>NW_025767714.1:0-360135 GCF_003918875.1 Haliotis rubra | reverse complement strand
CCTCACTTTTAATGGACCGTATCCATCAGTATACTGCTATACACCTCACCTCACCTCATCTCACCTCACCTCACCTTTTGGACGGTATCAGTATACTGCCACTTCTCATTTCTCAAATGTTTCCAGACATTTGCGGACAATCACTCATGTCTACTCCTGATATGGTGAGGCGATGGCCATATTATGCAGGAAATGAGACACTTGACGATTCTACAATTCAAGATGGACTTTACTTGGCCGCAAACGCTGGGTCACTTCTCGACTATCCCCTGGAGTTGGACTTTGTGGCGGGAAGTATCCCATCTGGCAGAAAGGTATCTTGAAACATCATATCCTATAACAAACTTCACATGAAGGCAAATGATTTGAGTTGAGTTTGACGTCGCATCGGCATTTTTCAGCCATATAGCGACGAGACCAAGTCTGCATGCATAGACATTTTAAGTGCAAAGCTTTTTATTTTTAAAATCCATTTTTATTCAATTCATTATTATTGACAAACAGAAAATGTCATAGCACCAATTTTAAAACCACGAAATAAGTCATTTGCTGTACAGAGATACAATTGATGGTACAAGTCAACTACCCTCAAGTAGTTAACAATGAGATGTCCGCTCACGTGGGAAAATATATCTTTTAGATTTCTCTCGCTTCATAGTGTGAATCCCTCGCGGTCGAAAAGTCCACACAGTCAAGCAGAATATGCTTGATGGTGAACAGTTCGTCGCAAGAGACACACATGAGAGGTCCATCCCCATCCGATTTCAGCAGATAGTCATGAGTAAACTGACTGTGGTATGTACGTTAGTTTTAAATGCGCTCAAAAAGTTTTAGGAATATTTTAAACAAGTGATACCCAGTATACGCGTATGCTTTTGCATTAAATGCATAGCTGGTTTGAAGTTAAAGCCCATTGAAATAATCCTTGAATTCCGAATCCGGATACATTATAATGATTCGAGTTTGACGAATCCTTGTTGAATTCATTGAAGGACCAATAAAATATCGAATATCCTTAACGATGCATGAATGAACTGCGACCTTCCGCCTGGCGATGCTCTCAACGTCCGTTACCACGAGTCCATTTTACGAACTTTGATAAAGTTTTGAATGCTCCAGATCTCAAAAGGAGCAGTTTTCAGTAAACCGCGCCCATTTCGACCTCGATGGCCTGGACCGTTGGTTAGCTCTTGAAATAATGCCAATCCCAGTTATGATTCCGATGTTTTGCTATAAATCATTCGGATTATTCATCCAGAATCTTTGATGACATTAAAGTCCAGAAGTTTGTCCGCCCGAAGTCATGTCGAGTTTAGTCAAAGAGGATAATATTTTTATCTTTGTGGTTCTACTGATGAGCGATCCTGGAACGTCGGCAGCACCAAACCATTTAAATCAAAGAATAAACCCAAACCGCATGATGTTCATACAGCCATTTGATAATATCCAGCCCAATTTGTCGCGACCGAACTGATTCGGACCGATGCCCACGAATAAATCACGAGTATACGCGGACGACACGACGTCGACGCATATGATCCGCAGACGATCGTCCCCATAACGCATGCTGATGTTCCGATTCCATCCTCTCGTCCCATCCCATTGCAACCCCATCATATATGATCCATTTTGCCAGACTTTTGTGCAGATGCAGCGATAGTTTCCGCCCCGAAACACGACGCTACCGATGCCTTAATCCCGGTAATTGAAGATCGAGGTGCAGCAAAGCCTGGCACGAAGTTTCCTGATCATCCCTACTGCAATAGCGTCATCAAAACCTCCAGATACCACGCGTTTGAGTAGTATACATATCGCCAACTGGTGTGGTGCGGTTACATAGGAAACAGTAGTTCATAGACAATGCTTTGGTTGGAAAGACTTTCAGATGGTTCCCGTCAGATATCCATGCATAGTATTAGTGTGTGTGGTGTGGTGGTGGGTAGGCATGGCTACTTTATAATACAACTGGAACTTCATCTTTACAGAACTGAAACAAGGCAGTTCAGTTGTGTGCGTCCAGAACGAGAATGACACATGTTTCAAGGAGTTTGAGGTCAAGCGACAAGATTGCAGCTATATCACCATATATGAACTGAGAACTGAAGTGAAGGGCAGTGCCTTCTGTTTACGTGAGTATTATAAGCTTTTTAACAATTTACATAAGATTTGTTATAAAATATTTTCAGGCTCGTGCTGCTCCCCATCATATCCTCATTCCAATCCGACCCGACCTGTTTGTCTCTCCCTTTGATTATCAGGCTTGTTAATAAATATAAAACCAAAATAAGACTGAGAAAACACAAGCCATACCAATATAAAACAGTGAACCTGACTACGCAAGTCACTTATTCACCTCATAGGATGATCATGTTTTGCTAAGCACCAAATCTAATCCAGAGCATCACATGGAGAGACAAGCATGGGTTGCTGAAGATCAAATCTAAGTTGGCCTGGCTCGGTTAATGCCTGCTGCTCACAAACGCTGTCATACATCTCACGTCTTGCATTATTTTACAGGGATGTTGAACAAGTTTTATACTGGTATGGCTTGTGTTTTCTCAGTCTAATTTTGGATTATATTTATTACATTTACTTGTTCGTTTATTTGTTTGCTATATTGTTCCTTGTTGGTTGAGCGTGGGTTGTTTTATAGTGTTGTTTTGTTGTTTGTTGGTCCGGTTGAACAATGCAGAGTGAGTAAACACCAAGCAACAACAACAACAACAACAACAATATCTCATAATATTAATTAATAAAACGCAGAATAACCAACTCGAAACGTCGAATATAGTGTGTAGTCCCGAGTGAATGTCTGTCGGCAAATTCTCAGGATTAGCACCGTGCTTTGTTCATCATCAACTTTCAGCTTCCAGAAGGTGATTATCCATTAATCTTCACAATTATGCTGTATGCAGTAATCACTCTGACAATATCATCACATATATTCAGTGTTCTCATTTTCCAGAGCCCAAATTCTGTCGGACGTCTAGTTATCTCTGTAGGAATGGCGGTACATGTATAGAAGAACGCGATGGCGTTTCTTGCCAGTGTCGTGATGGCTACTCTGGACCAACATGTGAAGGAGGTAGGTCTACTTAACCCACATGGTCGTGACCTTATTCTTAAGGGGCGACATTCAAACTGCTCTTGAATAACTGAGTGAGTATGGTTTTGCGCTGGGTTTTGCAATATTCCAGCGATATCACGGCAGAAATGGGTTTCAGACATTACCCTCGTAAGGGAGTTAAACTCGGGTCGATGGCGTGACGAGTGAACGCTATAACCACTAGGCTACTCCACCACCCTGGTATTGTTCCGCTCATATTCTTGGCTTTGATTTTGTATTTGAAACAATTTGGTCCGAAATTATTGAAAACGACAAAAGACAGAATGGTTCCACTTTTGTAGTAAACCCCTTTGTTACCCATCTTGTGATATCGACACACCTACCACCCATCCCCATCCCTCCCCTTTTGCTTCAGTAATTATCGTCTCGAAATTCCAATTATTTTCTCGTTCTTTCGTTTATCTGCTTGTTATTTCAAATCTCTTGGTAACTTGGTTCAATGCGTGTCATTGTTTACACAACAAACAGCCCTTCAGTTGGAAAGTTTAATGGCTTAAACATCTCAAATATGTCACATATACACAAATATACTTATATATTCTTCCGAAAATGGTTGCGGCCTTGTTTGCGAATACTGACCGCGTTTAAGGTAATTATTTGTAAAATGTAACAGAATGTTGATACAGCTGTGTTAGAGAATATATACGCCTTATAGTTGTGTGGCTTAACGTTGTTTGAGCTCCATCCGATGTACAAACACTCTACAATTGTTTGTGTTGACCTTCTCGTTGAAGATCCATGCAGCATCAGCAGACCCTTATCTCGAATAGATGACCGACTGCCTTCTAACCACGTGGTCATCGAAAGCGACGACTTTACCTGGCACCTGGGTGGTACAGTGTAGCTCCAGGAATAAAACACTTAATCGTGCACCAAAGTGTCCCTGCCTGTGGAGCCACCTACCCAGCGTGGAGTGCAGGTGGGTGACAGGCAATATAGTCATATCTCTGTGAAATGTGAGGAGCGGAGGTCGGTAACGTAAAATGAGCTGTGTCGCCTGTTATGTGTAAGGATCTGTAGCCAGTTTTATAATGTCATGTTTTGTTATAGGTTGTAATGTTTTATAGATACATGCTTGTTTTAAATACTAAATTAGCTGTTTTTCTGTCCATTTTGACAGATTGCCATGTGGTTTATATGTGTATTCATTTTAAATATAAAATGTTCTCGTCACGATATAGCTGAAGTATTGCCCAAGTGACGTAAAATGTTAGCCCAATGCCTATCTTCTAAAGTAGACAAATGTGGTTGATGCTGATGTGTCATATCGGATGCTATGTAAATAGCATTCCCGTCACAGGAATCCGTCGATTGCCCAATAACAAAGGGTGTGGTGGCAAGCTGTGCTTGCCGTAAAGGCGACTTAATGAATCGGGTGGTTGAAAGCGAGTCACTTAACCCAGAGGCCTGTACCATTGTTCAAGATATCTATGACTGGATTGCCTGGTCAAGACATAATTATTAAAATGCCACAGTCATATTGGTGGCAACTATGCATGTGTAGGGCATAATACTTGCTTTTAAATTGGTGTTGTGACGTTTCCTATTGTGAATAATACTGTTGTAAAGAGAATGTATTTTAATAAACGCCTTTAAACTTTGTGCTTCAAATGAACTTGAATATATTTGCAGACGTGCCCTCTTCGTTATACAATCCGGGGTAGAATAGGTCTCAACTCACTCACTCACTCTTCTCTATACAAATGCCGATACAACGTAAAAGTTTAACTAATATTGTTGAGTTAAACAGCAACCATATTCAGGCTATCAATCAATCATCCTATCTTAATTATGAGCAGGTTGTCCTCGTGTAGCCGGAGTGCTGAGTATGTCAACCTGTCAACTCCAAAAGTCGAAAGAGGCGACTAAAATGCAGACATTTAGTATCAGATTGTTTGGCATTTTACCTATGCAGGGTGGACCATGTTCATATCATCAACCACTAGGTTTATCATGTCTACATGTTGGATATTGCAGGCTTCACTCATTCACTCATTTAATTTTGCAGGAAGATGGCGACCCTGTTCAGGTCTACATGTTGGATATTGCAGGCTTCACTCATTCACTCATTCAGCCTTGCAGGAAGATGGCGACCCTGTTCATGTCTACATGTTGGATATTGCAGGCTTCACTCACTCACTCATTCAGCCTTGCAGGAAGATGGCGACCCTGTTCATGTCTACATGTTGGATATTGCAGGCTTCACTCATTCACCCATTTAATCTTGCAGGCAGATGGCGACCCTGTTCATGTCTACATGTTGGATATTGCAGGCTTCACTCATTCACCAATTTAATTTTGCAGGAAGATGGCGACCCTGTTCATGTCTACATGTTGGATATTGCAGGCTTCACTCATTCACCCATTTAATTTTGCAGGAAGATGGCGACCCTGTTCATGTCTACATGTTGGATATTGCAGGCTTCACTCATTCACTCATTTAATATTGCAGGAAGATGGCGACCCTGTTCATGTCTACATGTTGGATATTGCAGGCTTCACTCATTCACCCATTTAATCTTGCAGGCAGATGGCGACCCTGTTCATGTCTACATGTTGGATATTGCAGGCTTCACTCATTCACCCATTTAATTTTGCAGGAAGATGGCGACCCTGTTCATGTCTACATGTTGGATATTGCAGGCTTCACTCATTCACCCATTTAATTTTGCAGGAAGATGGCGACCCTGTTCATGTCTACATGTTGGATATTGCAGGCTTCACTCATTCACTCATTTAATATTGCAGGAAGATGGCGACCATGTTCATGTCTACATGTTGGATATTGCAGGGCGTCACTCATTCACTCATTTAATCTTGCAGGAAGATTGCGACCCTGTTCATAATAGCAACTACAGGTTTTAGTCACCTAGTCTCACTAAGCAATCTGTCGCCATGTATACATATTGCACTCAATCACTCACGTAATCTTGCAGGAAGACGGGGCAACATCGAATTGATGTGTGAAAATTTGCTGATGTTTCCTGCAGCCTTCTATATGTGAGCATGACAAAGACTTGCGCAAACACGAGGGTTTTTACACTACCAGCTTCTGCGAGTCATTGTTTCGGTAATGATTACTTAGGAATCAATAATCTAAACATTGTCATACAACATAAGATTGTATGCTGAGTGTGTTAGTGGAGCATGTGTCAGAGTCTCCATACACAAACGTTCGTAGCGTTACGCCCCATCGTAACTATATAGTGAGTGAGTGAGTTTAGTTTTACGCCGCACTCAGCAATATTCCAGCTATATGGCGGCGGTCTGTAAATAATCGAGTCTGGACCAGACAATCCAGTGATGAACAGCATGAGCATCGATCTGCGCAATTGGGAACCGATGACATGTGTCAACCAAGTCAGCGAAACTGACCAATCGATCCCGTTAGTCGCCTCTTACGACAAGATAGTCGCCTTTTATGGCAAGCACATGGGTTGCTGAAGACCTATTCTACCCCGGATCTTCACGGGTCGTAACTATATACCTTGTTATGATCAAGAAATGATGGTGTACGGCCCAGGTAACTATATACTTTTATTATGATCAAGAATAATGGTGTACAGCCCACGTGACTATATCCTTTATTAGGATCAAGAAATAATGGTGTACGGCCCACGTAACTAAATGCTTTATTAGGATCAAGAAATAATGGTGTACGGCCCACGTAACTAAATACTTTATTAGAATCAAGAAATAATGGTGTACAGCCAACGTAACTCAATACTTTATTAGGATCAAGAAATAATGGTGTACGGCCCACGTAACAATGTTGTATCGTCAATGCAACATTTGTGTATCAACATGTAACAATGGTGTTTCATCCATGTAACATTTGTATATCATCCATGTGACAATGGTGTATCACCATGTAACAATGGTGTATCATCCATATAACAATGGTGTTTCATCCATGTTACATTTGTGTATCATTCATGTAACATTTGTGTATCATCCATGTAAGATTTGTGCATCATCCATGTAAGATCTGCGCATCATCCATGTAACAGTGTGTATCATCCATGAAACAGTGGTATATCATTCATGTAACAGTGGTGTATCATCTATGTAACAGTGGTGTATCATCCATGTAATATTTGTGTATCATCTACATAACAGTGGGGTATCATCTATGTAACAGTGATGTATCATCTATGTAACAGAGGTGTATCATCTATTAAACAGTGGTGAATCATCCATGAAACAGTGCTGTATCATCCATGTAAGATGTGTATATCATCTATGTAACAGTGGTGTATCAGCTATGTAACAGTGGTGTATCATTATGTAACATTTGTGTATCATCCATGTAAGTTTTGTGTATCATCCATGTACGATGTGTGTATCATCCATGCAAGTTTTGTGTATCATCCATGTACGATGTGTATATCATCCATCTAATTATTATTAGTTTTATTATTACTATAGGATATTTATATAGGCGCACATATCCACGGACTAGTGCATGTTCAAGGCGCTCGTAACAGTGTGTATCATCCATGTAACATTGGTGTATCATCCATGTAACAATTGTGTATCATCCATGTAACAACTGTGTATCAACCATTTAACAATGGTGTACAATCCATGTAACAGTGGTGAACAATCCATGTAACCATGGTGTATCATTCATGTAACAATGGTGTATCATCCATGTAACAATGGTGTATCACCCATGTAACAGTGGTGTATCATCCATGTAACAGTGGTGTACAACCGATGTAACAGTAGTGTACAGTCCATGTAATAATGGAGTACGATCGATGTAACAATGTTGTATGCTACATGTAACAATGGTGTATCGTCCATGTAACAGTTGTGTATCATCCATGTAACAATGGTGTATCATCCATGTAACAATGGTGTATGATCCATGTAACAATGGTGTAAGCACTATCATTAACATATTACAGTGACGTATTCTTCAGATAAACCTTCCTGCTTGCAGAATGCCGCCCTGGTCCCCTGGATATCCTGGTCATAGAGGATGTATCTTCGTCCATCATGAACAGTAATAATTACAAGATGATGAAGTATTTCATCATCAACATTTTCAGATACCTGGATATCGGCCAAAGGGGCAACAATGTTGCGTTTTGTCTTTCGCCAAAACGGCCAAGGTGGGTTTTCATTTGAATACCTATAACAACCGCATGGATGTTATGAAAGCTATAGCAGCTAACCATGGGAGGGTGGAGGAACGCTCGTCTCCAGCGCTTTGGAACTCTCAGTGTCTGATGTCTTCACGTACCACAACGGCGACAGGGCTGATGCAGACAACATCGTTTTGCTCTTCACTGATGGTATCTACAAGGACGAAACCAGTCTCGAACAAGACCTTGAAGCTTTGAAATCAAGGGCCGAGATATATGTGGTGACAGTCGGTCCGGTTGTGAGCAACAGCACAGTGGTGGAAATGGCAACCTCGCCAGATCACATTCTGAAATACGGTGATCCATCAACAGCGACTGTGATCACTTCTGCACTCAACCCCGATCCTACATGCGGTGCTGAGCAGCAAACTGTGAATGAGGGACCCGACTAAAATAAAATAATAAGTTGCACTTAGCATATTGTTTTATCTGTTTTCATTTATCTGTTATCTTATGAGTTTTGCAGCCATTGTTATCAACAACATGGAGACGCTGTCTTCCAGACACTGATCAGACACATGTCGTTCTTGTCGACATAAGACACTGGCTGAAGTACCCTGATCAGATCATATACCCTTATCAGGCACACATTGTTCTTGTCGACATAAGACACTGGCTGGTGTACCCTGATCAGATCATATACCCTTATCAGGCACACAGTGTTCCTGTCGACATACGAGACTGGCTGATGTGCCCTGATCGGATCATATACTCTTATCAGGCACAGAGTGTTCTTGTTGACAATGCGACATTGGTTCATATGCTATAATCAGACAGAGCTACTGGCTAATGCTACATCGTCCTTACCCTTTGCAACAGATCATACACAGTGTGTTCTTATTCGACATCGGTACAATACCTCGTATGCACTTATTAGACACAGGGTGTTCTTGTCGACATGGGTACACTACCTCATGTACACTGATCAGACACGGTGTGTTCTTGCTGACATGGGTACAATACCCCATGTGCACTGATCAGACACAGTGTGTTCTTGTTGACATGGGTACAATACCTCGCATGCACTTATCAGACACATGGTGTTCTTGTCGACATGGGTACAATACCTCATGTACATTGATCAGACATAGTGCGTTCTTGTTCGACATGGGTACAATACCTCATATACACTGATCAGACACATGGTGTTGTTGTCGACATGGGTACAATACCTTATGTACACTGATCAGACACAGTGTGTTCTTGTTCGACATAGGTACAATACCTCATGTACACTGATCCGATACATGGTATTCTTGTCGACATGGGTACAATACCTCATGTACACTGATCAGATACATGGTATTCTTGTCGACATGGGTACAATACCTCATGTACACTGATCAGATACATGGTATTCTTGTCGACATGGGTACAATACCTCATGTAACACTGATCTTGACACATGGTGTTCTTGTCGACATGGGTACAATTCGACATGGGTACAATGATGAAATCAGAGGATGTTCTTGTCGACATCGGTACAATACCTCGTATGTACACTGATCATACACTGTGTGTTCTTGTTCGACATGGGTACAATGCCTCATGTACACTTATCAGACACATGGTGTTCTTGTCGACATGGGTACAATACCTCGTATGCACTTATCATACACAGTGTGTTCTTGTTCGACATGGGTACAATACCTCATGTACACTGATCAGACACATGGTGTTCTTGTCGACATGGGTACAATACCTCGTATGCACTTATCATACACAGGGTGTTCTTGTTCGACATGGGTACAATGCCTCATGTACACTGATCAGACACAGGGTGTTCTTGTTGACATGGGTACAATACCTCATGTACACTGATCAGATACATGGTGTTTATGTCGACATGGGTACTATACCTCGTATGCACTTATCATACACAGTGTGTTCTTGTTCGACATGGGTACAATGCCTCATGTACAATGATCAGACACAGGGTGTTTCTGGCCTCAAATGCCCAGTCATACAATACTTCAGGAAGGTGAAACTTCTAGTATTCTTTATATGGCGTGATCAAACATTGTTGCATCAGACATTGTTCTTAAGCACTTGGATGTACTTCTTCCATGTATCACAAGCATCGCGACCAAGAGTCTTGAATGTGGATCATTCCCAGAGAGTGTCAGCTCTTGTCAAGCCTCTCCCTCAAGAAGGACAACCTGGATCCATCAAACTTTAAAATATCCTCAAAAATTTAAAATATCTCCTATCTAAAAATCATCGAAAGGCTTTTCATATTCGCCTCAAAGGTCGCATTGCAAATAATTCTCAAACAACACAGGTTGTAAGTAATGCGGTTTCAGGTATAGTCCATTGAATATTTGGTTTGAATTCAATAACATCGTTCATAGAATTGAGAATTTAATCACCAAGCTTGATTGTGAAACCAATATAATGTGTGGCGATTTAATCTCGTACAAAATCAGGATATAGATACATAAAACTACAAGCACATTGATAATCCAAATCCAGAAATGTTGTCGTCGACATGTTAGAAGGACTTAACCTTTACGATCATTGGCGCGAAGCTAATTTGAACACAGAAAGATACACTTGGAGAAAATCGAAACCTCTTAAACAAGCCAGATTAGACTTCAAAATCTCGAGAAATCTGAGATGTAATCTGATATACTGACAGGTTATAGATCTGACCATTCAATGATACAACTAGAACTCTAATTCACAAGACTGGAAAGGGACGTGGGTTCTGGAATAGCTTGTTACATAAGCCAGAGTATGTTGGCAGTTACGAAATCTATCAGAGATACATTTGATGATACAGTAGAGTTGATGCAGAAGGGGAAAACATTTAACTATTGATGACCAACTGTTCTTCAAAGTACTTTTGTGTAATATCCGAGGTTCAACTTTAAAATATTCCTCTATAAAGAAACGTGAACGGTTGAAAGAAGAACAAGAAATTAACGATTGACTTGAGAAACTGGAAATTTCGTTAGATGATAAAAAATCAGGACAAATAAACGAACATACTCTTAAAGAGATAAATGAACTTAAAGACAGGCAGTTAGAGATAAATAAAGTAAACACGGAGGGAATTATGATTAGGGCTAAATCGAACTGGCAAGAAAAAGAAGAGAAAAAAATAGAAATTCGTTGACAAAGCGATAACAAAACTGAATAATGATATTTCTCTACTCACCAATACTGAGGATATCATTAAACGTGTGCATTGTTATTACAAAACAATTTTATTCTAGACAAAGCTCAAAAGATATAAAAATTCAGGACCCTTTGAAGAATCAAATATTCCCTAATCATCGAATACAAATTCTCTATCACTTGAAGGAGAACTCCAATATGATGAAGTTCTTAATGCTCTGAAAAATACGAAAATAGCAAACGCCCTTGACTTTCTGGTTACATATCCGAAATGCTTAAATTCGTTTGGAAGGATATTCATACATTTTTTATAATCTCGTTGAATTATGCGTATCTAAATTGGGAACTATCCGTCAGTCAAAAACAAGGCCTTTATTACATGTTTACCAAAAATGGAAACACCTTAAGAATACATAAAAACCTATAGACCCATATCCTTACTAAATATATCATACAAAATAGCATCCGCAACGATTGCATATCGTATAAAAAGTATACTACCAACTATAATTAGTGGGGAAACAAAAGGATGTGTGAAAGGGAGGTATGTTGGTGATTGCACTAGACTGGTAGCAGACATAATGGAATACACCAAACAAATGAGCTTACTAGGTGTCCTTATACTAATCGACTTTGGAAAAGCTTTTGACTCTGTTGAATGGAAATTTATTGAGAATCGTCTGGACTTATTTAATTTTGGACCCTTTATTACACATTGGATTAAAACATTTTACAATGATATAATGTCTTCTAGTAAATGTTTTTTTCCAGTCAAAGTTTGAATATTTCGAGAGGGTGGAGACAAGGTGATCCACTTTCACCATATCTTTTCCTTATCTGCACAGAAAGTTTGGCACACATGTTGAGGGGAAATAAAAACGTAAAGGATATGGAACTTTTTGAGATTGAACATTTATTATCGCAATTTGCAGATGACAAATGGACCCCCAAAATCGTCAGAAAACAAGGCCACCATGGCGCAGGAGAGAACGGCCTCTGAAATGGTTCTGTGAGAGAAAAAAATGGCCAACATAGTTGCACCAAGATCAAAGGGGATTAAATGACTATATATATCCTAAGTTATAGAGAAGAAAATGAAGACAACTGTTTATTAAAGTGTAACATGTTGTACATCATAAAAAGCATCATAAGATATAAACATTAAAATTGAGTACAGGCTGAACACCAGCCCATTTCACCGCTAACTTCAGTATTTGGAGTCTTACTGTTAACACCTAAAAAGAACCTACTTCACGGTTCTGACGGCATTTATGCAGTTGAATTGTCTCAGCTTATATCAAACTTATTACTTTGTCAAAAGCTTTTTGTATATCAATGAAACAAACATATGTAGACTGACGTTTCGACTTCCGTCACTAATGGCAGAGTGTAGACTATAAATATGTTCAGTGGAACTACGTTTAGAAGGGAAACCGTTTACTGCCTTTTCGCACTGTGACTACGGTACATTCTTCACCTTTTGGTCATCTTGCCATAACCTCTTCACATAAATTACAATAAAAATGTATTCTTTTAGCCTTGTATAACCCTTGGATGACGCTAATTGAATAGTGGTAAAACTCAAGAGATCCTTTTCAGAACCAAGCGGCAGCTCCAAAAGGTGGACATACACACCTTCAATGTTTCAGACATGGAAGTCTAGGTGGCATATACTGTCAAAGATCTTGGTGTCCTACTGGACCCAACACTCACCGTGGAAGCTAAGATTAACAGCGTCTGCAAGACTTGCTACTTGAATCTGCGAGTGATTGGGACCATTCGTCCCTTGATCACCTTGGAAGCTGCTAATTGTCTAGCTAGATGCCTGATACTGAGTAGACTCGACTACTGTAACAGCCTCTATGTAGGACTCCCTGATGTGTTCCTTGACAAACTTCAAAAGGTGAATAATACGATAGCAGAAAGCGTGACCCTCACCTCAAAGAAACCCCACAGGGATTCTGTTCTGTACGAAGCTCCACTGGCTTCCAATAAGAGCAAGGATCCTGTTCAAAATTCTCTGTCTGACGTACAAATCTCTGCATGAGCAATCTCAGAGCTGATATCAACCTATGTCCCAACACTGGAACTAAGGTCTCAACACCAGAACCTACGGACAGTGCCACAGTACATACTCAAGCGCTTTGGTGAGAGATCTTTTGAACATTATGCCCTCTATATGTGGAACTCTTTCCTTATGACCTTAAACCTTCTCCAACGTTTGAGTCATTCAAATCGAGTCTCAAAACATATATTTTCCGCAAGTTCTATGAATCATACTAACTTCGTCATCATCGCTTCCTGTGTACATTTTAATTGTTGCGCCTTGACCATGCTGCAAGCGTGAAAAATGACAGCATTATAAATGTGCACTATTAATACTTATGCTGTCGACAAGAACACCATGTGCCTGATCAGTGTCTCCATGTCAACAACAACACCTGTGCCTGATCAGTGTCTCCATGTCAACAAGAACACCATGTGCCTGATCAGTGTCTCCATGTCAACAAGAACACCTTGTGCCTGATCAGTGTCTCCATGTCGACAAGAACACCTTGTGCCTGATCAGTGTCTCCATGTCAACAAGAACACCTGTGTCTGATCAGTGTCTCCATGTCAACAAGAACACTGTGTCTGATCAGTGTCTCCATGTCAACAAGAACACCTTGTGCCTGATCAGTGTCTCCATGTCGACAAGAACACCATGTGCCTGATCAGTGTCTCCATGTCAACAAGAACACCTTGTGCCTGATCAGTGTCTCCATGTCGACAAGAACACCTTGTGCCTGATCAGTGTCTCCATGTCAACAAGAACACCTTGTGCCTGATCAGTGTCTCCATGTCAACAAGAACACCTTGTGCCTGATCAGTGTCTCCATGTCAACAAGAACACCTTGTGCCTGATCAGTGTCTCCATGTCGACAAGAACACCTTGTGCCTGATCAGTGTCTCCATGTCAACAAGAACACTTGTGTCTGATCAGTGTCTCCTTGTCGACAAGAACACCTTTGTGCCGGATCAGTGTCTTCATGTCAACAAGAACACCTCCTGATCAGTGTCTCCATGTCGACAAGAACACCTTGTGCCTGATCAGTTGATCAGTGTCTCCTTGCAGTGGTCAGAACGCATAATCAAAGATAAAAACAATATGATACAGTATGCAACTTACTTTTTTATTTCAGTCGGGTTTCCGATCGTCGGATCAACGTCCCTCGTACACAGTCTGCTGGCTGGCACCCCATGTAGGATCAGGGTTGAGGGCAGAAGTGATCACAGTCGCTGTTGATGGATCACCGTATTTCAGAATGTGATCTGGCGAGGTTGCCATTTCTACCACTGTGCTGTTGCTCACAACCGGACCGACTGTCACCACATATATCTCGGCCCTTGCTTTCAAAGCTTGATAATGGTGAGATTACAAAATAGATCGTACCTATGTAATGTGCATGACAAAAATAAATTTGCCTTTTCTAATTTTAAAAATACTGTAATGAAGAAATATTTATTTTAAGAAACACCTTTAAACTTTGTACTTAAAGTCTAGCTTGTGTATATGTTCAGACACGATCTCGTCGCTATATGGATGAAATAATGCAGATGCGACGTGACATTTTAAAATTCACTCCTACTCACTCAAGAACCCATGTTATGAGAGAAAGTGAGTAAATGAATTCAATAGCAAAAATAATCGGTTTTCATTAGATGTGAAAGATTAGATTAGAAAGCAAAGTTGAAATAATGTAGGTGCATGTACCACTTGGCACAATTGGTTTGTACCAGGGCGGAGCGTGGTACAATACTGATGGAGGTCTCAGACATGTACCACTTGGTTTTACCAGGAGCATGGTACAATACTGATGGAGGTCTCAGACATGTACCACTTGGTTTTACCAGGAGCGGGGTACAATACTGATGGAGGTCTCATACCGATACCCGTCATATAGCTGGAATATTGCTGAGTGCGGCGTAAATCTAAACTCACTCACTCACTCTCAGACTGATGCTGAAACTAAATACATAATCTGTTATGTGGTTTCTGGCAAGCCTAAGGGATGCAACACAAATTGTGGAACCTCAGACAACTTGGCCTCCAGTGCCCAAATCAGACGTATGTGACTTTTTTCACAGTCAGGGGCACTGGAGTAGCCGAGTGGGTAAAGCGTTCGCTCATCACGCTAAAGACCCGGTTTGATTCCCGCATAGGTAATATGCGTGAGGCATATTATTGGTGTCCCCGGCGTGATAAACCTTAGAAATTGCTACAAACGGCGTAAAACTACACTCACTATTAGGTAGTCACAATATGCTGACATCCTGTCGATGTGAAATTCCAAACTTAAGCGTATTCATTCCACGATTTCATTACTTTGTATGGCAATTAATTCAACGAAGGAACCCTACAAGAAATATATACATTTTGATAAAGGTCTTGATGAACTGTGTGTTCGATTATTAAAATCAATAAGTGACACGTTTTCCCGAGAAATGGCGTTTGTATGATAATTAATTCAACGACGAACATCTACAACGATTATACTTTGCAATAAAGTTCGGCATGAACCACGTGTGTGATTGGTAAAGCAATAAGTGACACGTTTTTCCTATAATTGGCGTTTAGAATCGAAAATAATTTGTGGAAAGTGCCACGGCAGCAGTATGGAGACACTGAATCTAGCTTTGTCCTTGGCAAACTGACATTTCATCACTATCGTAATTAAAAGCGACCTGTATATATACCGGTGTATCCCACCCTGACAATACAGTCCACGATGTTGCTGCTAAAGGTAAGTTGGTGATGGTGCTCTGCTCAGTCAGGAGATTAACATGATGTTTTGTCAACGTGGGTTACTTGCAGATTGTCTGAGTGTTCATAGATTTGTGCCGTCTTAGCAATATTCCAACAATGAGGGCGACCAGAAATGGGCTTCACATTGAACCAATGTAGGCAATCGAAGCCGGGTTTTCGGTGTAACGAGCGAATGTTTTATAACCACTAGGCTACCCACTGACCCTAACTGTACACCTAAGCGACTATTTGAGGTTAAGGGAGAAGGTGTCTGAGGCATTTCCTTGAGAATATTTCGTCTGTGAGTGGTTTCCTCACAACTGTGATGGTATAACAAGACCCTGTAAGTCAATGAATGTTTGTTTATATCTACCATCGTTTTTAACCATGGTCCTTTTTATGGTGGCCTAACTTCGGTTGCTGGTGACCGATTGACGGATAGTGACTGGTAGTATAAAATGCAAGCTTGTTATGTACATGTTTACCCTGTCTTAATATATTATTTAAAAATACAGTTCGCTCTACCACCATGTATAGTGTAATAAAACGAACTTTCGCCCTGAACTATTATAGTTAAAGTACGAGGACGCTTGCGTCCGAGTGCTTTAACGTTATAATAAGTTACTTTATTACACCATACATGGCGGTAGAGCGAACTGTATTTCTCTTCTAAGATGCCAAATTTAAGACTTTCTAAGGATAATTACGATTAAACTAAGGCAGAAAACAAACGACGGTGTCGATGACGTAAATTAAGAATGCTCGCACAGGGCTAACTGGTGCGCTGTTCTATTGATGTGTCATAAGTTTTGATCAGTACATCTGATGAAATGAAGCTGACTAGTCAAGCGACATTCCACGATTCTATTGTGGGAATTTAAACATTGCGAACGTTACCGTGTCGCTGAACACTTGTGAGTCGAATTGACACATTTTAACCGTCGTAAAACATAAACGTAATGTTTCTACCAGTGATGTTAGCTGCGATGACGTCATGCTTACATTGTGACGTAATGTAAAATGGTTCGATTACGAGGGGCACACTAGAATGGCGCAGTGACGGGATAAAGTCATTCAATTGTTTCGTCATCAAAAACTATACCTTTATTGTCTGATAATGTATTTTATTTTCGATTGTTCTAACCGCTTGGCATCTTAGAATGTGTATTAATAGGTGGGTATGGCGGTTGAGACTCGTCCAGTGATTACAGACAATAACAATTTTCTAACGATCAAACAACTCATTCTCTTTCGTCACGTCAGGCAATTGCAGATTATTCCCAAAGCAACCTGAGTTTCAAATGATTAAGTTCGGGTTTCAAATGGTACATTAACCAGGTAATGAGAGGTTTCAAATGATAAGTTAAACTGGGCAAAGTGATGTGTGAAATGGTAAATAACCCTGGTTTCAAATGGTACATTTAACTGGATAGTTGGGTTCAAAATGATACCTATTACGGGTAAATGGGGTGGTTTTTCACATGCCCTGAACCTTTCGGACTTCAAGGGGTTATTAGTTGATTACATTTAGAGTAATGCCTTAGGGTCTCATGTTCCTCTACTAATTCTGATCGTGTCATTAGCTAATGTCACACTCTGAATGCATATACAGTCAAATCCCGATGAGTCGAATCTCTTGGGACCAAGCAATATATTCGACTTAACGATGTATTCGAGACATAGGTATGTCTATGAGGGTAGAAAAAAAGATGATCCAGTCCTAATTCATCCGCCAAAGCATTTGTTTATCTAATGATTCCCCTATCACTAACAGGGGGCACCTTATCAGTTCCAGTCTGATTAGCACAGACAGTGATTTCCGTAAAACTCACTAACTCACCCGTCAAAGGCGGAAAGGTGTGAGCCGCGCTGGTTTGTTAATTGGATCAGTTTGCTACACCAATCAACTTCTCATTGACTGACTTCGGCTTATGTATACAAGATTGCTGTTGTTTGAATCTCACGGGACCAAATTTTCTTCTCGAGTCCTCGTGTGTATTTATGAGACGAATTCGTGCAACCGGTATTCAAATGATGACAACTATAACAGGGAATGGTCGGGACCGACAGGTACTTCGAGTTATGCATAATATTCGAGACACTGGCATTCGACTCATCGGGATTTGACTGTATATAGACTTTTATTCATCATAATTGTTCCCTTGAGAGGGTATGTAAATCCTATGTCATTCTAAGTTTTTTGTCCTCCGTTGTTTTAATCGTAAAATGCATGCTTGTTTTAACCATTGGCTCCATTTCTCAACAATCGCCTGCATGTTGAGGGGTGGCGTAAATCTTGAGGAAGCTGAAGTACTGTTTGTTCCAAAGAACCCCAGTAAGGTGGTGTACTAATAGCTTCTGTTGTCTATAGCTCGTAGCGTAATGGTGTTTATGTAATATTGATGTATTAGGGTGTTTTAGTATTTGAGCACAAAAATGTAACAACATTCTTAGTTTTTACAGTCCTTTGTGACAGATGTTTATCAATATAACAGTTCTCGGCTCTGTTGAAGAGACACTGCCGATATGGCGCTACATTCCACTTATATTTCTTCAGGAAATGATTCCGCGGATCCTGCTCATGGTGTTCCTGTTCTCCTTTTGTTCCGGCCAGAGCAGAGATGAGGGCGGAGAGGAGGGCGCCGAACCATATAGAGGTGACTCACATCTACTGATAATAAACTGACTTTTCGTAAATCGTAAAAATTGTTCATTGTCCATTGATTCCGACATTTTCAAAAAGTTTGTGTTTCTTAAACGGTGTCAAATATTGATGATGCCGGGTGTTGTGAGAAACATATGAAAACAATGGTAAATGCAGGCTAAACAAAGGTTCGCTGATATGAACGTTATCACCTCACCTCACCTCACCTCACCTCACCTCACCGCTAATCTAACAGGTTTTTAATCATAGGATATGTGCTATTTAAAGGAGCACACCTCACTTCACCTCACCTCACCTCACCTCAACCCGCCTCACCTCACCTCACCTCACCTCACCTCTTGTGGACGTTTATATATCAATCAGTATACTGTCATTTCTCATACATGTTCATATGTTTCAGATCCCTGCACACAAAAACGTATTTATCTTAAGGATATTGTGAGGCGATGGCCATTCTTTAAAGGAAATCAGACAATTGACGATTCAACGCTTCAACCTGGACTATATCAACCCTCATTCGCTGGGTCACTTCTCGACTATCCCCCTGGAGTTGGACATTGTGGCGGAAAGTATCCCATCTGGCAGAAAGGTATCTTGAGACATCATCTGTAACTTACTTCATATGAAGGCAAATTAGGAAGCCCATGGTTCCAAGTATGCTCACCACCTGTAGCATTTTACAATGCACTGTCGAATAATGATACTATGACCTCATGGGACGGTAGCCTTGTGGTTAAAGCGTTCACTCGTCACACCGAAAATCCGACTTCGATTCCTCACATGGGTACAATGTGTGAAGCCCATATCTGATGTTCCCCGCCGTGATATTGCTAGAACATTGCTAACAGAAATTTTAACTGGGGCAATGCGATTTTCTCAGATGAAAGTTCTGTGTGGCTGTTTCCTAATACACTGAAATTCTGGACCAAACAAACTGAAAAACCTTTGTATCAGCGCCCAAAGTACAGTCCGAAATTTAACGTATGGGGTGGCATATCTGTGTTAGGGGCAACGCCCCTCTGTGTATTGCTGAAATATTGCTGAAATGAAAGAAGAGGTGGCCCGATATTGGGACAGCATGGACCACGACTTTCCAACTTCTTTGATCAGTAGTATGCCCGCAATCGCATTGATTAAAGCCTACATTGCTGCCCATGGTGACTTGACAAGATACTAACTGTTCACCTGTCTTTGAATCTGAAGTTATGTTCTGCTAATATTCACATTTAATACGTGAGTAATGAGTGAAAAAATCAAAAAAAGATTACAATCTTTAAATTCTCAATAATTACTGGTTGTACTGTATCTCATGGGTACTTTACGATACACATGAGTCTATATCTTTACAGACAGCAAAATTGGCATATCGGTGGTATGCGTTCAGAACGAAAATGACACGTGCTTCAAGGAGTTTGAGATAAAAAATGGATACTGCCATAATGCCTACAGATATGAACTGAGAACTGAAGTAGAGGGGAGTGCCTTCTGTTTCAGTGAGTAGCATCCTTTGTTTTAACAACCAACATAAGACATGTTATAAACCATATTCAGCCTCGTGCTGCTCCCCATCATACCCTCATTCCAGTCGGACCAAACCCGTTTGTCTCTCCATGTGAAGATCCTCTTATATTTGGTCTTCAGCAACCCATGTTTGTCTTTCCATGTAAAAGATCCTCCTATATTTGGTCTTCAACAACCCATGTTTGTCTCTCTATGAGAAAATCCTCTTATATTTGATCTTCAACAACCCATGTTTGTCTCTCCATGTAAAAGATCCTCTTATATTTGGTCTTCCGTAACCCATGCTTGTCTCTTCATTGAAAGATCCTTTTATATTTGGTCTTCAGCACCCCATGTTTGTCTCTCCCTATGAATATCAGGCTTACACTGGTATACAACAACCCATGCGTGTCTCTCCGTGTGAAGATCAGGTTACATTTAGTCTTCAGCAACCCATGGTTTTGTCTTCATATGAACATGCAGTTACTTTTGGTCTTCATCAGCTCATGCTTTTGATTCCATGTCAAAAATCTGGTTAGATTTGGTCTTCAGCAACCCATCTTTGTGTCTCTATGTGAAGATCCGGTTAGATTTTATCTTAACAAACCCACGCTTGTGTCTCCGTTTAAAGATTAAAGGTTTGGTTCTTAACAAAACATTATGATCCTAAGAGTTGATTAAGAGATTTGGGTACAGACTCGAATACTTGCAAACGCATCTCATGCCAAGCATCATTTAACAGAGATGTTGAAAAAGAGTTTTAGATTGGTGTGGCTTGTGTTTTCGCAGTCTAATTTTGGTTTATATTTATTACATTTACTTGTTCATTTATTTGTTTTTATATATTGTTCCTTCTTTGTTGGGCTTGTGTTTTCTGATTTTAATTTTTGTGTATGTATGTATGTATGTATGTATGTATGTATGTATGTATGTATGTATGTGTGTGTGTGTGTGTGTGTGTGTGTGTGTGTGTGTGTGTGTATGTATGCATGTATGTATGTATGTATGTATGTATGCATGCATGCATGTATGCATGCAATGTCAAAAGACCATAGGTAAATTTCACATGTTCTATTTCTTAAAATAGATAACCCCACCTATTTGATTTATGTAATAATTTTCTTATCCATCCAAGCTTTTGGGCAGCAATTTTCTCTTTGATACCTTTAATCCACCATGTTTAGGCAGAGATGTAATAATGTCCCTTTTAAACTTGTCTGGGTTTCCTTTCCAAATAAATCTAAAGCATAGCTTTCGAAGTTTAACTAAAACATGATCTGGAGGATTTGGGAATGTAGCAAATATGTGATTTAATTTAGGAAACAAGGAGTGATTTCAAAACTGTCTTTCTTCCAAAGGGAGTGAGTTTTTTTCATAATTTGGGACTATTGATCAAAATAATTTTGTCCAACCATACTTTCTAAATCGATGTATAAATGAATACCTAAAAGTGTAACTTCAGTGGGAGACCGGTCTTGATCTCTTTTCTGATCCTATCCAAATGAGCTTTGTTTCTTCTATACTATTTTTTAACCCGGAGAATCTTGCAAAGAATTGTCATGTATTTAAGGCAGCATTAAGTCATCTTTCAGAACTATCCAGTGTCATCGTCGTATCATCAGCAAATTGTGACATAATGTATTCAATAGTGTCAATTTTTATTTCTCTTATATGCTTATTATTTTTTATCATTAAAGCCAAAATGTGTACACGAACCAAAAATATATATGGCGACGAAGAAACCCCTTGACGACAGCCCCGGGTTATTTTAAAGAAGTGTGATGCAAAGCCATTAACCAATACACTAGATTCAATATCATGTTAGAAAAGGTTTACCCATTGAATCAAATCTGGTCCAAAGTGATAGGAATTGAGAACATTGAGAATATTTTTCAGGTCAGCGGAGTCAAAAGCTTTCCCAAAGTCAATCAATAGGAGTAGTCCAGGGATTTGATATGCTTTGGTATGTTCCATCAGGTCATAAATTAGTCTAGTTACTTCTCCTATGTATTTTCCAACGATAAAGCCCCTTTGGTCTTCATTGGTGATATTTGGAGAATAGGCTTAATTCTGTTGGCAATGGTTGCAGCAGCAACCTTACATGATATTTGGAGAAGCGAGATGGGTCGCCAGTTCTTTAAAAAACTCTTAGGCGTATTTCCTTTTGGAATATAAGTTAGAAGTCCCTGTGTCTGGGAGACAGATAAGTTTCCAGGCTGAAAAGTAAAATTCAGAGATTTAATCAATAATTCGCCAAGACAATTCAAAAAATGTTCTGTTGTAAAATCGCAAGGACTTGGACTTTTATCTTTTTTCATATCTTTTAAGGCTGTCAAAATTTCACCTCTTGTTAATTCGCCTTCGATACTAGTTGTTTGTTCATTACTAATATCTTCTAAAAGTTCAGGGGCGGTGAGGTAGCCCAGTGGTTAAAGCGTTGGCTCGTCACGCCGAAGACCCGGGTTCGAATCCCCACATGGGTACAATGTGTGAAGCCCATTTCTAGTGTTCCCCCGCCGTGATGTAGCTGGAATATTGCTAAAAGTGGCGTAAAACCAAACTCAGTCAGACAGTCTAAAAGTTCATCTAGATCTATATGACTTGCATCTTGTTGTGTATAGTTTTTCATAAAAAGATTTCACCTCCTTTGATAGAGTAGCAAGGTCATTTAGGGCTGTTCCATTACCTTTTTCTAATTCTGCAAAGAATTTATTTAAGAAATTTCTGGCTTCAAGTTTCAAGAAGTATTTTCTTGGTTTTTCACCCTGTTCTATGCATTTAGCCTTTGATCTCACTAGCATCCCTTGTATTTTCTTTCCATTGATGGCATCTAAATCAGTCCTAATTTGTTAATCTCTTTTAGCATATCATTTTTTGCTATGTCTGTATCTGATTTATCTTGTCTGATTCCCAGGGGGACTAATTGTGATTCCAACTTGTTTTCTGGATGCAACATAATTTGTTTTGAGTTGGGGCATAATAAATTGTCTTTCCTCTAATCATTAATAGTAGAGTTTCCCATAGTCATCTATCATCAATATGTTAAGTCATTATCCTTATTTTCATCATTGATTTTGTATAGTGTACATTTCTTTGTGGATTTAATCATTTCCACATATTTTCTATCATGCGGTAAGGAATTGGTAAATGTCCAGAAGCTTCTGCCACGAGGCATATTTGAAAGTGTGAGTGATAATTGTACGAGGGAGTGATCAGGTCCTAAACTAGGTGATATATCACAGTGTCTAATGGCTGATAGCCTTTGATGAGAGATTAAAAAGAAAACAAGTCTAGCTTGTTTCAAAGGGGTTGACTGTCTCCTTTCACCAAACTTTTGTTCATTCCAAGGGTCTTTAAGATCCAGATCTTCCATTAGGTCTAATACCTTTTTGTCTAGCCTTGGGATTGTTTATGTGTTTGTAGTTGTATGTGTCTGTTGATTGATCTTGTACTAGATTCCAGTCTTCACGTACTATTTTTTTTTTCATCTTCAAACTTTTCGTCAGCATCCATAATATTGTGGAGAAAAGGCTGGACAATCATGATTAGGTCCATTTATACTAGTAATAGTATGCTTTAATTCATCAATATTAACAGAAAGCGCAACAAAATTGCCATCGTCATCTGTAATAGTATTTAGAACATTGAATTCAAAATTATTGTTGAATTGTTTTTTTGTGTGTGTTTTGATTAAACTTACAACAGGTTGGTAGGTAAAAGAGGGAGGAAGCATGGAGCCAGGCTGTTTGTTGGTTTGAGGTTTGTTAGGGATCTTGTAATTCATGTTTCATAATTTCCTTCATGTTAGATGGATGAGCGGTTGGTTGGTATTGGTGTCATTTTGTTGGCCTAAATCTGTATCTTGGAGTATTTCCCATTCTTAATATACAGTGCATGAGTCTGATATCACAGTGTTACATAATTTGAACTGTCAGATCTCATCACACTGATCTATCCACGATACAGTGGACTGCTTCAGATCAACTTGTCCAACATATTCACTAGTAAAGATTCAACAGCCTTTCAATCTGTGAAGTAACTGGGCTATATTTCCTGCCAGGGTAGACTGATCATGTTTTTGCTCATGAGTAGTTTTGCGATTCTACCTGCTGAAAGGTCAGTTGGAGCCATATGATGTCACAGAATTGTTGTAAATAATACAATATGACGTCATGCCGTCGCAAAGTGGTACAAATTTGTCTGAACAATACAGTGACTTGAGTGAAGACTTTTGGGTAGAGCTGACATTTGGCATGTTTTTCGGCATCTTTCCTCTTAAATTCTAGTTACACAGAATATTATTTCTCACCGACTAGAATTAACACCATGCATTATTCATAATTTCTAACTTCTAGCTTCCAGTAGGAGATTGTGAAATTAATCTTCACAGTTATGCAGCATTCAATAATCATTTTGCCAATATCATCACAAGTGTCTATGTTGTCATTCTTCCAGAGCCCAAATTCTGTGAATCGGCTAGGTATCTTTGTAAAAATGGCGGTACATGCATAGAGGAACGGGATGGCTTTTCTTGCCAGTGTCCATATGGCCACTCTGGACCAACATGTGAAGGAGGTAGGTACTTCTTCTTTTTAAGGGTCGACATTTAATATTTTTGGTCGAGTGTGAAGCGAAAGACAGATACACCAGTGCAATTCGTCACTACTAAAATGCGTCTACAGCTAGCGTTTCCTCGGGAAATGGCTCCGAAATATTTATATCAAATTTCCACGTGTTTTGGTGGAAATATGCGTATCATGATACGTATCGTATTGTGAATTATGTATCGTGAAATGTATCGTTTGGCTCATATACTTGTCTTCGATTTTGTATTCGTAAAAATTAGGTCTAAAATTACTCCACTTGGGACTACTTCCATGGAATAAATTACTTTGTTAACGAACTAGCGATATCAATTTTTTGGCCCATTTAATTATCTTCTCGTAATGTTGAGTACTTTCTCGTTGCTTCGATTATTTTCTTGTTACTTAAAATTTCTTTCGAAAATTCGAAATTTCAAATATTATCTCCTTATTCTTTTTCTTCTCTCGCAATTTCGAGTTTTTATATGTCCATAGAGATTACAAGCAACCAGAACTTGGTTCATTGCGATCGTATTCCGCCAATCGTTGCTCGCAATATTGATCACCCAATTATCAGGTTCCAGACTCGATTGTTGATCCACATAGTAATGAGAAGCTGCCCCATCTTCAGCATTGCCTGCTTGTCTGAACAGGCGGCCAAAAGGTTCGGGGTCAGGTAACTCGGTTCAATGCGTGACATCGTATTCTGACAGCGTCAATCGTTGCTCGCAATATTCATCACCCAATTGTCTGGTTCAAGATTCAATTGTTTACACGCCACCGTCGTATTGCTGGTCTACTGTGGGGTAAACACGATCGGTTGATAAAACAGCTGTGTTAGAGATTCTGAATATATATGTGTGATCTTATAGTCGTGTGGCTTAACGTTGTTTGAGGTCCATCCAATGTTCCAACACTCACAATTGTTTTTGTTAAACTTCTCTTTGAAGATCCATGCAGCATCAGCACACCCTTACCTAGAATGGATGAACGACTGCCTTCTAACCACGTGGTCGGCAAAGTCAGTGACGCGTACCTCGTGGCTGGGTGGTACAGTGTTCCTAAAGGAATGAAACCGCTTAATCGTGTGCCAAGTATCCCCTCTTGTGGAACCAAGAGTCCAGTGTGGAGTAGAGGTGGGTACCAACAATACAGTTCGTATCTCTATGAAATATGTGGAGCGCAGGACGGTAACGAGAAAGTAGTTGTGTCGACTATCATATGTAGAGAACAGGTTGGTAACATAAAGGTCGACTATCATATGTAGAGAACAGGTTGGTAACATAAAGGTCGACTATCAGGTCTCGAGAACAGGTTTGTAAGATAAAGGTCGGCTGTCATGTGTAGAGAACTGGTTGGTGACATAAAGGTCGGCTATCATATGTAGAGAACAGGCTGATAACATAAAGGTCGACTATCAGGTCTCGAGAACTGGTTTGTAACATAAAGGTCTGCTGTCATCTGTAGAGAAAGGGTTGGTGACATAAAGGTCGGCTATCATGTGTAGAGAAAAGCTTTGGTTACATAAAGTTCGACTATCAGGCTGGTAAAATATGCATATATGTCGACTATCATATGTGTTTGATTATTTCAAGTATCTGATTAATTTAATGTTGTCAGTTTGACAGTCCTATAATTGTATTGTAACACTCTACATTATATGATAATTCTAATAATTTATTTATATAGAGCCTGGTATCCATATCACTAGTTGCTCACTGGAAGCTGTAATCAGAATCTGATTATTATTAATACCCCGGATAACCCAAGCTGCCTGTTAGGCGCTAGAAGGTTAATTGCCACATGACTTATCTCACCGGGTACCCATTTTCTGCTGGGTTAACAGAGGCAATTTTGAACAAACACACTTACCTAAGGTGAGACCACATCTACCACATGTGCTTCATCGTGGGGCTTGATGTCCTAGAAACTCTGCCAAACACGGTCACCCATCCAAGGACAGTCCAAGGTCAACGTTGATTTGTGTCCTGAGATTTACGCCCAGGACCACACACCACCACATGTGCAGATTAGATGTTAACTATATGAAAATGGAAAGACGACTGATTTCTGTTATGGTTCATATGTACCTTGCCCGTCATAAGAAACCAGTGCATTGCCAGATAATGATAGGGTGTGGCAACCTGTGCTTGTCGTAAAAGCGACTTCATAAATAGGGAGGTCAGTCCCGCTGACTTGGTTGCCAGCGAGTCACTGTACCCGGCGACCTGGATCGGACATCAATCACTGGACTGCCTGGTCAAGACTCAGGTTTTAAAAGCCCATAGTCATATTGCAGCCATCTCGTTGTTAACTACTTAAAAGAAATTGCTCTGTTCCATAAACTATGTATGTGTATGACAAAAGACTTGTTTTTAACTTTGGAGCTGTGACGTTTCCTGTTTGTGAACAATACCGTAGAAAAGAATATGTATTTTAAGATAAGTATTTTAATTCCTTCAAACGTTGTGATTAAAATGGACTTGTGGAAATGTGCAAACTTTTTCTCGTCGCTATAGGGTTGAAATAATGCCGATGTGACGTAAACTTTTAACTCACTCACTCCATCGTATGGCTGGAATATTGTTGAGAGCGCCATTAAACAGCAAACACTTTCACACTGTCAATTAGTGTCATCAGGGGGCGGAGGGTAGCCTAGTGGTTAAAGCGTTGGCTCGTCACGCCGGGTTCGAATCCCCACATGGGCACAATGTGTGAAGCCCATTTCTGGTGTCCCCTCCCCGTGATGTTGCTGGAATATTGCTAAAGGGGCGTAAAACCAAACTCAGTCAGTCAGTAGTGTGATGAGGTCACCATGACGAACAGATTGTCCTCCTGTTGTCGGAGAGCTGAGTATGACAACCTGCAAATGTTGAAAAAGGCGACTAAATTGCGGAGTTTGGAATCATACCCGAGCCGCGTGGACTAAGTTGTTGATATCACCCCTTAGGCTTATCATGTCTACATGTTGGATATTGCAGACTTCACTCATTCACTCATTTAATCTTGCAGGAAGATGGGGCAACGTCGAATTCATGTGCGAAGAATCTGTTTACTCTACCTGCTTTTCCCCATATATCGCCATGACAAGGACTTGCGCAAACACGAGAGTTTTTACTCTCCGAGTTCCCTCTTGGAATGCTATTAATTATTGTTTTGGTAAGGATTACTTAGATATCAATGTAACACTGGAGGATAATTCATGTAACAATAGTGTATCGTCCATGTAACAGTGGTCTATCATCCATGTAACAGTGGTGTTTCACCCATGTTACAATGGTGTATGGTCTATGTAACAGTGGTGTATCATCCTTGGAACAGTGGTGTATCATCCACGTAACAGTTGTTTAACATCCATGCAACAGTGGTGTATCACCCATATTACGATGGTGTATCATCCATGTAACAATGGCGTATCACCCATATTACAGTGGTGTATCATCCATGTAAAAATGGTGTATCACCCATATTACAATGGTGTATCACCCACATTACAATGGTGTATCATCCATGTAACAATGATGTATCATCAATGTAACAATGGTGTATCACCCATGTAACAATAGTTTACGGTCTATGTAGCAATGGCGTATCATCCATGTAACAGTGGTGTATCACCCATGTAACAGTGGTGTCTTATCCATGTGACAATGGCATACAACAGTGGTGTACACTCTATTTAACAATGGTCTACGATCCAAATAACAATATGTTATGTTCCATCAGTCACATATTACAATGGTGTATCATCCATGAAACAATTGTGCATCAGCCATGTAACAATGGTGTATCATCCATGTAACAATTGTGTATCATCCATGTAACAATGGTGTATCATGCATGTAACAATTGTGTATCATCCATGTAACAATTGTGTATCATCCATGTAACAATGGTGTATCATCCATGTAACAATTGTGTATCATCCATGTAACAATGGTGTATCATCCATGTAACAATGGTGTATCATCCATGTAACAATTGTGTATCATCCATGTAACAATTGTGTATCACCCATGTAACAATGGTGTATCATCCATGTAACAATGGTGTATCATCCATGTAACAATGGTGTAAGCACTATCATTAGCATATTACAGTGACGTACGCTTCAGATAAACCTTCCTGCTTGCAGAATGCCGCCCTGGTCCCCTGGATATCCTGGTCATAGAGGATGTATCTTCGTCCGTCATGAACAGTAATAATTACATGATGATGAAGTATTTCATCATCAACATTTTCAGATACCTAGATATCGGCCAAAAGGGCAACAATGTTGCGTTTTTGTCTTTCGCCAAAACGGCCAAGGTGGGTTTTCATTTGAATACCTATAACAACCGCGTGGATGTTATGAAAGCTATAGCAGCTAGCCATCGGGAGGGCGGAGGAACTCTCGTCTCCGGCGCTTTAGAACTCTCAGTGTCTGATGTCTTCACGTACCACAACGGTGACAGGGCTGATGCAGACAACATCGTTTTGCTCTTCACTGATGGTATCTACAAGGACGAAACCAGTCTCGAACAAGACCTTGAAGCTTTGAAAGCAAGGGCCGAGATATATGTGGTGACAGTCGGTCCGGTTGTGAGCAACAGCACAGTGATGGAAATGGCAACCTCGCCAGATCACATTCTGAAATACGGTGATCCATCAACGGCGACTGTGATCACTTCTGCGCTCAACCCTGATCCTACATGCGGTGCTGAGCAGCAAACTGTGAATGAGGGTCCCGACTAAAATAAAATAATAAGTTGCCCTTAGCATATTGTTTTTATCTGTTTTCATTTATCTGTTATCTTATGAGTTTTGCAGCCATTGTTATCAACAACATGGAGACCCTGTCTTACAGACACTGATCAGACATATGTCGTTCTTGTCGACATAAGACACTGGCTGATGTACCCTGATCAGATCATATACCCCTATCAGGCACACAGTGTTCTTGTCGGCATAAGACACTAGCTGATGTACCCTGATCAGATCATATACCCCTATCAGGCACATAGTGTTCTTGTCGGCATAAGACACTGGTTGATGTACCCTGATCAGATCATATACCCTTATCCTTGAAGCTTTGAAAGCAAGGGCAGAGATATATGTGGTGACAGTCGGCCCGGCTGTGAGCAACACCACGGTGGTTGAAATGGCAACCTCGAGGGACCACATTCTCAAACTCGGTGATCCATCAACGGCGACTGTGATCGGGTCTGCCCTCAACCCTGATCCTACATGCGGTGCTGAGAATCAAACTGCTGTGTATGTGCGCCGTTGATCTGACGATCGAACCCGAATGAAATAAAAGAATAATTTGCATGCTGTATCATGTTGTTTTTATCTCTGATCATGCGTGTGAAGTTCTGTACACTACAAGAATTGTGAGTGACTTCTTTAAGGCAACATCAGATGTTCTACAGCCATTATCAACAACATGGAGACACTGACTCCCAGACACTGTTCAGACACATGCTGTTCTTGTCGACATACGTCACTGGCTCGTGTACACTGATCAAACACAGGGTGTTCTTGCCGACAACATTGATACAATTACTCATATACACTGATCAGACACAGCGTGTTCTTGTCGACATGGATGCAATAACCCATATTCTCTGATCAGACACAGGGTGTTCTTGTCGACATGGATGCAATCAGTCATGTTCACTGATCAGACACAGGGTATTCTTGTCGACATGGATACAATAAGTCATGTTCACTGATCAGACACAGGGTGTTCTTTTCGACATAGAAACAATAAGTCATGTTCACTGATCAGACACAGGGTGTTCTTGTCGACATGGATACAATAAGTCATGTTCACTGATCAGACACAGGGTGTTCTTGTCGACATGGATACAATAAGTCATGTTCACTGATCAGACACAGGGTGTTCTTGTCGACATGGATACAATAAGTCATGTTCACTGATCAGACACAGGGTGTTCTTTTCGACATAGAAACAATAAGTCATGTTCACTGATCAGACACAGGGTGTTCTTGTCGACATGGATACAATAAGTCATGTTCACTGATCAGACACAGGGTGTTCTTGTCGACATGGATACAATAAGTCATGTTCACTGATCAGACACAGGGTGTTCTTGTCGACATGGATACAATAAGTCATGTTCACTGATCAGACACAGCGTGTTCTTGTCGACATGGATACAATAAGTCATGTTCACTGATCAGACACATGGTGTTCTTGTCGACATGGATACAATAAGTCATGTTCACTGATCAGACACAGGGTGTTCTTGTCGACATGGATACAATAAGTCATGTTCACTGATCAGACACAGGGTGTTCTTGTCGACAATGATACAATAAGTCAGCTTCACTATTCAGACACATGGTGTTCTTGTCGACATGGATACAATAAGTCATATACACTGATCAGACACAGGGTGTTCTTGTCGACACGGATACAATAAGTCATGTTCACTGATCAGACACATAGTGTTCTTGTCGACATGGATACAATAAGTCATATACACTGATCAGACACAGGGTGTTCTTGTCGACATGGATACAATAAGTCATGTTCACTGATCAGACACAGGGTGTTCTTGTCGACACGGATACAATAAGGCATGTTCACTGATCAGACACATGGTGTTCTTGTCGACATGGATACAATAAGTCATATACACTGATCAGACACATGGTGTTCTTGTCGACACGGATACAATAAGTCATGTTCACTGATCAGACACAGGGTGTTCTTGTCGACATGGATACAATAAGTCATGTTCACTGATCAGACACAGGGTGTTCTTGTCGACATGGATACAATAAGTCATGTTCACTGATCAGACACAGGGTGTTCTTGTCGACATGGATACAATAGGTCATATTCTCTGATCATACACAGGGTGTTCTTGTCGGCATGGATACAATAAGTCATATACACTGATCAGACACATGGTGTTCTTGTCGACATGGATGCAATAGCCCATGTTCACTGATCAGACACATGGTGTTCTTGTCGACACGGATACAATAAGTCATGTTCACTGATCAGACACAGGGTGTTCTTGTCGACATGGATACAATAGGTCATATTCTCTGATCATACACAGGGTGTTCTTGTCGGCATGGATACAATAAGTCATATACACTGATCAGATACAGGGTGTTCTTGTCGACATGGATACATGTCTGAGACCTCCATCAGTATCATACCACGCTCCTGGTTAAACGAAGTGGTACATGTCTGAGACCTCCATCAGTATCAAACCACGCTCCTCGTAAAACCAAGTGGTACATGTCTGAGACCTCCATCAGTATCATACCACGCTCCTGGTAAAACCAAGTGGTACATGTCTGAGACCTCCATCAGTTTCATACGACGCTCCTGGAAAAACCAAGTGGTACATGTCTGAGACCTCCATCAGTATCATAACACGCTGCTCGTAAAACCAAGTGATACATGTCATACCACGCTCCTGGTAATACCAAGTGGTACATATCGGAGACTTCCATCAGTATCATACGACGCTCTTGGTAAAACCAAGTGGTACATATCGGAGACTTCCATCAGTATCATACGACGCTCCTGGTAGAACCAAGTGGTACATATCGGAGACTTCCATCAGTATCATACCACGCTCCTGGTAGAACCAAGTGGTACATATCGGAGACTTCCATCAGTATCATACCACGCTCTTGGTAAAACCAAGTTGTACATGTCTGAGACCTCCATCAGTATCATATCACGCTCCTGGTAAAACCAAGTGGTACACGTCTGAGACCTCCATCAGTATCAAACCACGCTCCTGGTAGAACCAAGTGGTATATGTCTGAGATCTCCATCAGTTTCATACGACGCTCCTGGAAAAACCAAGTGGTACATGTCTGAGACCTCCATCAGTATCATAACACGCTGCTCGTAAAACCAAGTGATACATGTCATACCACGCTCCTGGTAAAACCAAGTGGTACATGTCTGAGACCTCCATCAGTATCAAACCACGCTCCTGGTAGAACCAAGTGGTATATGTTTGAGATCTCCATCAGTATCAAACCACGCTCTTGGTAAAACCAAGTGATACATGTCTGAGACCTCCATCAGTATCAAACCACGCTCCTGGTAGAACCAAGTGGTATATGTCTGAGATCTCCATCAGTTTCATACCACGCTCCTGGAAAAACCAAGTGGTACATGTCTGAGACCTCCATCAGTATCAAACCACGCTCCTGGTTAAACGAAGTGGTACATGTCTGAGACCTCCATCAGTATCATACCACGCTCCTGGTAAAACCAAGTGGTACATGTCTGAGACCTCCATCAGTATCAAACCACGCTCCTGGTAGAACCAAGTGGTATATGTCTGAGATCTCCATCAGTTTCATACGACGCTCCTGGAAAAACCAAGTGGTACATGTCTGAGACCTCCATCAGTATCAAACCACGCTCCTGGTAAAACCAAGTGGTATATGTCTGAGATCTCCATCAGTTTCATACCACGCTCTTGGTAAAACCAAGTGATACATGTCTGAGACCTCCATCAGTATCATAACACGCTGCTCGTAAAACCAAGTGATACATGTCATACCACGCTCCTGGTAATACCAAGTGGTACATGTCTGAGACCTCCATCAGTATCATATCACGCTCCTGGTAAAACCAAGTGGTATATGTCTGAGACCTCCATCAGTATCATACCACGCTCCTGGAAAAACCAAGTGGTATATGTCTGAGACCTCCATCAGTATCATACCACGCTTCTGGTAAAACCAAGTGGTACATGTCAGAGACCTCCAAAAGTATCATACCACGCAATATTACAATGAACACACCGAAAGTTGTAATTATTTTGGTTACAAACAGTTTCATTGTGGTGAGATTAGTACAACATATATTGGTTACCGTGGAAGAAATCAATAAATCGGATGATGAGGTTTGAATGATGATTTGGAATGACTAATGTCTAACACTCATCAGTGCAGTGAGTGAGTGAGTGAGTTAATATTTAACGTCACATCGGCAATATCTCAGCCATATCGTGACGAAAACAATTTATACAATATAAAGAGAAAACATTTTGAAGATTAAAACCTGTTGACGATGGACAGTAAAAATACTAGAGAATCACAGTTATGCATAAAACTAGCGAGCAAAGCTAAAACAATACAGTATAAAACCCTGGCTATAGATCGCCAACAACTAAAGGTAGATCATCATACTAGGAACCATGTGGACTTACATTACTTTTGCTACCTGCATGGATCCTAGTTGGATTTACACCATCCCTTCAGCCGCTGGCGATTGTAGGAAAATGTAGCCGACAGTTAAAAGAACAAAGATACTACGTTTAAAATATGGTAAATTTACATTTTACTTTGAAAGTTGTGGGACCATCATTGGAGTAATGTGACAGAGTTCTTTCAATAGCTGCGTTTGAACGCTTTATTCCAGTGATGAACACAATGAACATTGGGAAACAATGGTGACATGTACCAACCATGTCTGTGAGTCGTTTCTACTATTATCTAGACCATATAATTTAAATAGCAGCATCATGAGCATTGATGTACACAAATAGGATAGTAAGTTAACCAAGCCAGCGAGACTGACTACCCGACCACTTAGTCGCCCTTTGTTCAAGAATGGATTGATGGAGACCAATTCTGTCCCAGATGTTCACAGTTTCTTAGCAATCGGACATACTGCGCTGTGAGAGTCGCCCCACTGACCACTTCGTGCTGACTCAGCGATATCATGGCTGTATATGTAACGTGACTTGGAGAAATTTGCTACAAAATCGAACAATGGTTTGCCTCAGCTCATTACTCATTACTCACAGATTTCATTACTCATTACTCACAGATTGCATCACGTATTTGGAATATCATCGAGAGCCTCCATATGGATATGAACTTTGTCATAACTAAATTACATCTTATATTTAAGAAAGTGTTTAAAATGAACGACTACGCTAACGAAATTGAAGTGCACAAGATCCGGGTCTCACACGAAGGATAAGGGTAACTTGCCCGTAGTATTCAACATGGAAGAAATATGTAATAGACATTAAGCAAGCTGAATAAACTGAAGGACTTTACAGTTAGCTATCAATATCTTCGCTTGCCGTTAACATGTCAGCTTTATGCTTGTAGTTTAACGCTGGACTCTTAAATGTTCCAGCTGTATTGCGAATGTATTAGACAGTCCATCACAGCATGCACCAAATCAACCTGACAACCCAAACGCGTTCGGTTTTTAAATTACATTTAGCGGTCTTAAATCAACGATAAAGGACCGCAAAATTGAAAACAGAGTAGCTTTATCTTCTAATTCGCCTCATGCATGATGAAATGACTAATGTAAAAAGTACAATTGGATTTTCTCTTGGTTCCGGAATGCAATTCCCATGTAGGCAGCACCAATGCTGTACATATAAACATCCACTGCATATACGTACACCATGTTTGAGATAATACGTATTTGAGGACAGTGCTTCAGGCGCTTCATCCATGGGCGTGTGGTCAGTCTATACATCTTCTGTGAGTTGTAGTCGTACGTGACGAAAGTCACACCTCTTCCCTGTTTTTTGCACATCCAAAGCTTTCTCTGAGGACCTAGGATAGTATGAGCATGTATAGCAGACATCTCTCGAAGGACTGATGGTTTAGTTATGCTTCCTATCTTCTTATACGTTGCACCATCATAGCGGCAGTGGCAAATCGTCATGCGGTCCGCTACCAACCAGTATATTTTTCGTGTGTAGACATCATGGGCAAATGACAAAACATGACCAGATATATATGTAATCTTTCTTGTCCGTTTACACTCAATGTCACCTCTTATCACCTTAAACACTTTTAACCTTTGCTTTGCAATGAATATGATCCTGACTTTCTTCCTGTCAAGGAAAAAGTAGACAATGTTCCGTGTCTTTGCTTGAAATAATGTCGTTACATCGCGACTAGCCCTTCTGTTACATGCTCTGATTATCCGTGAACTTTGTGCAACATAGTAAAAGTAACACTCGTGAAAAGAATGATAGTTAGTATTGTTGAATTGAAGAAAGCTTTTTTTATGGTCACGATACTCAATGTGATTGCTCATGAGATGGTAATTTGTCATTTTCTCCTCATGTGTGGATACTGCGTAAACGTTTCGCATGAAATACGGTCTGCAGGGACACTGAGATCTGGCATCTGGTTTAGCTGTAATATGTACAGCTGAGGTTGTCATTTCCACATTTCTGTTCGAGAAAATCTTACTTTTCAAGTTTGTTCCCTGTGTCTGCGAATTTCTTCCTGGTCTGATTTGGTGAAGAACACGTGAGCTGGTGTACACAAAGGGCTTATGTTCCTGCATAGCAATTCTGTATACGTTGCACGTTGGTCGGACACTTTGGTCACTTGCAGACTTGTCACTTGTGGGAAATACAGACGTGTTTCCATGGTGATGAGCTTCTTCCAGGGGACACTTGCCATAGTTGTTGTTGGGATACACCTTACATATTGTCCGGGAATCGGAATCGGTCACAACCAAGATATCGCTGTTGAACCCCAAGGGTCCATTCTTAAAGCAGGCGAAAACACGTCCTCCATGTGATTTCGAGCCTTGGTTCTTCGGTGTTAGAGACGTGTCCAGACCCTGGCAGGACTTGTAACATAATAAGCAGGAAATTTGAACAAGTACCAGTGGTATTGGTCCCATATTGTCCGCTCCTTCAGATGGCAAACAAATATATGCTTGGTGGTGATTCCAGTCCTAAGTGATAATTTTCAGGCTGTGCCAATTCTGGAGAAGGAGGTGTGATGGTCGGGTTGGTGATATTAAGCCTCTGAGAATCAATATGTTATTCTAACCATACGCTACAAATGCTTTAAGAGACGCTATGGGATCAATGTGAGGCAAGTTAAATTTATACAAAGCCAACCCAACTCCCTCCTCTCCTGAAAATGGTAGACCCTTTCTCACTTACGTATGAGAACAAGATAGAAATAGACGTTAATGGGGTTTTTTCAAAAGAAGATTGCAGATTAAAGATTTTTCGTTTTTAATTATCAGGCTCTGGTGTTATCAGATTGATTCAATCATGATCCGTAAATGACCTTTAAATGGAAAAGAACATTGATAACATCAAATCAAGGTATCTCTATCGTGTTGATATTTCTTGTTATTGACCTCTGGATCCCCAGTAAGGTGGTCAACCTTTGGTTGTTGGTGGTTTATAGCCTAGTTTAAATTGGTACCATTGCATCTATTGGATCTACTCTCTTCTTATTTTAATGATGGTCAGGTTGGTTTTATGTTCAAAACTGTCATACACCTATTTTACTGTCCTTTGTCGACAGACATCTTGAAATGATTACCTTGTTTTCATCGCCATATGGCTGTAATATTGCCGACGCGATGTAAAAATTTAACTCACTCACTCACTTGTTATTTAGCTAATAGCAATATATGTTTAAATTTCTTCAATTTTGATGGTAGGAAAATGTTACTTTTTATAAGAAAGTGAGTGAATGATGTGCGTTTCAGTTTACACCATCACAACCAGTGTGATCCACAGAAAACATCGACATCTTGTTCATGAACAGAGGTTTACACCATCACAACCAGTGTGATCCACAGAAAACAGTCGACATCTTGTTCATGAACAGAGGTCTCCGTCCAACACGACAGATGGAGTTCATTTTGTTGAATTCCAAACATATATGTATCGCAGACCTGTCAGATTGCCATGGACAAAGACAAGTTGTGTCAGACCATGAGATGTGATTTCACCCTATACCATGACCCCTCCGCCACCAAATTGTATGTACACCTTTACCCTGCCAATTGAGCTGTCAAGATGAAATTTCGATTTGTCACTGAACAAAACGCCATCGCAATCTTGTCACCAGTGCCGTTTATGCTGTCTGCATGAGGCATGACGTGCCTGTCGGTGACCTTGGAGCAAAATTGGACGTATTGCATCCGTTGGGGCCGGATGTTGTGCTCCCTCAGTGGGTTCCGTACGGTCCTGGATCTGATTGGATGTAAGCCATGAATGGTCCGAGCAATCAAACTGGCAGTCTGGGATCGATTCCTTGGATGGGTCGGCCGAATGTGATTTTCTTGCATGCGTGGACGGCCGGTCTTGTGATCCCATTACTTTGAAAACGTTCCATAGAGATGAGCTCGTGTTCCGATGGTCACCAAAATGTCTGAATAGTTCATTAAGCATACCCAGGGCGCGGAGACACTTTTTCGGTACGCCATGGCACGTACCAATTGTAACATGGACTTTCACGGTTCTGTTTCATTAGAACCGAATTACAGCATGTTCTGTCTACGTATCCTATTTCAAAAAGACAATTTCTTGGCAATATATCATGCAAGATTTGATGTTGGAGTGAGTGAGTTTTGTTTTACGCCGCTGTTAGCAATATTCTAGCAACATCACGGCGGGGAACACCAGAAATGGGCTTCACACAATGTACCCATGTGAGGATTCGAACCCGGGTCTTCGGCGTGACGAGCCAACTCCTTAACCACAACGCTAACCCACCGCCCCTTGATGTTAGAAATATCGCACTTTAGTCATGTTCTTGCAACTAACGAGAGTAAAAAAGTTGGTTTCCACTTGGAAACGTTTCAAAGGTTTCAAATGACACGAATTGTCCATTATTATCTAGAAGATCATCGATAAAATGTATCCATTCCTTTTACATTCATATCAAATACACCGGTATTTCCTTTGTGTATGTTCTCAATATATTGTTCTTGGATACGCTTACCATTTAGGAGCTCTAAGTCGATGTTATCTGCGAATGTCCACCATTCTTTACTAGGTTCTACACTAGTTATCTTGGTGATCAGTTGTAATCTAGAAATCTAGCAGGGTATTTCGGATGCATTAAAGGGTCCAGAAAAGAAGGAATAATGGAAATAACTAATCATATCACTGATAAGTTTTTTATGTATGACTCTTGGGTGGGTCTTTGTAAATTTAGTTCGTGTACGTCTTTGAACCCATTCGCTTTGTTGACGCCAAAAAATTATTCAGTGTTCGAGCATATGTTTTAATTGCTTTTTTCACCGATTCATACGTTAAGAAATTGGTTTTTATTGAAAACGTTTCGGAAAATTCTTTATATGTGAGCAGTCTGCTTTCTTCATGTATTAAATCGTTCACAAAAACGACACCTTTTTTTAACCACTCACGATACAGAAAGGGGTGGCTATCAATTCTGATATTGTCGTTATTCCATAAGGATTGGCATTGTATTTCTTCTTCATTTATAATTTCTCTTTTACACATGGATATAAAGTTCGAATATTCTAGAAGTATGTCTCTCCAAACGGAGTTAGTTGAAGAAGCAATTATTTCATTTTGTATATGGTAGCTATCCGTCAGTAAAACTTGTGTCCTGATTTTAAATTGACTGGTGAAGAGAAGCGTCCATTTGAGGTCATGACCGCTGATTCTCTTTATCCATTTTAGTTTTTGTGATGATATAATTTTTCTAATATTTGGTGTTTTTATCCCCCCATGCTCTGGGCTTAACATCATTACATCTCTTTTAATCTTGTCAGGTTTGTTTCTCCATGAAATTAAAACCCTTTTTTTAAAGTCTTTCAATGACACATTTTGGGGGATTTGGTAGAGCTGAGAATAGGTGGTTAAGCTTAGGAAGTAGAAGTGATTTTAGAACAGTATTTCTTCCGTACGGGGTTAAGGTACGAGCTGACCATATGTTCATTTGCCTTTCAATCTGAGCTAGTTTTTCTTTGTAGTTTATTTCAACCATATTAACAAGATCAATATCGAAATGTATTCCCAAGAGCGTGAAGTCTGTTTGTGACCAGTCAAAATTCCATTCTTTACACATCTTATATCGGGATCTCTTTTTGGAGCCTATCCATATTCGTTTAGTTTTATCTACGTTGACTTTCAAACCTGAAAAACGGGCAAATAGTTCTAATGTACTCAAGACTGTATAGAGGCATTTCTCTGATCCGTCTAATGAAAGTGTTGTATCATCTGCAAACTGTGATAGAAGATATGTTATACTTCCAAGTTTAATCCCCTTTATATTTTTGTTGTTTCGTATCATGATACCCCGGATTTCTACACACAACAGAAAGATGTACGGCGCTAGCGGGTCCCCCTGGCGGCATCCCCGACTTATTTTAAAAGGAGTTGACGCAAATCCATTTACCAAGACTCTCGATTCAATATCATTATAGAATGTTTCTATCCAATGTGAGATACTGGGTCCAAAATTAAAAAAACGTTAATACGTTACTGAGATAGTGTCTATCTACTGAATCAAAGGCTTTATCGAAATCAATAAGAAGAAGTAGGCCAGGTATCTGGCAAGTTTCAGTGTATTCCATTAGGTCATAAATAAATCTGGTTATCTCGCCAATATATCTTCCCCTGACAAAACCCTTTTGGTCTTCATTAATAATACTAGGTAGTACATTTTTTATTCTGTTTGCAATTGCTGCAGCTCCAGCTTTGTATGAGGTATTTAGTAGGGAGATAGGGCGCCAATTTTTCAGAAATTTCTTTGGTTTATTAGCTTTAGGTATACATGTTAACAATCCATGTTTTTGCGAGATCGATAACTTTCCATTTTTATAACCACAGTTTAGTGAATTAAGAAGGAATTCTCCTAAATCTTTCCAAAAGAATTTAAGAAATTCTGAAGTAAAACCGTCAGGCCCTGGGCTTTTTTCATTTTTCATGTTTTTAAAAGCGTATGAAAGCTCGTTCATTTTTAATTCACCTTCCAGGTTACATTTATCATGGTCATTTATAACAGGTATGTTTTCGCTTTCAAATAGTTTGACCAGATTAACATCGGACTGGCCCTGTGCAGTGTATAATTTTTCATGAAAGAGTTTTGTTTCTTGAAGTAATTGTTTACTTTCTGTTATAGTTGTTCCATCATTCCTTTCCAAAACAGTTATAGACTTATTCAGGAAATTTCTTGATTCTAACTTTAAAAAATATTTTGTTGGTTTTTCCCCTTTTTCGACCCAAGTTGCTTTAGATCTTATAAGCATTCCGTTTATTTTATGGTTGGAAATTTCATCCAGCTCCTGTTTTAAAACATTTATTTCATTTAGTAGAGTTTGCTTAGTGTCACCATCCTCATTAAGGTCTAGTTTCTTCTCTAGTTCATCTAGCCTAGTTTCTAAGTTCTTTTCTTTTTCATTTTCAATTTTCTTTTTATATGAAGAGTAGTAAATTGTTTTACCCCTGATCATGAGGAGTAATGTTTCCCAGAGTAGTTGATCATCAATAGAGTATTTGTTTGGTTCATTATCTTTTTTATATTGGTCCAGTGTTGATTTAATCGTATCTTTTACTAATTTTACGTATTTTCTATCTCGAAGTTCCAGAAACCCTTTCCCCTAGTTAAGGTAGAAAAGGTCATAGACAGAGAGATAAGTGAGTGGTCAGAATTTATACATGGTAGAATAACGCTGTTGTTAACCGTGGATAGTAGTCCATGTGAAATCAGGAAGAAATCTAGTCTCGCTTGTTTGAGGGGGGTGGGTTGACGCCAGGTGAAGCGTCTAATATCGTAGTTATGTTCACGCCAGGGATCTTTCAGGTTGAATTTATCAATCATTTCAAAAACTTTATCCCTTGCCTTTGGATTATTGATGTGTTTATAGTTGTAAGTGTCTAGTTGTTTGTTCATAACAAGATTCCAATCTCCACATATACATATTTCATCACTATCAAACTTCATAATTATGTCCATGATATTCTGGAAGAAATCTGGATTATCCTCGTTAGGTCCGTATATGTTGGCTACGGTATAGGTTACTTCGTTAACTAAAATCTTAAGGGCAACGTAGTTTCCAAACTCATCTAAATCGCTCTCTAGTACTTTGAACTCGAAGTTGTTATTAAATAGTATAGTAGTTCCCCTAGCATTACTTCCGAAGCAACTTATATAACACTCATTATATCTCCATTGTTCTTTTATCTTCTGAATTTGATCAGGTGTAAAGTGTACATCTTGCAAACAATATGTATTTCCTTTTTACTTTCTTAGGAAATTGAATACCTTTTTACGCTTTAACTTATTGTTTAAGCCCCTGCAGTTTTGAGATAATATCTTAAGAGTTTCCGCCATGTTTAACTATTTGTTTAATCCCAGCCAATCCGGGGTCAAAACTACTCTTAAGAGTGGGTACAGTAGCTATTTCAATACATTTTGCCTGTTTTTTTGGTGTGGGATACTCCCGGTTTAGAAACAAAGTAACTGAAAGCGGTATCCCGCTTAAACATTTAAAAACACAAAATATACTAAAACAAAGTATATCGTGATGAGAGGTAAAGCTACCCCACAAATATCCCTCATACATAAAGTAAATACAAAAGATGACTTCAAAGTTTTACAGTATTGAATAGTGGTTGCACGCATACGCTTGTAGGATCAACACGCAATGACAGTAAGAAGTTCGTGCTTGTACATTTCAGCGCGTTTCAGCTGCCGTGCGTTTGAAGACTGCCACATCGTACGAGTACAATGTTATATTCAACAAAAGCAGAAATCTTTACGGATATAAGACATTTACTTCTGATGATTGTTATTTTGTTTAGTTTATCTTGTATGGATAATTCGTGTGATACGGGTGGCATAATATAACGTTATTAATTTGCATGTTTTGGAGGTTTATAAGCTTGTGTTATAGCGTGTATACAGTCCAAGTCCTTTCCCATACACGTACTTCATATTGATAAAGAACATAGTGATAACAAAGCTATCTCCACACGCACACTTTGGCATATCTCTCGTACATAGAGTAAATACAAAGGATGACTTGAAAGTTCTTCAATATTAAATACTGATTACACGCATACGCTTGTAGGATCAACACGCAATGACAGTGAGAAGTCCGTGCTTGTACATTCTGCTTGATTGTGTGGAAGACTCAAATGCAAGAGATTCGCATTAATAACCAATATATCTGAATGATATGTTTCCCGCGTGAGAGGGTATCTCATTGTTAACTACATGAGAGAAAATGATCTCTATCGTAAGTTGTGAGTAAGTGAGTGAGTTTTTACGCCGCACTCAGCAATATTCCAGCTGTATGGCTATGTGACTATGTATATGTATATGTGTGACAGGTTGCTGGTTCTAAATTCGCTGTTGAGGATTTTATATTTGCAAATAATAATGTAATAAAGAAATATGCATTTAAAGAAACTCCTTTGTTCTTTTGTAACTAAAAATGTATGTGTGTAGACTTGGTCTCATCGCTATATTGCTGAAATAATGCTGATGCGGGGTTAAATTTTAACTCACTCACTCACGCAGTGTCGGTCACTGGTTCGCCTGTTCTTATTTACACGAAGCAACTGAATGCAGGGTTAAACTGAAACATATTGAGTGAGCTCGTTCGTGCATGCGTGCATGCGTGCGTGTGCTAACATTCAACGTCTTATCGGCATTACTTCAGCCATACAGTGAGTGGGTATTAATTAACATGCGTACACAAATTTATTATAATAAAAGGTATATTCAAAACGCTGGCTGGTTGGTTTGTTGTTTAACGCCACACAGCAATATTCCAGCTATATGGCGGCTGTCTGTAAATAATCGAGTCTGGACCAGACAATCCAGTGATCAAGGAATTTCTTCATATATACTTTAACATAACAGTATTATACACTAAAACACTATCACGCCATTTAAAAAAAATACATCAGCAATAAAGAAACCCAAGCAATTAGTTACACATATATAATTCATGATTCAATTAGTTACACATATATAATTCATGATTCAGACCCGTTTATATCAATTAGTAAAGAATGATAAGCTCATTCACGCTGGTGAACAGATTTACTGTCCATTGTTCTTGAAACAACCTCATCTGTTTTTAGCAGCTACTCGTTAGTAAACCGCCTGTGGCAAAGGCCACATCGTCGTAAAATGCCCTCTGTGTTTTGGAAAGTTCGTGAAGCTTATTTTTTCCTACCTGGGTGTCCCACCATTTTTGCATGAGGTCGCGAGTATAACTTTTGATAGTTGGTTTTAAGTCACTGTACGGGATCCGCAGTGGAGATAAGGGCTTGTTAAGAGCTGCTGGAGCTGCAGCTTCGGTTTTTCTATTACCTGCTATGCCGACGTGACCCGGCAACCAGCACAGGACGATGTCACATTGGCCAGTAGAGATTTGGAGAATAAATATGTCCCCAGTGAAATTAATGTTTCCCGTAATCACTCGTACCTCGTGGGTTATTCTATATATTACCCGTTCTGTAATTAAACCGAGAAACCAGTACTTTTTTATTCAAAGCCGCATCTTCTTATGTAAGTGTTTACAACTAAATCAGCTGATCTGTATTAATGTGCGGATGAAACAAAACTGCTCACGCCTAATGGAATCCCATACGAACCATATTATAGTACTGTAGAAAACGGTATGAAAAACAACACAATTCAAGAGGTTCCAAATTACTTTGACGGCGATTTTATCAACCACACACCTATGTAAATATTAAGTTTATTTCAACGAGTACAATCACATATTTAATATTTAGTCGTAGATCGCAAATGTGTAGCCTAGATCTACTCGTGACAGAAAGTGGGTGACTGTGGTTGTATACGACACAGCAAACAAGTGTCAAATTTATTAACTTATAAAACAGTGAAAATCTGCAAGAAAACAATATAACGCAGGGTTGGTGAACGTTTTTCTTAGAAGACGGTACATAGAGAATACTACACGAGTTCTCATTACTTACGAATTATACGAAACGAGTGTCCTTCCTATGGTATCTGAAACGAGGTCAGAAACCATAGGAAGGTCACCGGTTTCGTATAATTCGTATGTAATGAGACCGAGTGTGGTATTTTATTTATTACCCACGTCTTACATGCATTAAATTGACAAAACAGCGTACTTTTTTATTGTTATGTTTTGAAACCGAAACCGGTTTCATAAAGGAGTTGCGGAAGAATATGTTTCTGTAGTTCACTTTTGCATGACGTCACACTGTATTGACGTCACTACGCCATTCTCGTCTGCTCCATTGGTAACCGACGTCACGATGCATGTCAGTTGTCATCGCCTCCTACAGTAAACTACTCCGTAGGACCCCTTGTCTTGGTTTGCAGTTGCTTCACTTGGTTAACATCACTGGTGGAAACATTACGTTTATGTTTTTCGACGGATATAATGTCTCAGTCGACTCTCAATTAAACAGCAATACGGCAACGTTCGCAATGTTTACATTCCCACAATGCATTTAAGTTGTAGAATGAATGAATTCACGTGTTTGTTATGAATGAACAAGTAGTTCCGTCACAACGTGACCTAATTGAGAGGTCATCGGTTATCCAATCAAATCGTTAGAATCTCAGGTGACGTCGTTATGACACTCGTGTGACGTACGAGATTAGTATCCAACTACCCATACGTTGACCACGTGGGTAATAAATAATTATAAACGTTTGTCAACAGTTTGCTTAAACGGACTTTGACCTATAGGTTTTGGTTCGCGTCAGTGTCCTTGTCAGGAACAATAAATCTAACTTCAGCAAAATACGCCTTTTCGGTGCAGGTGGTTGGTTGAAACAGGGAGACTCTATAAGGTTGTAGAGTATCCCTGGTTGAAAGAAGAAGCATTTGAAATATTGAAGTTGAAGCTTATGAAGAGTAAATAGAGTATGAACAGCATGGATATCATGGGAAACTGAATTCATCTGGGACATGACTGATTGGGACTGATTCGAATGAGGTGAGGTGAAGTGAAATTGGGTTTGACGTGTTTGAGAATATTTCGCTCATATGACGACATGCATGCGTGTGTATGTGTATGTGCGGCTGCTTGTACTAGCCCACACTTAAGCTGGTTTTATAGTGCTAGCCCACTGAGATACCATGCCGCAGTGAAGCATGAATACCCCACTCAGACACAATATACTTACTCCGAGCCGACCAGTCCTTGTTGTACCCATTAATGCCGAGCGCCAGGCAGGGACCAACAAGAACCATATTTTAACGTCTTTTGGTATGACGCGGTCGGGGATCGAACCCTCGACCTTCGGCTCTCCGGGCGGACGCTCTAACCACTACACCACGGAGGCGGTATGATTCGGTTGAGGCTTCGTCGCATATTGTAGACAAGCGAGAGACAGGCAAGTGTCACGTGGATTTGAATCACTTAAGAGAACACACAAGTTTCAATAAAATATTTCAATCCATATGACGCGCACGTAAAATCTGATGACTCATATGCAAGGTCATATTTGTAGCTTATTTGAATTAAAAACGCCAGTGTCTTATCGGAAACACCGACAAAATAATATGTAAGTTATTCAGGGTTACATTTCCTCAGTTTATGGAGCATACATGGTAGCTATTTCTGTTCATGTTCCACGCGGACTTTGAAACCACATTTGGAGGGATGCACCTGATTGCCAGCTCACAAAGTCTGCGATCTAGCCCAATCATTCACAATGGCGTCCGATGACGTGGCGTGCTGGCTAAAATATGTACGTAACTGAGAAAGTCTGTCCCACAAATTATCAATGATGATATTTTATGGAGAAGCATGCACAGTGTGATTGAACCACCCCACTCCCCACACTCACCCCCAACACACACACACACACACACTCCCGAACACTTATGTACAATGTACAAAGTAAGTAAGTAACCCCTACGTGTCATGAATAAATTCAATGACCCCTCCCCCACAACACACACACACTTCCCGTAATGATTAAGCATCAATTTTTAATATGTTTATATACATAATTGATGACCCCCGCCCCCAAGTGACACCCCTTGAAATCATCAACACACACACGCACGCACGCACGCACGCACGCACGCACGCACGCACGCACACACACACACACACACAAACACACACACACACACACACACACACACACACACACCTGGCCATAATTTATGAACAGTCCCTGATTGCATGATATGATTACACAAGCCCCAGCGACTCATTACTGTGGTTATTCTGAACTTGACACCCTCAAATAACCACTCGTGTTGTGTTTGTCTTTGCCGCAAGATTAACATCATGATCGTGTCAGCACTTGTCTATTATATGGTCTCTGCAAATATTTAGCATTCCACTTTCTACTTTCCAACACATTTTGCCTTGTATGGCCAAAAATATCTATTTTTGCAAGTAATCCAACTTTATTAATCGCTACCGGTGACGTACGTCTTACGTTTTCTACAGCAATCGCAAGCTCAGTTGATTTTCTGCGATCCTAATCCGCTTTGTTTATCCGACTCATTTTATACGAAGAGTTAACAACCGGAAGTGTATGTGGCGCGAGACACACTTCCGCTGTAAACAAACACATGTTTCAGACGTTGTTTCGTGCAAACGACAATGCATCCAATTCCAGACGAGAAATCAGGAAATATGACTCCAGATGAAGTAACGAAACGGGTTTATGCAATGCTACTGTCGCCATTAAACCTGATATTCGATGACAATATAAGTAAAACGAACACTTTGGTGTTGATAGTCGTGCTCTTCTCAACCTGTCTGATAGGGGATAACAGCTTGTCTTACATCTACAGCACACATCTCTGGGCTCGGGCAGGTATTGACAGTGCTACACATGGGCTGATAGCTTTATGGTCCTGGGCGTTGGTGGAAAATGTCAACTTTGACCGCTACAAACTTCTCAACTGCCTCCTGTGTGCCGTGCTGGCTGTCAGTGTTGACCTGGATCATTTTTATGCCGCAGGGTCGTTCGATATCAAGGTTGGTTGGTTGTCAGCAGGTTATAGAACGTGGGTTTTCCCGTTAGTATAAAGTTATCACTTTGATGTTAACAACACATTTGGGAGATATAAACATTGAATCCATCAATTATTTTCACATGGTTTAGATAAATACATCAGTAATAATCTTGTACGTGTTACTTACATCTGTACATCGTACTGCAGATGGATGCTAATTGCATTGATAACGAGATTGTACAGACTCTATTATTTACAGATTGCTACTATATGGCTGGAATATTGCTGACTGCGGTGTTGAACAACAGACAAACTAAATCCAATACAGATGAAATGCTCATTGGTGATCAGAAAAGAAGCATACTGTGTGTTTTGTTTGTTTGTGAACTGCAGCAACTGCTAGCCTGGATCAGACTATCCAATGATGGGTAATGCATGTGGGTATATGACGATGCACAGTCACCGACAACAACAACCGGACGCGTCTTGTTGATAAGCGCAGTTTGAACCTGCGAAGATTTGGGTTAGATTAGAATTAATCATCAGTTTTTATTCCGGTTCAAACCTTCCATGTCTCGTGATTCCATTCTACTCCAGATCGATGTCATCTTCAGATACTATAAACTTTAACTCACTCACTGATACTGATCGAACGTATTCCTGTGATGAAAGGCTCACTCACTGTCACACTCACTCACCCACGCATCTAACCACTCACTCACTTACTCACTCATTCACTTCAATTATAAACCTGATTAAATTGCAACTTGCTCAGTAAACACAAGGACTTTTCAATCAGGCCTGACAAAATTTAATCATGTAAGTGACAAATCATTCTTCCTCACTGAGTGTTAATTTCTATGAAAGATTTAATGTTTGTCTAGAGCATATACCGTGTTCTCGCAATAATGAATGAGTGATACACATCACCACTTTTGTCTTGTTGGTCTTGTACTCATGAAGATCTGGGTTAGAATTGATATTCGGTAATCCATGGTTGTCGTAAGAGACGACTAACAGGATCGAGCTGACTTGGTTGACACTTGTCGTCACATGTCGTCATATCCTGATTGCGTAGATCGATGCTCATGATGTTGATCACTGTATTGTCTGCTACGAACTCCTGCAATATAGCTGGATTATTGCTGATTATCAACCAACAAAGAAATATTGCAGCTTAAAATGTGCACTACATTTAAATTAAGCGAAATACTGCATTTGATGGCCAAATATTGGTAAGCATAGAAAGAGTGAGTGAGTGCATATGGTTTTACGCCGCTTTTAGCAATATTCCGGCAATATCACTACGAGGGTCACCCGAAATGGGCTTCACACATTGTACCCATGTGGAGATTCGAACCCGGGTCTTCGTCGTGACGAGCGAACATTTCAACCACTAGGCTACCCCACCACCCCAGCATAGAAAGAGTGCATCTGCATTTTCCCTGCCATATCGGGACAAGATACATACTGCAATAACAAAGTCTAAAGGAACCTCTCAAAATAGATATTACTTCATAACATCATTTTTGCAAAGAGATAGGGGCGGTGGGGTAGCCTAGTGGTTAAAGCGGTGGCTCGTCACGCCGAAGACCCGGGTTCGAATCCCCACATGGGCACAATGTGTGAAGCCCATTTCTGGTGTCCCCCGCCGTGATGTTGCTGGAATATTGCTAAAAGCGGCGTAAAACTAAACTCAGTCAGTCAGTTACAAACAGATAAAGTTACAGCACCAAATTTAAAAGCAAACAATTTGTCATTTATATCGCATAGTTACAATTTATGATACAGATGTATTTCTCTTAAGTAGTTCAAAGCATGGTTAAAGGGTACATAGCATATTGGTGAAGTGCCCTGGTAAATGTTCAAATAAGATGTCTGCTGAGAAGACATATTTGATTCGATGAAAACATTCTTTCAAGTCCACAGACAGCAGTGAGTCTACCTGACCACCATCATCCCAGTGTCTGTGTCATGTTATCATACACTCTGATATACTCTATCTGTCCACAGGCAGCTGTGAGTCTACCTGACCGCCCACCTCTCCATCTGACCGCCATCATCCAAGTGTCTGTGTCATGTTATCATACACTCTGATATACTCTATCTGTCTACAGGCAGCCATGAGTCTACCTGACCGCCCACCTCTCCATCTGACCACCATCATCCCAGTGTCTGTGTCATGTTATCATACTCTCTGATAAACTCTATCTGTCCACAGACAGCTGTGAGTCTACCCCATCATCCCAGACCACCATCATCCCAGTGTCTGTGTCATGTTATCATACTCTCTGATATACTCTATCTGTCCACAGACAGCAGTGAGTCTACCTGACCGCCCACCTCTCCATCTGACCACCATCATCCCAGTGTCTGTGTCATGTTATCATACTCTCTGATATACTCTATCTGTCCACAGACAGCAGTGAGTCTACCTGACCGCCCACCTCTCCATCTGACCACCATCATCCCAGTGTCTGTGTCATGTTATCATACTCTCTGATATACTCTCTGTCCACAGACAGGTGTGAGTCTACCTGACCGCCATCATCCCAGTGTCTGTGTCATGTTATCATACTCTCTGATATACTCTATCTCTCCACAGGCAGCTGTGAGTCTACCTGACCGCCCACCTCTCCATCTGACCACCATCATCCCAGTGTCTGTGTCATGTTATCATACACTCTGATATACTCTATCTGTCCACAGACAGCAGTGAGTCTACCTGACCGCCCACCTCTCCATCTGACCACCATCATCCCAGTGTCTGTGTCATGTTATCATACTCTCTGATATACTCTCTGTCCACAGACAGGTGTGAGTCTACCTGACCGCCATCATCCCAGTGTCTGTGTCATGTTATCATACACTCTGATATACTCTATCTGTCCACAGGCAGCTGTGAGTCTACCTGACCGCCCACCTCTCCATCTGACCACCATCATCCCAGTGTCTGTGTCATGTTATCATACACTCTGATATACTCTATCTGTCCACAGGCAGCAGTGAGTCTACCTGACCACCATCATCCCAGTGTCTGTGTCATGTTATCATACACTCTGATATACTCTATCTGTCCACAGGCAGCTGTGAGTCTACTTGACCGCCATCATCCCAGTGTGTGCGGCTGTGTCATGTTATCGTACACTCTGATATACTCTATCTGTCCACAGGCAGCTGTGAGTCTACCTGACCGCCATCATCCCAGTGTCTGTGTCATGTTATCGTACACTCTGATATACTCTATCTCTCCACAGACAGCTGTGAGTCTACCTGACCGGCCACCTCTCCATCTGACCACCATCATCCCAGTGTCTGTGTCATGTTATCATACACTCTGATATACTCTATTTGTCCACAGGTAGCTGTGAGTCTACCTGACCGCCCACCTCTCCATCTGACCACCATCATCCCAGTGTCTGTGTTATGTTATCATACACTCTGATATACTCTATCTGTCCACAGGCAGCAGTGAGTCTACCTTACCGCCATCATCCCAGTGCCTGTGTCATGTTATCATACACTCTGATATACTCTATCTGTCCACAGGCAGCAGTGAGTCTACCTGACCATCATCATCCCAGTGCCTGTGTGATGTTATCATACACTCTGATATACTCTATCTATCCACAGACAGCAGTGCGTCTGCCTGACCGCCCACCTCTCCATCTGACCAACATCATCCCAGTGTCTGTGTTATGTTATCATACTCTCTGATATACTCTATCTATCCACAGACAGCAGTGCGTCTGCCTGACCGCCCACCTCTCCATCTTACCAACATCATCCCAGTGTCTGTGTTATGTTATCATACACTCTGATATACTCTATCTATCCACAGACAGCAGTGCGTCTGCCTGACCGCCCACCTCTCCATCTGACCAACATCATCCCAGTGTCTGTGTTATGTTATCATACACTCTGATATACTCTATCTGTCCACAGACAGCAGTGAGTCTACCTGACCGCCCACCTCTCCATCTGACCACAATGATTCCAGTGGTGTCTACAATATTATGGATTCTTGGGATGGTGCTGAAAGTCCGCTACTTGAAGAAGTTATCTCTCATCTTCCTGACTGCAGTCCTCTCCCACCACTTCCGTGATGCCACCAGGGAAGGACTCTGGCTGGCTCCTTTCTCAAACACTCATGTGGAGTACTGGACGTATGTAGCAGTTACCATGGTGATCCCGGTGCTTGTCAGGAAAGTTTTCGTCCGTTTCTTGTCAGAGAAGAAAGTATTGTACAGCAGTGTAGAGACAGCTGCCATGATACCGACCATTTTCACTGCCAAGTATTGATAGCCATGGTTACATTGATGTTCCTTGGGGGCATTCACAGATGAGACTGTTGCCATGGTTACAGTGATACTGTAATCCTTTATTGACAGATGTTGGCTCATGTTACTGATACCAAGATATATTGATAACAGTTACACATACTGACTGTGTATATACGAGATGAGATTGTTGTCATGGTTACAGTGATACTCTGAAGATATATTGATAACATGTTACACATACCATACTCTGAAGAAGTGTTGATAAATGTGACGCATTTTATGGCTGCATTTATAGTGTGAGGATTCTGTGATGGACTGATCTGAAGAAGTGCTTTGCTGAAAAAATCATGGTTGCATTTATGGTGATACTCTGAGGACTGTTGTCATGTATTGATAAATGTGGCGCATTTCATGGCTGCATTTATAGTGTGTTGTCATGGATTGCTGTGATGGGCACTATACAATTTGTCATGGTTACAGTGATATTCTGAAGAAGTGTTGATAAATCTGACTCATTTTATGGCTGCATTTATACTCACTGTGTGAGGATTCTGTGATGGACTGTTGTCATGGTTTATGCGCCTGCTTGATATTTGTTCTGAAGCAACAGATGTTAATGAAAAACTCTGACTCATTTTATGGCTGCATTTATGGTGTGAGGATTCCGTTGATGGACTGTTGTCATATTTCTTCGGTGACATTTAGAAGATGCATGATAAAGTGGAACACATTTCATGGCTGCAGCCGCGTAGATCAATAGTGGACTGCAGTCATGGTTACAGTGATATAGTGCAGTTAATAGTATACAATACAATTATCACATTGAATTGGTGTGTTTATCAGAACAATAGTGGTTAATTGTTGCAATTGCAATATATGTTGTTGCATCGATACTTACTTGCTGTCATGGTAACAGTTGCTATTACATTTACTGTTGCTGCCAAGTAAGCAATATTCACTCTGCCTCACTGTGGTTACTATGGTCATGGTAGCGGGCAGTTGCTTTTTGCCATGGTAATGTCGGTTACTTGTCATAACAGTTGCGTCTGCTTGTTATTTGTTATCGTAGCAACAGATGCTGTGATAATGGAACCAACTCTGGGTGGGGGCCACTAAAAGAAGAGCATTATATCGTTGTTCTATATTTTATGTTTTTGGTGGGGTGGGTGTTTATCTTTTTGTTTGTTTCTACAATGGATTTTGTACAACATTTCTTCCTTAAGTGGCATTTAGAAGCTGGTATGATGAAGTGGAACACTATTTATGGATAGACAACTTCTTTGTTGCAGTAGTAGTTGCGACGTTTCGGTGTAGATCCTAACACCGTTATCAAGCAAATGATACACAACACGAACGAAATTATAGGTTTAACGTTGGCTTTTAGCCTAGCCAATGGACCCGTGAATATCCGGGGTAGAATAGGTCTTCAGCAACCCATGCTTGCCACAACGGCGACTATGCTTGTCGTAAGAGGCGACTAACGGGATCGGGTGGTCAGGTTCGCTGACTTGGTTGGCACATGTCATCGGTTCCCAACTGCGCAGATCTATGCTCATGCTGTTGATCACTGGATTGTCTCGTCCAGACTCGATTATTTACAGACCGCCGCGATATAGCTGGAATATTGCTGAGTGCGGCGTAAAACTAAACTCAATCACTCACTCTCTCCTAGCCAATGTCGCCGGCGGTGTAGGTGGGGTTTTAGATTAATTAATAATGTATTTATAAGGAATAAACCACCGTACCCAAAAAATGTAAATGTAGGAGCTTTAAACTAACCTGAATTTTAAATAAAACGTTTATAAAAATATAGCAAAATAAGGAGCACTGAAGGCGGTAAGGGTTTTGCCTGGGGTGGCTGGGGTGGCTGTATTATGGTAGGTATAAGATAGTAGGTTTATTGGTTAGATAAGGGTATAAGGGTGTGGGGGATGAGTGTGGTTGACTTAGGGGTGGGGGGGGGAGGGCTGTTTGTAAATGCTAGGTTGAAGTATGAGCTGAGAGCGGTAGTGTACTGTTAGGTATGGGTTAAGGAGAGGGGTGTTATGTCATGACTATGGTGGAAGTATGAGCTGAGAGCGATAGTGTACTGTGGGGTATGGGTTAAGGAGAGGGGTGTTATGTCATGGCTATGGTGGAAGTATGAGCTGAGAGCGGTAGTGTACTGTTAGGTATGGGTTAAGGAGAAGGGTGTTATGTCATGGCTATGGTGGAAGTATGAGCTGAGAGTGGTAGTGTACTGTTAGGTATGGGTTAAGGAGAAGGGTGTTATGTCATGGCTATGGTGGAAGTATGAGCTGAGAGCGGTAGTGTACTGTTAGGTATGGGTTAAGGAGAGGGGTGTTATGTCATGGCTATGGTGGAAGTATGAGCTGAGAGCGGTAGTGTACTGTTAGGTATGGGTTAAGGAGAGGTGTTATGTCATGGCTATGGTGGAAGTATGAGCTGAGAGCTGGTAGTGTACTGTTAGGTATGGGTTAAGGAGAAGGGTGTTATGTCATGGCTATGGTGGAAGTATGAGCTGAGAGCGGTAGTGTACTGTTAGGTATGGGTTAAGGAGAAGGGTGTAAGGTGTCATGGCTATGGTGGAAGGCATGAGCTGAGAGCCGGTAGTGTACTGTTATGTATGGGTTAAGGAGAAGGTGTTATGTCATGGCTATGGTGGAAGCATGAGCTCGAGAGTAGTAGTGTACCGTTAGGTATGGGTTAAGGAGAAGGGTGTTATGTCATGGCTATGGTGGAAGTATGAGCTGAGAGCGGTAGTGTACTGTTATGTATGGGTTAAGGAAAAGGGTGTTATGTCATGGCTATGGTGGAAGTATGAGCTGAGAGGTAGTGTACTGTGAGGTATGCGAAGGAGAGGGGTGTTATGTCATGGCTATGGTGGAAGTATGAGCTGAGAGCGGTAGTGTACTGTGAGGTATGGGTTAAGGAGAGGGGTGTTATGTCATGGCTATGGTGGAAGTATGAGCTGAGAGCGGTAGTGTACTGTGTGGTATGGGTTAAGGAGAGGGGTGTTATGTCATGGCTATGGTGGAAGTATGAGCTGAGAGCGGTAGTGTACTGTTAGGTATGGGTTAAGGAGAGGGTGTTATGTCATGGCTATGGTGGAAGTATGAGCTGAGTGGTAGTGTACTGTTAGGTATGGGTTAAGGAAAAGGGCAGTTATGTCATGGCTATGGTGGATATGAGCTATGAGCCGAGTGTACCGTTGTCATGGCTATGGTTGAAGCATGGCTATGTATGAGCTGAGAGCGGTAGTGTACTGTTAGGTATGGGTTAAGGAGAAGGGTGTTATGTCATGGCTATGGTGGAAGTATGAGCTGAGAGCGGTAGTGTACTGTGATGTATGGGTTAAGGAAAAGGGTGTTATGTCATGGCTATGGTGGAAGTATAAGCTGAGAGCGGTAGTGTACTGTTAGGTATGGGTTAAGGAGAAGGGTGTTATGTCATGGCTATGGTGGACTGACTGACTGACTGAGTTTAGTTTTACGCTGCTTTTAGCAATATTCCAGCAATATCACGGCGGGGGACACCAGAAATGGGCTTAACACATTGTGCCCATGTGGGGAATCGAACCCGGGCCTTCGTCGTGACGAGCCAACGCTTTAACCACTAGGCTACCCCACCGCCCCGGCTATGGTGGAAGTATGAGCTGAGAGCGCTAGTGTACTGTTAGGTATGGGTTAAGGAGAAGGGTGTTATGTCATGGCTATGGTGGAAGTATGAGCTGAGAGCGGTAGTGTACTGTTAGGTATGGGTTAAGGAGAGGGGTGTTATGTCATGGCTATGGTGGAAGTATGAGCTGAGAGCGGTAGTGTACTGTTAGGTATGGGTTAAGGAGAGGGGTGTTATGTCATGGCTATGGTTGAAGTAGTGGCTGTGTGTTAGGTGGGTTGAGCGTGGTTGCTATTGTGTGGGGGAGAGAAACCGGATCGAAATGTTAGGAAGGGGCGAGCTGACGACGGACGGCCACGCTGGGGAATGTGAATTTGGATCCCTTGCCTAAACAGTGAGGGGAGAGGTGATAAATTTGTTTAAATTTGTATAGAATTTGTTTGGGATGGTCTAATTTTTACCCATTAAGTTGGAGTTTGTGAGGAAAGTAGATATAGCGTTGAATATGTTGGGTGGGTTGGGTGGGTTGTGTGGGTTGGGTAAAAGGTGAATGTTGTTGTGGAATTTGCTAGGTATGGAGTTGTGTAACTGATTGATGTTTGTTTGTTGCAGGTGGCAGTGTGTAAATATATGTTCAATTGTTTCGGGTAGTTTGCTGTGTGTGCATAGTCCCTCTGGGTGTCTGTTTTGTTTATGTAGTGGATGGTATAGGTTGGTGATGGCGGTGATTAATCTCGTGATGAGTACTGTAAACGTATTATATTTCGCGCAGGTTTTATTTTCGCTCTTTTCGCGCAAAACATTTTAGCGTGAAAATTTATACACCGCGAATAAACCTGTCATTCATTCAGTCTAGCCACGCTCGCCCCTGAGTTGTTACCATAACACATCACGTTTGAAGACAGAAATCAACGGGAATCTTAAAATGACGACTGATTATACTTAACTGTCGCTGTAATGGATTTCCCAAAACATAATTAAATAATGAGCCAAATCCCATTGCCGAATTAGCGAAAACAGCAATGTGTGTTGTGGCCGCCATGGAAATTGGTCACATGACATGGTTTGATACAAAACAGATTACCGTGAAACGACTCGGAAAGAAATAATGCAGCAGTATTTTATTTATTCATTAAGATTTTATTCACCAGTACATCATGAAGCGAATAGTCACTAACACACAATCATCTCATTCACAACAACCCGGCTTGTTTGAAATCACAAAGAGCTTCATATACAGTATATCTGTGTGTTTGTTGTTTGAGGAGGTAGGGGTTTTGCTGATAGGTTTTGTTATGATGGATTTGACCCAGGTGGATTTGTTTGTGTTGATGTTGTGTTGGTAGGTTTGGTTGAGTGTGTGTGATTTAATGAGTTGTTTGGTTTCTGTGTTAGATGTGTGGAAGTTAATGGTTGGAGAGGTTTCAGTGGTGGCTAGTTTGGCCGCAGCATCTGCTATGGTATTACCTTGGTTGTGTGTGTGTGCCGGGATCCACATTTATATAAGGGCGGCACGTTTCTCCTATGTATGAGTCACCACAGTCGCATTGAATGTGGTAGACAACGCCTGAAGGGTCATCAATCAACCCGGCAATCAACAGAGATCAAGGTTATTACATTCCCACGGCTTACGATCAGCTAATCAAGCCTAATCAAGAATAACCCACCCTTTGTCTACTGGCTTCAATCATTCCTATCACAACAAGTCTCATGTCAACACACCGTACATCAACCTCTTCTATTGTATAAACCAATACCCGCCATGTATATATTTCTCCTTGTGCAAATGTTGTGTATCATTTGCTTGATAACTGAGTTAGGATCTACACCGAAACGTTGCAACTACTACTGCAACAAAGAAGTTGTCTACCCATAAAAAATAATCCACTTCACTTTGTACAACATGTTGTGGTAATTTTACAGGACACAAAACGTGTTATGCAAATAAAGACATGCACACTAAGACATGGAATCTTGATAGAGTTGTCTCCCTTCCAGTAGAAGGTTGTACAGTGTTATGCCTGATTTGTGGTGTGCGCGTATGGGGAGAGGTCAGGTCATTGTACTATCTAGATTACTTGAAGCCTGGGGTCGATCTGACTTTGTTAAATATTTTGACGAGGCATTGGGGTAGCCTAGTGGTTAAAGCATTCGCTCGTCATGCCAAGGACCCGGGTTACATTCCCTACATGGGTACAATGGCTGCAGCCAATTTGTGGTGTGGGTTGCCATGATATTGCTAAAATATTGCTTAAAGCAGCGTAAAACTAAACTCACGCAATACATTTGTTCTACATAGGTAATGTTTAAGTACCTACAAAAAATGACTTTTTATCAAGCTTTTGCCGGAATTTACACATGCATAAATCATTTATGATATCTGTACAATTGATGATGTATTTATATGTGTGACACATGTCATGGCTGCATTAACAGTGTGAGGATACCATGACCTTCTGTTGTCATGGTTACAGTGATACTCTGATGATGTATTTATATATGTGACACATGTCATTGCTGCATTAACAGTGTGAGGATACCTTGACCTTCTGTTGTCATGGTTACAGTGATACTCTGATGATGTATTTATATATGTGACACGTGTCATGGCTGCATTAACAGTGTGAGGATACCTTGACCTTCTGTTGTCATGGTTACAGTGATACTCTGATGATGTATTTATATATGTGACACGTGTCATGGCTGCATTAACAGTGTGAGGATACCTTGACCTTCTGTTTTCATGGTTACAGTGATACTCTGATGATGTATTTATATGTGTGACACGTGTCATGGCTGCATTAACAGTGTGAGGATTCCTTGACCTTCTGTTGTCATGGTTACAGTGATACTCTGATGATGTATTTATATATGTGACACGTGTCATGGCTACATTAACAGTGTGAGGATACCTTGACCTTCTGTTGTCATGGTTATGGTGATACAGTATTTGAGAACACACTATACATCTTTTAGTTAAAATGAGTTTTTGTCAGAGCAATAGTGGTAATGGCACTGTGAGTAGTATCTATATTTACTTGTTGTCAAGGTCAGGTGGTCTGACCCTCTGCAAATAGCTTCAACATTGCTGATGCGGCCTTAAGCAATATTCACTCACTCAGTGGTTTGTCGTCTTGGTAACAGCACTTGCTTTTTGTGATGGTAATGATGGTTACTTGTCAGCAGTCAGCAGTTGTGGTTGCTTGTTGTCATAGCGACAGTTATTTGTTTTTGTAGCAACAGATTCTATGATTATGGAAACAAGCCTGGATGGGAGCCAGTGAATGTTTTGGTTCTATGTTATGTTTTTGGTGGGTGTTTATCTTTGTATTCCTATTACAACTGATTTTGTGCAAAATTACCATGTTGTGGTCATTTTACAGAACACAATTTCAACACATGTTATGCAAATAAACCTGTGAAGACACTATGACATGAAATCTGGATAGAGTTGTCTCCCTTCCAGTAGAACGTTGTACAGTGTTATGCCTGATTTGATGTGTACATGTATGAGGGAGAGGTCAGGTCATTGTACTATCTAGATTACTTGAAGCCTGAGGTCGATCAAGTCTGCTTTCTATACACCTTTGTATGATACCATTTCCCCTGAACTGTCAGTCTCTGTTTCTAATACTTGCTTGTGATGTAATTAGCTATTGTAAATATCTTGGAGAGGGGTTTAATAAGTTGCAAGAATTATGTTTAAACTAAAAACTTCCTTTCAAAAGTTGAGACTCACTAGTGTAAATATAGCAACTGTTTTAATCTAAGTTTTGCAAAATATCCTATACTGTTTAAAAGTACCGTTTACACATGAACAGAGGTATTGTAAAACAAATTCGTAACGTTGAAAAGATTATAGTTATGAGTCAATAAATGATAAAAATCAGTGAACATTGGCGAATTCTTAACAAAATTGTGCACAAAAAACGCAGCTGTTCACATGCACGATATGTGCACATGCTTTTCAGCAATTCGATGCATTATCCTCGTGCAATTCATCTGCATGAGGTTGCAGTTGGTTCCCCCAAGTTAGTGGAGAAATCAATCTTTGATGAAACCATATATATATATCTACATAACATAGTCAATGTTTTAAGTGAGTCTGAACTTTTGAATATTGTTAAAAACGGCGTAAAGCCATTGTCAGTCAGTCAGTCATACTGGCAGAACACCTTTACGTGTTATTCACGGACGTGCTACGGGGCAGTTCTGCGGTGAAGATATCATTGAAGCATTCTTAGTGCCAGGATTACACACGGTTCGTATTGCTTCTGAGAACCTCCAACTGGAGAACACAAACATCGTACTATAGCCAACATTCAGTCCACATTTGTCATTTATCGAACATATGTTGTATATCCCTGGACGGGGTGTACATCACCGTCTACAGCCACTGACCACTGACCACTTCCCACGAACTTGGCGCTGCTCAGCTGACACTGGAAGTTTGATTAGGAGTATGCCTCGTCGAATTAGGGATTGTCAACTCAACTTTAGACTAAAGCCAGATTCATTCGATATTGATGAATGTTTTCATGGTGAATGACGCGATGGACATCATACAAATCCACCCAACATAATTTCAGGCAAAGCTGGAATAAATGTTTGTTTTTTAACGCCACCCTCATCAATATTCCAGCTACATGGCGCCGGTCTGTACGTACTCGAGTCAGGACCAGGCAATCTAGTGAACATCGATCTTCACAAGAGGGATACGATGACATGTGTCAACCAAGTCAGCAAGTCTGACCACCCAATTTCGTTTGCGGCTCTTACGATAAGAATGAGGTGTTGAATAACAATTCTAGCCCGGATCTTAACTGGGATCATCCTACAAAATCTACGATCATCTGACGTCCATGAAGTAGTACTAATACAAAACTCATGATCGGGCAGATGTCTGTCTTTTACTATTTGTGCTATTAAAGATAAATAAAGCTGTGACAACAAATTGTTCATAAATATCCCCTTTTTTGTTTGACTGAGGAGCAATGAAAACGTTATCAGTATTTTCTATCGTATAATAGTCCAATAAGAAAACAAAAGTTATTAGTTAATGAAAATACACCTTAGCTTGATAATGGTCTTATGCCATTGTGTGTAAAGACAGATTGGGTTCTGTGCACAACATTTTGAGCAAAACGCCAGAACATATCTTTAATTGGTAGTCTGTCATGCACGTGTACCATGATTGTCCTCTTCGAAAACCCAGCGTGATTTGACATAGGCACCCATATGAACCATGCCACGGTTAACACGAGATCAGAGACATCAAGCCATTGGGAATGCTGCGAGCTGGCACTTCCCAGACCTACGTCGCCCATCCATCAACTGTTAGTCGTCTCATAAGGCGCTGCCATTCACTGGAGGACTGGCTACGCCTATGCGTTCAACGAACGGTATACTGTTGTTTCTTATGAGTCTCGCTTTAACAGATGTACGCCAACGTGTTTATGGACGTCAAGATGAATGGTTTGTGCGTCCCTTTCTTATTGAGAGAAATCGCTTTGGTGGAGGAGGAGTAATGGTTTGGGTGCCATAAATGCTCATTTTCGTTCACAGTGTTTAATTGTGCATGACAAGTTGACGGCATGGCGTTACGCCGAGGCTTTTCTCCAGCCAGTTCTCCCGTTCCTGAGACAGCATGGTGGTAACCGACTTGTCTTTCAGCACCACAATACTCGGCCACGCACAACCATCCTGACACGGAATTTCCTTAGAGACAACAATGTGGCAGTCATGCAATAGCCCTCCAGGTCACCATACAATAGAGCACCTGTAACACGAACTTGATAGGCGTGAGAAACAGCAACAGATTCCACCCTGCAATGTTCCTGTGCTCCAACAGAACTGCGATATGAAAATATCACAGATTACTTTTGGACAGACAGTATAATTGTACTGGGCTATATCTAAAATTCTAATACGGCCAATTGCTATCTTAACCATGCGCACAAGGTTATGCTTACTCTTACAAAGCTCATAGATTCTGCATCGTCTCCAGAGGTTCCGCCGAAGATCATCATCAGGATGAGCATGACATCCAAAACAGGTGAAGAGAGACCCATATCTCTTTACTTTTTCGAGTATTTCCTTGACAAGAAGGGAGGTGGGGTAGCCTAATGGTTAAAGCGTTGGCTCGTCACGCCAAAGACCCGGGTTCGATTCCCCACATGGTTACGATGTGTGAAGCCCATATCTGGTGTCCCCCGCCGTGATGTTGCTGGAATATTGCTAAAAGCGGCGTAAAACCAAACTCAGTCAGTGAGTCAGTCATGCTTACCCCACTGGGAATGTCAGTCTTTTGAATGCAGTTCGATTCCAAACGTTCAGTTGATGTCTTTTATCTCGGCATTGGAGAAGATTCATCACCGCATATGTTATTGTCAACAAAGACGGATAGTGGTTTAAGTTACTCTTCTCACAATATGACACCATGAACATTGATCTATGGAGTTGAGACATGATCATGGACAGTTCAGTGAGTGATTGAGCTAAAATCTGTTAGTTGGGTTGAGTTGGGTTTTACGTCGTCACATCGGCATTATTTCACCCATATCGTGACGAGATCAAGTCTTCATTTATAAGCATTTTAAGCACAAAGTTTGTGTTAAAAAAACATATATCTTCAGTACATTATTATCTAAAAACAGAAAATGTCATAGCACCAAATTCAGAACCAAGCAATTCGCTATTCACATTACATAGTTACAACTTATGGTACAGGTTAACTTACCTCAGGTAGCTAACAATGAGATGCCCGCTCACGTGGGAAAATAGATCTTTCAGATTTCTCGCATTTCAGCAGATAGTTATGAGTAAACCGACTGTGGCCTATTTGACATCGTCGAAAAATTATCTCATCACGTCTTGACAGACAACCCAAGTACGTATAACCAATTGTTGGTTTCAATTCATGAAGTTTATTTATTTCTACACCATTTTTGCATGTGGTCCCGAGTACAGCTTTTGGTAGTGGGTTTGAAATCACGGTGCGGGGTCAGCAGTGGAGATAAGGGCTTGTCAAGAGCTGCTTTAACTGCATAATCTAGTATAGAGCGAACCAATAATTTGTACAAGTTAAGGAGGGTAGTCTGATCCCCCCTGTGTGGTAAGAATGTCAAGTGGGAAAATAATGACACGGAGTAAAAACTTATACTCACACTCTCACTATGCTTATCAAGCTTAATATCTTTGGCCTTTTAAATGCAATATTTTGCTTGGTTTAAATATATTCACGCTTCAAACTATAATATACATGTAGTTTGTTTGTTGTTTAACCTCGCACTCAGCAATATTTTAGCTATATGGCGACGGTCTGTAAATAATCCAGTCTGGACCAGACAATACAGTGTGATCCGTCGTTGCGGGTGAGTGCTCAGCTGGTTACACACATGTTGAGACAGGGGTGTTATATTGTAATATTATGAACTTCTTTGAGTGGCATTTTAGAAGTTGGGAAGTACAAAATAGAACAAACTTTATGGATAACAACTTCTTTTTATTCGTGAGTGCATGAGACGTTTCGATACAGATTCTTGTACCGTTGTCCGTTGTCACGAATAAAAAGAAGTTGTTATCCATACAGTTTGTTCTATAATGTTATGAAGTTGTTAGGTAAGGGGTGTTCTTATACAACCTCGTTAACAAAGAGCGTCCCATGATAAGAGGGGACTCGTCGCTGAATATGCTCCAAGACGAAATGGAGACAGATCATATTTCCAAAGATTGTAGTAACCAAACTGAGTGACCTCCCATTTAGTGTACTATGTCAGCTTGCCCCAATCTATGAGTAAGTCACAAACAACAAGTCACGCCTGATGTAGTGTTAAGAATACCGTCTGTTATATCTGCTGCTACATTAAATCTTCAAATTACAGCCCCCACGACGCCAAGTTCCAATCATGTCATGTGGGGGGTAACATTTGTATATGGTGTTCGCTGAAAGGCCATTCATTGTGATTACCACAACAGCAATAATGCATCCGAAACTTTTCATCATAAAAAATTAGTGTGGTCATGCTACGTGACTAATTGTGGTGTTGATCGTTGTTCAAGGTATAAACACCCGGGTGGTCTGACTCAGATTTAGCCATTTACAGAAACTGGAATATTGTGGATATGGAAGAAACTCACACACTTCGACAGTAAAGTCAAATGTCACAGATGAATCCTTCTTCTGAAACTGTTGCACATGGCCTTTTCCTCATGAGAAGCTCAAACATCACGATAAAAAACTACTCATGGTTCAGTTTACCAGTCCATGTTGTGATTAGGTAATAAGCTTCCTTAGCATAAAGAAAATGTTCACTGTTAACAATTACTAAGGATGAATATTGCCACTTACTATAAAGGTTGATATTAAAAGAACCTTCTACCTTGAAAAAAAGGTGTTTGTTGTCATGTTAATGGCTTCACGTGTAATGTGACAAGGATCAGCAGCTCACAAGACTTTCTCCTTGACTCCACCAAACTGTATATACATGTTAGATAATAGTTTTGCCATGTACTGATTACAGTAATAATTTATGGAACTATTTTCTGTGTTTTCCGTGGAAACCTGACGTACCATTGATTCTAAGATGCTTCGGTGAAAGATCAAAGGCCCCGACAGTAGTTTATCAGACGATTATGTGCACTTTTTGCATTACGTCACAATATATTGGTGTCACTGTGCCATTCTAGTCTGCCCCCGCGTAATCGAACTTTTTTGCATTACGTCACAATGTAAGTGACGTCACGATGCATGTCAGTTGTCATCGCCTCGTACAGTAAACTACTCCGTTGCATCCCGTTTCTTGGTTTGCAGTTGCCTCATGCAGCTAACATCACTGGTGGAAACATTACGTTTATGTTTTCCGACGGTTAAAATGTCTCAATTCGACTCACAAGTTTTCAGCAACACGGTAACGTTCGCAATGTTTACATTCCCACAATGCAATCGGGGATGTCGCTTGACTACTCTGCTTCATCTGGATGAACTGATCTAAACTTACGTTGGTAGTAGAAATGCGACTTTCATATTGATCCATATAGTTTACGTTAATCACAGATGTAACTAAATTAATTCAGAGAAGATATTTAATCCGAACGTAAACCGTCATCAAACTGTTATCATTTTTTTTTCTGGAAACGTTCGTCTTAACGTAGGGGGTCAGACACATCAATCGTTTGTTTTCTGCCATGGATTAATCGTAATTATCCTTAGAAAAGTGGTAAATTTGTCATGTTAGAAAAGAAATACAGTTCGCTGTACCACCATGTATAGTGTAATAAAGCACACTTTCGCCCTGAACTATTATGACGTTAAAGCACTCGGACGCAAGCATGGTGGTACAGCGAACTGTATTTCTTAAACCTGACTGCCTCATGATGCACACAATGAAACAGCTAAACGTAAAATTCTGATCCATTTTAAAATAGCAAAAGGCACATATGTGGGACATGATTAACTTGTTAGTTAAATCTGGTGAACATAGCAAGTATTCTTTCGGTGATACACTCCGGACAAGATAACAATCAAACACATATTGCAATTGTACCAATGAGCAGTTCCAGATGCTACCATGGGAAGCAGTCGAAATGGTCGGTTGATGACACTTCACTGCTCGTACTCGATGTCAATGAGTGCAGACAGAAAACGCGTGTGGACCTTTTGGTTTACTTTTGTGGTTACAATGTCGATAAACATCATGTGTTGGCCAGTTTCCGGGTGTTATTGAGTATTTAAAGCTTCATTTGAAACCTCCGGCCAACGCCCTAACACCGTCCAAATGAACAAAACTCGCATTTCACACAGAAAGGTCAGGGAAGAAAAATGGGTGTTTTCATTTTGGAAAGGTTCTAATTTTGGAAAATTGAACAACAAATAAATGCCAGAATGGTCAAATTTCGGCGTTTGGAAAACATGGCTAACCATGATAGCTTATCTCTACCACCAAATCTGGAGTGTTCCCTATGTACTAACGTCATTCAACTTAATTTATAGAGCCACCAGAGAAATATTTAACGAAATTCAGGTCATGTCAAACTGAACAGTACTTAGTTGCCACGGGTCGGATCCTAACTGCATATATGTCCCGGGCAGCTGAACTTGTACGTCTTAAACAGTATAGTGATTCAGGGATTATCCTTACACCTACACTAACTGGTCAGTGTGACATCTTAAATTCACAGATGTCAAGACGGCTTCGGACAAGATAACAATCAAACACATATTGCAATTATACCAATGACCAGTTCCAGATGCTACCATGGGAACCAGTCGAAATGGTCGGTTGATGACACTTCACTGCTCGTACTCGATGTCAATGAGTGCAGACAGAAAACGCGTGTGGACCTTTTTGTTTACTTTTGTGGTTACAATGTCGATAAACATCATGTGTTGGCCAGTTTCCGGGTGTTATTGAGTATTTAAAGCATGGGAATAATTCATTTGAAACCTCCGGCCAACGCCCTAACGCCGTCGATTCCAAATGAACAAAACTCACATTTCACACAGAAAGGTCAGAGAAGAAAAATGGTGATTCATTTGGGAAAGGTTCTAAATCTGGAAAATTGAACATGGTCAAATTTCGAACAAGTTCTTATTCACCGTTTGGAAAACATGGTTAGCCATGATAACTTATCTCTACCACCAAATCTGGAGTGTTCCCTATGTACTAACGTCATTCAACTAATTTAAAGAGCCACCAGACAAATACTTAACGAAATTCATGTCATGTCAAACTGAACAGTACTTAGTGTCAACGGGGCGGATCCTAGCTGCATATATGTCCTGGGCTGCTGAACGTGTATGTCTTAAACAGGATAGTGATTGATCTGTTTGATTGGCATTTAGAAGTTTGTGACTAATAAGAAACTAAGATTCTTTATGGATAACAACTTCTTTTATTTTATAAAGCGGTATATACAACAGTATAAGAATCCATATATAATAAAAGTTGTTATCCATAAAGAATCTTACTTTCTTAGTATAGTGATTTCTGGGGTTATCACTCACTGGTCAGTGTGACATTGTAAATTCAAAGATGTCAAGACGGCTTCGAGCAAAGGCAGCAGTGTCAACATCAACTGCTCGTGTGTTTATTGTGGCTTAGTCTTAATGACACGCCATCAAGGATACATGTAACTGAATTTATTTCTTCGCACAATTTAGGGGTTTGTATTAAATGACAAGGTGGACAATGGACAAAAACCTTGAAGAATTTCTGTGAGTTAATGTCTGCTCACAGACAAAATGAGAGGGTATCCACCTATCGAATCGTCAGATCTTGTACGATCAACTCCCGAAGCCCTGCATAATCATGGGCGACTTGAACGGCCATAACCCCCCTATGGGAGATTACCGATACAAACAACAAGGGAAAGGTCCTTGAAGAATTTCTGTCCAATAATGATCTATGCATCTTCATCGATGGATCAAACACTTGTCTCCATCCTGCCACTGGAACATACTCTGCTCTTGACCTATCACTTACGGATTGACCTTTGTGGAAGTAACCACTTCCCAACAATTCTTACCCCTATCAATCCACAGATGAACCACCTTCGATAAGCGGAACTTTACTAGGCCAAGTGGCCATTATTCCAAACCCTACGTTCTGAAAAACTTAAACCTGAAAATTTCAGGAATGTTCCTGATCCCATGGAACTATTTTCAGACGTCCTAAATGCTATTTGAGACAAAACTATTCCTAAGTCCTCTGCAGATCCAAACATACGCAAACCATGGTTTGATACAAACTGTAAACAAGCTAAGAAAATATGAAGAAGGCGGAAAAATACTTCTGACAACATCCTACTGTGCATAACCTGAATGCCGTTAAAATGACAAATGCCAGGGCAAGACGTACATTTAAAAGAACTAAACGCCGGTCCTGGAGGAAATTTGTGTCCAAAATCAACTCCCGCACACCGATGTCCAAAGTGTGGAACATGATTCAAAAGATTAAGGGCAAAGGATCCAAATCTGGTGTTCGCCATCTCAAAGATGGTGACTCTCTTTTTAACAAATAAACTGGAAATTGCAAATGAACTTGGCGAAACTTTGACAAACTACTCCTCCTCGTCAAATTATAACCCCACGTTCCAGAAATACCAAACCCAACAAGAAAAGAAATAAATCAATTTTAACTCTGATAATGGTGAGGATTACAATGAAACGTTTTCTATCAATGAATTACCTACTGCCCTTGGGCAGGCTCACGACACTGCGGCAGGAGCTGATGATATTCACTATCGGCCTCTGAAACCCTACTGAATATATTTGATGACATTTGGACAACCGGCAACTTTCCTCCCTCGTGGCACAATGCCATTATCAGTACGGGTGGGTTCCACATTGTCTGATTATTTCCACCAAGATCAGGGCGTCCCTCAAGGCAGCATCCTGTCTGTCACACTTTTTAGCATAAAAAATTAATAGCCTCACTAACGTTTTGAACAGATGTGTTGATGGGTCCCTTTTCATGGACGATTTCAATGTTTCATGTTGTGGTAAGAACATGCATGCAATAGAAAGGCAGCTACAACTCTGCCTTAACAAAATCCAAAAATGGGCCAATGAAAATGGCTTTAAGTTTTAAAAAATCCAATTCAAACTGTATTCATCTTTGCCGTGAATGCAGCTGCACAAGGATCCAGACCTATGGTACTCCCATCAAGGTAGTAGAAGAGGCCAAATTCCTGTGACTCATATTCGACGGTCATTTGACATTCTTACCACACATAAGATATTTGACAATAAAGAGCTTAAAGGCCCTTGACTTGCTAAAGGTCGTTTCAGGTCACAGTGGGGAGGGGATCAGACTACCCTCCTTCACCTGTACAGATCATTGGTTCGCTCTAAGCTAGAATACGGCTCCATTGTCTATGGTGGACGATGCAAAAGCATTTTAGAAAATTTAGATTCTATCCACCACCAAGGCCTTAGGCTATGTCTTGGAGATTCTAGGACCTCTCCGGCAGACAGTCTATATGCGGAGGCGAACGAACCTCCCCTTGAACAACGCCGCATTAAACTTTCACTGCAGTATATCACTAAATTACGTTCAAAAAGAGTCCAATCCAGCATACAATTGTGTTTTCAACCCTCTCTATGAAAACTTGTTTCCTAAACTGCCAAGCCTGGTTCCAACACTTGGAATCAGAATTCAACTACACATATCTGCAGCTAAAGTTGATCTCAATATCATAGCACCCTACCCACTCCTGTCTTCACCACCCTGGCAGACTGTGAAACCACAGGTCGATTTCAACCTCACTAAACTCAAAACGTCCGAAACAAATCCTTTGGTGTTCCAGCAGGAATACAACCAGTTAAGTTCCAAGTATGACACCCATAGATCCATTTTCACAGACGGATCCAAGGATGAGGGCCATGTTGCCAGTGCTACAGTCATTGGATCCAAGACTGTCTCCTCCAGGATTCCCGACAACAGTTCCATTTTCACTGCCGAGGCCAAACCTATCTTTTCAGCTTTGACCTATATTAAACAGCAGAATCATTCCAAAAACTTCATCATTTTCACAGATTCATTATCTTGCCTTCAAACACTTCAAAATGTTACTTCAAGTCACCCAATTATTCTGGACATTTTAGAACTTTACAACGACCTCTCTTCTGGCCAATGTGACATCGTCCTCTGCTGGTTGCCGGGTCACGTCGGCAAAGCCGGTAACACAAAAGCCGATGCTGCAGCAAAAGCAGCTCTTGACAAGCCCTTATCTCCACTGCTGATCCCGTACAGTGATTTCAAACCCACTATCAAAAGCTATACTCGGGACCTCATGCAAAAAAGATGGGACACTCAAGTAGGAAGAAATAAACTGTATGAATTAAAGCCAACAATTGGTTATACCTACTTGGGTTGTCAGTCAAGACGTGATGAGGTAATTTTACGACGATGTCGTATTGGCCACAGTCGGTTTACTCATGACTATCTGCTGAAAACGGATGGGATGGACCCCTCATGTGTGTCTCTTGCGATGAGGTTTTCACCGTCAAGCATATCCTGCTTGAATGCGTGGACTTATCGTCTGCAAGGGACTCACATTATGATGCCACAAATCTGAAAGATCTGTTCTCCCGCGTGAGCGCTCATCTGATAGTGAACTACCTGAGGGAAGTTGATCTGTATCATAAACTGTAACTGTGTAATGTGACTAACAAATTGCCTGCCTTTAAATTTAGTGCTATGCCTTTTTCTGCTTTTAAATGACAATGTAATCAATATATGTCTTTGAAATAAAACTCATTGTCACTCTGTACTTACAATGTTTATTAATGCATACTTGTTCTCGTCATTATATGGCTTGAATAATGCCAATGTGACGTAAAGCCCAACTCAACCAACTCAGCAACACATCCAAAACGACCTTTTATCCGCGGCCAATCACGTTTTACCAAGATTTTACTTTTTTCCGGACGCTGAGAAATTTACACTCCTCTTTAGCTGTGAACGCCTTTTACAGATATGTGCCAAAAGCTGCTTTAATATACTTTTAATGCGTCAGAAGTATTTGTACAAATAATGTATATTTTTATTGCATTTATCATTGTCTATCTATTTAACGCATATTCATTTCATACAGTATTTCAATAATTATTCTATGATGTACATTTCATGTTTCATATCTCGTCTCTCATAACTCCATATAGGACTGGCATATATACTTTTGTCACTGTATAATTGGAAGGTAATGTTTTATGTGTATATATGGTGAGACGTTAATAAACAATCTGTCTGTCTGTTTTTTTTAAAAAATGACTATTGCCGGGAAGAGCACATTTCAATTACATGTCTGTAGCCGGTAAAGCCACATTTCCAATAGATTAATTAATTAATGGATTACCGTAACCGGTAAAAGAGTGCCCCATTTATGATATGGAAGATAGTAATGCTAAAATGTTATGGGCCCAAACATGTTGTGTACACTTTTCGTTGGAATCGACCATATATAAGTGACTTCTTATTCACTCCATGTCAGAACCTTGGCAAATGCACAAGTTCGAATAAACTTCATTGAGAGTGTGAGAGGAGGCAGGCATTTGTACTGTAATGGCCTTAAGTTTCGGTGTAAGAGCAGTCGTGGTGAAAGAAAATACTGGTCTTGTGTTGTTGCTGACCAAGCTTCTGATAGTTTCTTTTTTTATGAGTCCAGAATTAAATTGTGACGTGTTATATGCATTTTAATAAACTCAAAAGCATACTTGTTTTCATCGCTATATGGCTGAATAGGGTATGTGTAGTCAGGTATTTTAGTTCATTCAATGTAGTGACGTCAGTCACTGAATTGTCTGGTCCCGACCCGATTACATACACACGTCATATAGCTGGAATATTGCTGCGTGCGGCATCAAATAACAAACAATTAACTTTATTCAATGATTCTCACGATCCATTTTATAGATAGCAGGTCAAACCTCCCAATCAATCCAGCAGACCGGATTCTTCAAATTGTTAGCAGGAGATTGATATGCCAGAATTCTCTATCTTAACATGATTTACGGGCAAAGTTAAATGGAGAATGATACTCATGGTTGTTTCTGAGAATCGTGGCAAAAGGGTGTAGATTTGAATAGTTACTGAAAGAAGAAACCACCACTCATCCATCGAACACTCATACACTCACTCAATCATCCACCCACCCACAAATTTTTCAATTTTTGTGTAGAGCCAATATCCGTAAACCGATCAAAGGCGCTTTGGCTCTAAGATAGTATTGATATCACATAGAGTTCAAATGCTTCAGTGAAGAGAGAAGTCTTTCGATTTGATTTGAAAACAACTAAATCTGGCTGTGTTCTGGGGTGAGATGGAAAATTGTTTAAGTGATGAGGGTCAGCCGTCTCGAGTGACCTGTCACCATATGTTTTTGTCCTAGTCACAGGAATTATCAAAAGACGCTGGTCATTTGATCGGAGGGAACGTGCAGGAGTTTAATGGTGGAACAGATCACTGAGGTGCTGAGGAGCTAGACTGTGGATACGTTTGAAAACAAGGAACAGAGTTCAATATTTTATCCGGTATCCATCCATCCACCGTCTCATTCTTATCATTCCTAAGCCCACACATCCACCAACTTCCGCATTCATTCACTCATCCTTCCACGCACCCATCAATCCATCCACACTCTCACACATCCATCCACTCAGGTATCCACTCAGTCAATCAACCACGCAGACACTCATCCACCCACCCACCCATCAATTCATCCACTCCATCACACACCTATCCTCTCAGGTATCCGCTCAGTCAGTCACCCACGCAGACACTCATCCACCCACACACCCATCCACGCAGTGACTCACCCACTTACCTACTCTCTCAACCACTTATCCATCAATCCACTCAGGTATCCTCTCAGTCAATCACCCACGCAGACACTCATCCACCCACCTGCTCACTCACCCACCCATCAATTCATCCAATCTCTCAGACACCCATCCACTCAGTCAGTCATCCACGCAGACACTCATCCACCCACCTGCTCACTCACCCACCCATCAATTCATCCAATCTCTCTCACACCCATCCACTCAGTCAGTCATCCACGCAGACACTCATCCACCCACCTGCTCACCCACCCACCCATCAATTCATCCAATCTCTCACACACCCATCCACTCAGTCAGTCATCCACGCAGACACTCATCCACCCACCTGCTCACTCACCCACCCATCAATTCGTCCAATCTCTCACACACCCATCCACTCAGTCAGTCATCCACGCAGACACTCATCCACCCACCTACCCACCTACTCACTCACCCACCCATCAATTCATCCAATCTCTCACACACCCATCCACTCAGTCAGTCATCCACGCAAAGACTCATCCACCCACTTGCTCACCCACCCACCCATCAATTCATCCAATCTCTCACACACCCATCCACTCAGTCAGTAATCCACGCAGACACTCATTCACCCACCTGCTCACTCACCCACCCACTCACCCATCTATCTATTGGATGGCTTGTGCGCAGTATTCAGACTATTGTAGGTTTTCATTATGAATGCATTCCGCAACTAACATTAATCTTAGTATTGTATAGTGTACAATGTCATGACGAGGGTCTGTATACATTAGCAACCAGTAAATAGAAACAAACGCCATTGTTAAATCGTTGCTGACGTGTGGTAAGTTTTTATAATAACAACACATTCTGGCGATTGTTAGAGATAAACTACGCACCTACGCACCCTCCTCGCCAGACAAATACAGACTCATTTGAAACGGACGTGCCGGTAGCAAAATCAGTTCAAAATTAACTGAATACAAAATGGTTCCAGAGACGGCGGTTGTGGTATTCAGGTTTTAATATTTGCATGTCTGAAACATTGCAAAAACTGCCAATGAAATTACAAGGATGAAGACAGTTATATAAATATTTTACATTTAATATTGTAACACCACGGACAAGGAACGAAATCTTACAAATGTTGTTCTCATGCAGAACTATCTGATACATTTAATATTTTATATTGTTCTTTTAATTGTACACTGATTATTTTGCACTACTTTCTGTTTTTGTGTTTTACATGCCTTAACGTATTAGTATAATGGTTTTTCACACGCCCATTTTCATATATATATTTTAGATTTTGAAAACAAACATGCATTAGCTTTGATTTAAAGTGTCAAGTCGATCAAATTGAAACTTGGATGTTCATATTTACCTCTTTCAAAGAGCGATATCTTATATTAAACATAAATAGGGGATATTCCAGTTTGGGGGAATATTATTTAGGAAACAAGTTGTATGATTGTATATGGATTTAGAAAACAATAATTACATTCACAATGGTGTTTTTACATGCGGTGTCTGTTCCATTCCGTTAAGAACAGCTACATGTAAGTGGCATGTTGGCAGCTTGCGGACAATGGCAGGTGCTCTCAGCACGTCACAGTCAGTAATTAGCAGATTACAAGGGTCTCACGAGCGCCATCGCTGAACCAATTGTCATTCCGCAAACGTAAACATTACCCAGAATTACCCATTACAATGGCGATATCGACAGACAAATATCGTCGATGACAGACGTCGGTCTAGGTTAGCAAGGGCGACAACTGGGTCACAAGACCGTTCACATGTTCAGTGAAATAGGCAAGCATGCCCGGCATTCACCAGTTATCCCGCGATGGACGGACGCCTTTGGTCTCAAGAGCGCCATCGCTGAACCAATTGTCATTCCGCAAACGTAAACATTACCCAAAATTCACTAACGGCTGGGATTTACTCTGACTGGCAGAACACTTTTGGTTCACGGATGTGTCACGGGGCAGTTCGACAGTGGAATCATTCATAGTGCCAGGATTACGCATGGTTCGTTTTGCTTCTGAGTACCTCCAACTGGAGAACACAAGCATCGTACTATGGCCAGCACTTATTCTACATTTGCCATCTATCGAACATATGTTGTATTTCCCTGGACGGAGTGTACATCACTGTCAACAACTACGCAATTGGGATACGATGACATGTGTCAACCAAGTCAGCAAGCCTGACCACTCGATCCTGTTAGTCGCCTTTAACGACAAGCATGGGTTACTGAAGATCACTTCTAACTCCCATATCATTTCTAGAACTCCCAATTGAGTAGATCGATGCTCATGCTGTTGTTCACTGGATTGTCTGGTCCAGACTCGTTATTTACAGACCATATAGCAGGAGTATAACTAAGTGCGGCGTAAAAATAAACTCACTAACTCGTATCTAGACCTACAACTGCCAATACTACCACAGAATATATAGGTCAACTTGTCGCGTCCCGACAGTGTTACCCAATACCATGTGCAGCACGACAAAGGCAGTGTGGGGTAAGTTCGGAAGGTTTCTTGTCATATTCAAATATACCAATAGGTGTGGACATTTCGAGCTCACTCAGGGTATCAGCACGCAGAAACCGAAAGACATATTTTATTTGAGTGTTGTCATAACACATGTAAACAGTGAGTTTTTAAAACCTATAATCAACATTAACTATCAATATTAATAATATCTTTTGTGTAAAGATGTAGCCATGCTGTATTTAAAAGAGTGAAAATTCACACAAGAACAACGTGCTATCCTTTGCAAGGGCAAAGAATAGGTGACGAAAAATAAATCAGCTCTGAATGCCTTCTTCATGTTTACGATTTCTATGCCACAACGACGTCTCGTCAGTTATATTTGAAAGGGTGTGTCCTGTATGAATACCCCCTCTTGTTACAACAGGCACCCTTGAAGAGCAACCTCCTTGTGGTGGGTGCTGGGTAACACCAATGGCTCTTCGCCCCCGTGTGGACCCGGGGTCGAATAGGTCAACAGCACCCCATTGCTGGTTGTAAGAGGCGACCAAATTGGGCAACCCGTTTGCCGTGGGTTGCATCCCTGTGTCGGCAGAGAAGGGAGTCTGATGGTTGAGGATGACGGAACCGGCAATAGTGTTCAATAATCCAACACACCACTTCGACCCTAACTTTACCTAGACGGGTGGTAGAATAGGCCCGATTCTACCAATCGGCTGGTCACACCTTCCCCTGTGCATGGAATGTCTATACAAAATGTGGTATTACATCACACTTTTGGCCATGTTCAAAATGTTAACTGATAATCTACCAAAACAAATTAGCCTCTCAGACCCATGCACAGAAGGCGGTGGCTCATGGGCCAATCTGGTGATGCTGACCTCCGATATCTGTACGTCTCCAATTGATTGTCATGGACCGAACCATCCTGACCTTTAATCTGGTAGACAGCTACAGCATTTCATATCAAATTCGCTGGAGTATAACATCCCCTTATCCCTGGTCTTTGCAGCTTGGAGATCCGCTGCAATATAAGACCGTCCTTGTTGACGCTCCATGGTGGGTGGGGAGAGGGGATGCCGAACCACATTACTTACGACATGGCCTCCCAATACCCCGGTTCAAAACGAAGACACATGGATTCCGACAACTCCTCGTCCGACGAGAGTACGCCCTTCCGACCTGACTACTGGCCACGCTTTCTGATCATTGAAGCTTGTGACAAGCAACCTTTGCAATTGAACCCATTTGCAATCTCCAAAGGTATCGCTGGTATCTGCGGAGAGGTTGCCAATGTTACAAAGCTCCAATCTCTCCTGATAGAATGTACTCAGAGACAACAATCCTTGAATCTCCTCAAAATACAAGAATTTGTCAACATCAAGGTCGCTGTCTCAGCGCACAAAACACTTAACTCGTGTAGAGGCATTGTACGGGACAGAGCTCGATGCCTGTCTGACATGATAGAAGAACAAACTGTCGAGGAACTCTCTCAGCAGTCCGTCAGGGCCGTAAAACGATTCACTTTCAAAAAGGACGGTGTTGTTCAATCAACTAACACCTATCTCTTTACGTTCGCGCGAGCAAAGATTCCTGACTCGATTAGAGCTGGTTATTGTAGCATTGGTGTGGAGGTGTATGTCCCCAATCCACTCCGGTGCTACAACTGCCAAAAGTTTGGACATGGATCCAAGTCCTGTCGTTCCTCTGCTGTTTGTTACCGCTGTGGTCTCTAAGAAGAGGGTTGCAAGTCTAACTGCAGCCCCTATATATCACCTACTCTTCTGCTGTCTCCCGTCCTTCTATCACTACTGCAACTATCTCATGTCAGACCGACCTGACATGGGTCATGTCTGCTCAGCCAATTCAACCCAACACAACTCAGCCCATCTCAGCCACTCCATCTCCAAAGCCAAAAGTCAAAACTTCTGAATCACAAACACCAGAACAAATGCCAAAACCAGAAACAGAAACTGCACGCAAAACAGGGAAAAAAAGAGGCTAGAGAAACTAAAGCAGCTTGCGCAAGTGCCAAACACAAAACCAACGGCCACCTCTCCTTCAGAGGTACCCGTCGAGGTCCATAACTCCTTTGGCCCTCTGGATATGGAGGTAACTCCATCTCCACCTGACACCAATAGGAGTTCATCAAACGCTTTCTCACGTCCACGTGACATGCCACCAGTGGAAGCACCATGAATCCACAAAACATGATTCAATGGAATTGCAGAGGACTTAAGTATTATTATAACGAATTACAGTTATTGATTCAAGACTTCAAACCATCCGCGTTTTGTCTCCAAGAAACCTACCTAAAAAGGACTGATACATTTGACATCCGTCGGTACAGTTCCTGCCACTCCTTTTCTCCTCCTGGTGTAAAAGCTACAGGAGGCACTCCTATCCTGGTGAGGCAGGGCATCCTCCATAGCCCTGTTCCACTTAACACCAACCTACAAACTGTTGCTGTCCGCATGACTCTGAACATAGGGTTTTCACTATGTTCACTCTATCTTCCTCCCTCGTCAACTGTCCACCTATCAGATATTCAGAACTTGTATAATCAACTCACAAAGCCCTGTATAATCATTGGCGACCTGAACGGCCATAACCCTCTATGGGGGAGTACTGGTACCAATAATAAGGGAAAGGTCCTCGAAGATTTTCTCTCCAATAATGATGTATGCATCTTCAACGACGGATAAAACACCTTTCTGATACAAACATCTCTATGGCATCGAGCCTTTTGTAACTAAATCAAAATTATCCAGAAGAAACCGTAGAGAAGAGTTTCATGTAACCAGACATCGTCTTGGGCATTGTGGCCTTGGTGTATATCGAAATGTTATTAATAAAGATATTTCTGCATATTGCACAGTGTGTAATCAACTAGATAATGTGGCTCATTACTTACTACATTGCCAAAATATGTAAATCAACGTAAGGCGGTGGTGGAATGTCTTACAGCTCTCAATATTGACATATCATTGGCTGGACTGTCGTGCTCAAGGAATATCACCCGCAATGATGATCAGAATGTCATTCTTGATTATATTCAAGCGAGCGGCAGCTTTACTACTTTATACAAGTTAAGAACCTTAGCGAATCTTTATGATGGGCAAGGTGTAAATGGACCCATTTGCCCGAACACAGTTTAAACTTTTAATTATCTATCTATCTAACTGCCTTCGTGCAACCGCCGTCACCTTGTTGTCACACACGGGCGTTGAAAACAGTCATAGTATTGACAAATATATGAAAACTACTCTGACGAATCGAGCTCGGATCGAAGGTGTGCATAATCAGGAATTCTGCAGGGTGAGCGACGTGATGTTGGGGTTTCAATAGTACAGTAAAGTCAAAATTTCTGAAACACGAGCAGTTGGTGTTGACACTGCTGCCTTTGCTCGAAGCCGTCTTGACATCTGTGAATTTAAGATGTCACACTGACCAGTTAGTGTAGGTGTAAGGATAATCCCCGAAATCACTATACTGTTTAAGACATACAAGTTCAGCTGCCCGGGACATATATGCAGCTAGGATCCGACCCGTGGCAACTAAGTACTGTTCAGTTTGACATGACCTGAATTTCGTTAAATATTTCTCTGGTGGCTCTATAAATTAAGTTGAATGACGTTAGTACATAGGGAACACTCCAGATTTGGTGTTAGAGATAAGTTATCATGGTCAACCATGTTTTCCAAACGGCGAAATTTGACCATTCTGGCAATTATTTGTTGTTCAATTTTCCAGAATTAGAACCTTTCCAAAATGAAAACACCCATTTTTCTTCTCTGACCTTTCTGTGTGAAATGCGAGTTTTGTTCATTTGGAACCGACGGCGTTAGGGCGTTGGCCGGAAGGTTTCAAATGAAGCTTTAAATACTCAATAACACCCGGAACCTGGCCAACACATGATGTTTATCGACATTGTAAACACAAAAGTAAACCAAAAGGTCCACACGCGTTTTTCTTTCTGCACTCATTGACATCGAGTATGGGGACAGCAGTGAAGTGTCATCAACCGACCATTTCGACTGCTTCCCATGGTAGCATCTGGAACTGCTCATTGGTACAATTGCAGTATGTGTTTGATTGTTATATTGTCCGGAGTGTGTCACCAAAATAATACTTGCTACGTTATTGAATACAATACAATATAAAATAGGCCATAGATAGCAACAACTGAGTTAGATCACCATACTAGGGACCATGGAGACTGAAGATGATTTTTATGGATAGACAACTTCTATATTGCAATAGATGCATCGTTTCGGTGTAGATAAATATTTATCCCTTGTGATGGAAAAATCAATACAGTCAAGCAAGAACTTGGAAGAGCGAAAAGTCTACACCAATATTTAACTGCCCTTGCCACATAAGAAAGTTAAAGAGGGAATATGCCACATTCACCAAGAACGATATTGTTACAAGTATTTTTGCCAACATTTAAGAAATATGTACATGTGTTTATCTGGATTTGTTCAATGCTTTTACAATGCGTGACACCCCAAATTCCTAAACCATAGCAAAGAATAAGTTTAACCATAGCATGACATAGTTTGGAAAATATTTTGTTTTTTATATCTAGATATAGCCATAAGGGCTTTATTGGCTTGAGAAGCAGGAGTATTTTGTACTTTACTCCATACTAGCCTAGGAGTGAAAACAATACCCAAATACCTGTATATGACACAATGTCCAGCCTTTGACCATTAAGAAACCTCTTTTCATTCTTTTCATACTTTCTAAGGACCCACTATTCCTGAAAACAATAACTTTAGTCTGATCAATATTGACCTTCATACCAGTAAGTTGACACAAATTCTCAACACCATGAATCTTCTTCTGACGCTGGAAAGCAGTATCCGAGACTGAGGAAACATCATATAAATAATAAGACTATAGGAGCATATAGATTATTAATATCAGGCGTAATAAATATACCACGGCCACCAAATTGGTCCATACTTTCCATAAGCTGATTGATAAAGATATTAAACATTTTGAGACTGAGGATGCAACCCTGCCTAGTAGCTATACTACAATCAAAATAACTCGAAAGACCATGACATGTTCTGACACAAGCCGATAACCTGCCATATTGATACAAGAATAGAATTTACCACCAAATCTATAAACAGACAATAAAACCTTCCTGTGATCTTACATGAATATTTCTGTACCATAGCTTGAAGTGAGAAAATATTATCAGTAGTAGAATAATTAGTCCTGAATCCAGCCTGAGCTTCATGAATAATATTACATTCATGAGACATGAACCAAGAATATGAAAACCTATCCACAAAGGACAGTAGTGTGTTCAGTCAAGGCTGGCAATATGTTTTAAACAGGACAAATCTTAGATTACATTCAAAACGTTTATTATGCACAAGTGAGCCACCTGTCAGTAATATGTACCTGTTTGAGTTTTACTACCAACTAAATACCAAATACAAAGGGCATCCTATCACACGTCACTGCACACGTTCACATGTCTAAAAGGCCTGTCAGTTTACATTCAGTATCGGTTGATTTGCCCCAATGAATGGTCTTATTCAAAATCCAGTGTTCCCCAGTTAGAACTGAATAGTTAACTGTTTTGATGACACATAATGTAGAAATAGTCATTCAATGGGTGCTGGTTTGTCCCACCAATGGTCCTCTGCAAGATTTGTCGGGAAAGCTTATGCTTGTTGTGGTGACACATACTGTCTTGACCTTATTGAATGGGTGTTGGTGTGACGTGCCTGTTTCTTTGTCAGCAAATATCTGTACCAATGACTTGTACAAATGGTAAAAAATAGCCGTGCAGTGGAATATATTAATACACAAACATAATCGTAAGCTACCACACTTTTCCTCATTAGCAAAAGCCTGGCAGATCTGGAGTTGAGTTGAGTTGGGTTTTGCGTCACATCGGCATTATTCCAGCCATATAGTGACGAGAACAAGTTTGCATTAATAAACATTGTAAGTACATACTCGGTATGAGTTTTATTTCAAAAACATATATTCATTACATTGTTATTTAAAAGCAGAAAAAGTAAGAGCCTCAAATTTAAAGGCAGGCAATTTGTTAGTGACATTTCACAGTTACAATTTATGATAGTTACGTTTCACAGTTACAATTTATTGTACAGTTCAACTTCCCTCAGATAGTTCACTATCAGATGAGCGCTCACGCGGGAGAACAGATCTTTTAGGTTTGTTGCATCATAATGTGAGTCCCTTGCAGACGATAAGTCAACGCATTCAAGCAGAATATGCTTGATGGTGAAAACCTCATCGCAAGAGACACAGTTGGGGGGTCCATCCCCATCCGTTTTTAGCAGATAGTCATGAGTAAATCAGCTGTGGCCAATACGACATCGCCGTAAAATTACCTCATCACGTCTTGACTGACAACCCAAGTAGGTATAACCAATTGTTGGTTTCAATTCATACAGGTTATTTCTCCCTACTTAAGGGTCCCATCGTTTTTGCATGAGGTCCCGAGTATAGCGTTTGATAGTGGCTTTGAAATCACTGTACGGGATCAGCAGTGGAGATAAGGGCTTGTCAAGAGCTGCTTTTGCTGCAGCATCGACTTTTGTGTTACCTGCAATGCTGACGTGACCCGGCAACCAGCAGAGGACGATATCACATTGGCCAGTAGAGAGGTCGTTGTAAAGTTCCAAAATGTCCAGAATGATGGGGTGACTTGAAGTAACATTTTGAAGTGCTTGAAGGCAAGATAATGAATCTGTGAAAACGATGAAGTTTTAGGAATGATTCTGCTGTTTAATATAGGTCAGAGCTGAAAAGATAGCTTTGACCTCGGCAGTGAAGACAGTCTTAGATCCGATGACTGTAGCACTGGCGACTTGACCCTCATCCTTGGAACCGTCTGTGAAAATGGATCTATGGGTGTCATACTTGGAACGTAACTGGTTGCATTCCTGCTGGAACACCAAGGGATTTGTTTCAGACTTTTTGTATGTAGTGAGGGTAAGATTGATCTGTGGTTTCACCATCTGCCAGGGTGGTGAAGACAGGAGTCGGTAAGGTGTTATGCTATTGAGATCAATTTTAGCTGCAGATATGTGTGGTTGAATTCTGATTCCAAGTGGTGGAACCAGGCTTGGCAGTTTAGGAAACAAGTTTTCATAGAGAGGGTTGAAAACACAATTGTATGCTGGATTGGACTGATTTGAACGTAGTTTAGTGATATACTGCAGTGAAAATTTAATGCGGCTTTGTTCAAGGGAAGGTTCGTTAGCCTCTGCATATAGACTGTCTACCGGAGAGGTCCTAAAAGCTCCCAGGCAGAGCCTCAGGCCTTGGTGGTGGATAGAATCTAATTTTTCTAAATTGCTTTTGCAGGCTCCACCATAAACAATGGAGCCGTAGTCTAGTTTTGAGCGAACCAAAGATCTGTACAAGTGAAGGAGGGTAGTCTGATCCCCTCCCCACTCTGTATTTGAAACGACTTTTAGTAAGTCAAGAGCTTTCAAGCACTTGGTTTTCAAATATTTTATGTGTGGCAAGAACGTCAGGTGGCGGTCGAACATGAGTCCCAGGAATTTGGCCTCTTCTACTACCTTGATGGGAGTACCATCTAAAGATAGGTCTGGTTCCTTGTATGGTTTGTATCTACGACAAAAGTGAATACAATTTGTTTTGGTTTTTGAAAACTTAAAGCCATTTTCATTGGCCCATTTTTGGATTTTGTTAAGGCAGAGTTGTAGCTGCCTTTCTATTGCCTGCATCTTCTTACCACGACATGAAATATTGAAATCGTCCACGAAAAGGGACCCATCAACACAACTGTTCAGGACGTTAGTGAGGCTGTTAATTTTGATGCTAAAAAGGGTGACAAACAGGATGCTGCCTTGAGGGACGCCCTGATCTTCGTGGAAATAATCAGACAATGTGGAACCTACCCTTACTTGAAATTGTCTGTTGTTTAAAAACTGAGATATAAACTGAGGTAATCTGCCCGTCAATCCAAATTCATCTAAATCTTTTAAGGTACCATGTTTCCACGTTGTATCGTATGCTTTTTCTAAATCGAAGAAGATAGTTACGGTATGTTGTTTGTTGACGATGGAATTTTTATGAAAGATTAAATGTTGGTGATTAATAGAAATCCCATCATAAGTAATTCGAAAAGGAAAAGATGACACCTAAGCACCTGATCTGGATTTGTCAGCTCTAAAATCTAAACTGGCTATGACTGTCGTCTCATGTTGAAACTATAAGTTAACCCAGAAAAGATGAAGTAATTGAGTGTGTGACTAACAAACAACAAATTAAATTAACAAATGTATTTACAAATTACAAATCGATACAAAATAATGCGAGTAATGGCAACACACAGTCAAGTTAAGTCAGTTAAGTCAGTGATAATAATAATAGTCATTAGCAGGGACAGTAGCCACGTTTCCCAAATTAGGCAAAGACTGAACATCCAAGTTGAAAGTATGTGCTGATATCGGTGTAGTTTGAAATGAGAAATATCCCTATATTTCATGACCAGATATTTCTCATTTTCCCGTTTCTTCTAAATGATTCGATACCGACCTCTACCCAAACAACATCGATATATGGTAACAGCACAGAACAGAAACGATCACAAACGATGTGGAACCTTTCACCTTGTCCTGCAACGGTTACAGTACTATAGATGAAGAACATTATACGACTATAGTTCCAGTTGGCACTTGTGTAAATTTTTTCGTCCTTTCATATTATTTCATGATTTCCTTTTTACGTTCTATTCTATTTTGTCGTTGCTTCGATTATTTGGTCGGTGCTTTTTCTCGTTACTTAAAGTATTATCTCGTTACGTTGATCATTTTGTCCTTGCTTCGATTATTTTCACGTTGTTTCAAGTATTTTCTCGTTGTTTCAAGTATTTTAGAAGAAAAATATAAGATTTTTGCAGGAACTGAATGCAACGAGAAAATACTCGAGGCATCGAGTAAATACTCCAGTTGAGTTAAGTTGAGTTTTACATGACGTCGGCATTATTCTAGCCATATAGTGACGAGATCAAGTCATAATTCATAAACATTTAAAGTACACAGTCCAAATGAGTTTTAAAAAAAACGCAATTTAGTCAGTACATTATCATTTGCAAACAGAAAATGTCATAGCACCAAATTCAAAACAAACAATCCGTCATTCACATTACATAGTTACAATTTATGATACAGGTCAACTTGAAGCAACGAGAAAATACTTGAAATTTGTTGAAAGAAACCTGATTTAGAAACCGATCATTCACAACGTTTTCCTGAAACGTATTTTTCATGTAGTGCATTTAAACGTGACCGGGATCAAATTTCGAAATATATAGTGACATGTGTCAGTATGTTGCTGAACATTTCAGTTATAAACCCCCTGATGAAAGTTGTTCAGTTATTGTTATCCCCTGCAACGCGTTTTGCGGGGGATATTAATATGGACTCGTGCGTGCGTCCGTCCGTCCGTGCACAATTGTTTTTTTCCGGAGCATAACTCTAAAACCGTTCAATATTTCTTTTCCAAACTTGGTACATACATATATCTGGTGGTCTACTTGTGCCTTTTGGTAGTTTTGGATTTCTGAATAAAATATTCTTTTTGCGTTTCCAAGGCAACAAGAAGTTCGACTTAGGCAACAAGTTCGATTTAGACTGAAATTGGTGGTTGTACTCTTTTCCGGATCAGAACTCTAAAACAGTTCAATGTCTCTTCACCAAATATGGTATAGATAGATCTGGTGGTGAACTGGTGCCTTTTGGTAGTTTTGGATTTCTGAATAAACTATTTTTTTGCGTTTCTATGGCAACAAGTTCGACTTAGACTGAAATTGGGGGATAGTACTCTTTTCCGGAACAGAACTCTAAAACCGTGCAATGTTTCTTCACCAAACTTGGCACATAGATGGATCTGGTGGTGAACTGGTGCCTTTTGGTAGTTTTGGATTTCTGAATAAATATTTTTGGCGTTTCAATGGCAACAAGTTTGACTTAGATTGAAATTGGTGGCAGTGCGCTTTTCCGGGGCAGAGCTTAAAAACTGTTCACTGTTTCATCACGAAATTTCATACATAGGTTGGTCTAGTGGTGAACTGGTGCCTTTTGCTAATTTTGGATTTCTGAATAAAATGGTTTTTTTTGGCGTTTCCATAGCAATATTTTTGGCTTCAACTGAATTTGGTGGTAGTGCTCCTTTCTGGACCAGAACTTTGAAACATTTCAGTGATCTCCTTCCACTTAGCTATATACACGCAAAAACATTTGACATAATCCTAACTTGTAGACATACTCATGAAGAGTATTTTGCTATTGCGGGGGATTTTGAAGACATTGTACTCTTGTTTTAAATTGAGACGTTCTTTTAAAAAACATTTTAACAAGTATTGTCTGATCCGTTCCATTAAGAACAGCTACATGCAAGTATCATGATGGAAGCAGGAACAAGACAGTGGCCGAAGCTATGTCTAACTTTTCTGCCGTTTTGAATATCATAAGCAATGCTGTAGACAGATTTTGCTGATTGAGTCTCAGAGGTTGACCATCAGCAAAGTGTACTATTAAAACCCTTTCCAACTATCTGGTGATGAAAAACAACACAGATTCTTCTTTGGTAGAACTATCATCCAATACACGTTTGGCCTGTTTGGTTGGCCCATGGTTATTAAGGATGTGATACATCATCTCAGCTCCCAACCAACCATGGAATCTCTTCAAGACGATGCTTCATACTGGCATACTGACATGTTATACTTCATCAGAAGAATTAACTGAAAATTAATTAATCTACTAGATTGGCCCATGAGCCACCGCCTTCTGGGCATATGGCTGTAGGAGATTATTTTAATCAATAATTTGTACATCGAGTGAAAAGGTATTAAAGTTGAATGAATTTTCTGACAATAAACAATTCAATGAATCACATTTGTGCAAATCAATTCTACTGCACAGGGTTTGGCATGACCAGCGTTTGATAGAACCGGGCAATTCCTAACACACGTCTCAGTCAAGCAAGGGTCGTTGTGGTGTCTTTGTATATAAACTGAAACGTGGTGAGGTCATTTATACTCTAAGGTATGCAACTTTTCGGGTGCTTAATAAGCACTTTAAACGACATGTTGGAACATGCAGTGAAGCAACTGATTCAATATTCGTTGAGTTTGAGTAAAATGAAACATTGTTAAAAACAGCGAAAAGCAAGGATGCTGAAACACGCCAGCACCATGTTTGATTCAAACGCCCAAACACAACAGCCTAGTGCATGTGGAAGACAGACGCATGGAGGCTGTTATGAAATGTCTATTTTGGTGGACGCAATGAAATATCCTATTTGCTTTGAGGGCGGGAGACACTAATATTCCCACCTTTTATTTAAGACCCGAGAAGATCCTGGTTAGAATTGGTCTTCAGCAACTAATGACTTCTTCTGATCGGTGGTCAGGCTCGCTGGCTTGGTTGACACATCTTGTCGTACCCAAATTGCTGATGATGTTGATCACTTGATTGAATGATCCAAATTCGTTTATATAGTGGAGGTGTTGCCGATTTCGGGCGTTAAACAACAAACTTAACGAAACTTTTCATTTCAGTTGCTGGTGGTTCGCCTTAGTGAGACACGGGCTTTAATCTCATTTTCCACAGGGCTGCCTTGTCTATATATCACGGTTATAATGTTTACTGATTGTTTATTTGTTGTTTATCACTGTAGTCAAGAGCTGCTTATTTTGTACACAAATTACGGACAGACAGGTGATACGTCCCTCTGAATGGCTTCATTCATATCCAGTATTCCCGAGGAAAATGTATTTCAATTAAGCTCAATCGATGACACATACTGTAAACATACATCATTGAATGGGAGTCAACTTGTGCCACTGACTGGTCTTTTGTACGGGCCGCTATTTCTCAGGAAAGCCTGTTTCAATGTGAGCAGGTCCCCTTGTATAACACCTGCCGTAAATACCACACTGTAACACGAGATTCGTTAGTTCTAAGAAGTAAATTGTCAATGGCAGTTGTTATACTTCGAGTAAGTCAGTGATAGTAATAGTCATTAGCAGCGACAGTGGTTAAGCTTCCATATAGGCCCAGACTTGACATCCAGGGTGAAAGAATTATCTTCACATGTGCTGGTATTGGTGTAGTTTGAGAAGAGAGAGTCACCGTATAAAATTTCAAGAAATTCCTTGACTAAGCTTGATTATTCCGTTCCTTCTATATCATTCTAGATTGACCTCTACCCCAACAACATCGAAATATGGTAACAGCACCCACTGTGAAGAGAAACGAAGACAAACTATGTGTGTAACCCTTTACTCTGCACTGCAACGCTTACAGTACAATAGACAGTTGTACAGGCATTTATGTAAATTTCTCATTTTTGATTTCATATTGTTTCGTTTATTGGATTTTTTCTCCGTTCTGTTCTTATTTTTCATCTGTCTTGCAGAATTAAATATCATTATACAGATTGAGAACTATTTGAAGTAACTTGCCCTTGACAAAGAGAAAAACCAACAACGAAAACTTTCTATGAAAAATGATTTATGCAACACAATTGGCAGTATTATGCTTTCGTATGATCTTCATATTTTTCTTTCACCTTGTGTGTTGTTATAGTCAATTTTTGTCTGGAGGATAGACAGTATGCCAGGTGAGATCGCGTCATGACAAACGGCAGTTTTTTGTTTTTGTGTTATAATTCGCATTTGGTTAATATCACCATGAGTTTCAAGTGTGTTCCAGCTGACAATATTTTTTGTTAAGCGCGTATTTTTTTCTGACATTTAAACTGTTGACAACACATCGAGGCGAGTTACTTAATTGTAGTGAGTTTCTGTTCGAGTCCCATCATCAAATACCTAAATACAAGTAAGACGAGTTACTCATGTCCCCAGTTTACACACAGTTCATACACTCACGATGAACAACACTGTGCCTGGGGTAAGGGCTTAATTTGGACATGTCACTGGATTGGTTGTTGAATGTGGTGTGATAAGTCCATATAAGGTAATGTTAACGAAACCCATGTGATACGTCGTTGCTGACGTGTGTTACTTTTTATAGTGATAAGCTACGCACCTTGAAATACCCTCTCCCGAGAAAGGAACTCATTTGAACGGACGTGCTGGTCGCAAACTGGGTTCAAAATTATTTGAATTGAAAATGGCTGGTGTAATCATGGTTGGCGTTATGATGTGCTATTTGCAGGGTAAGTTTTTGTTCCAATCTTTTAAACATCACGGAGAAAACATCAACTGCAACAAGTACCATTAAATTACTAGGACGAAGATAAAATTATACCAGTATTTTACATTTAATATTGTAGTCGCACGGACAAGGAGCGAATATTTTACGAATGTTGTTCTCATACAGAATTATCTGAGACATTGCATATTTCTGAATATTCTTTTTATTGTACACTGGGTATATTTTGCACTACCTTCTGCTTTTTTTGTGTTCAACATGTCTTGATATTAGTACAAATTCTTTTCACATACACACATTTTCATATTTTCTTTAGATTTTGAAAACCAGCATTTGTTACCTGGAACAACTTTTGATTTAAAGTGTTCAGTTTGTCGAACAAATTGAAACTTGGGTGTTCAAAGTTACCTCTTTCAAAGAGTGATATATAATATCAAAATAGGGGCTATTCTAGTTTGGGGTATTGTTATTTAGAAAACAAGTTGTATTATATACAGATTTAGAAAACCATTATTCAATTCACAACATTTTCCTGAAACCTATTTTTCATGTAGTGCACGTGGACATGATCGGAATCAAATTTTGAAATATAAAGTGACATGTGTCAGGATGTTGCTGAACATTTCAGTTACAAACCCCATACTGACAGTTGTTCTGTATTGCTTTGCTGTGTCGGTTCCATTCCGTTCCGTTAAGAATATCTACGTGCAAGTGGCATGTTGTAAGCTGAAGGACAATGGCAGGAGATCTTAACATTTCACAGTCAGCAGTTTACAATTTCGATTTCAACAGACAAACATCGCTGATGACAGACGTCGATGTGGGTTAGCCAGGCGACAACTTGCGCACAATACCGTTTCATGAGAACTGGTTTCAAAGTGCCTGTCACGTTACAGATGAGCTTCCCAACAGCTACAATTAAAGGGTCAGTGTAATCGGCCTCGTAAATGGAACGTGCATGCCGAGATTCACTTGCTATTCCGCGACGGACGTGTCAAGAACACAAGCGCTGAAATAATCGTCTATCCGCAAACGAATGAGCGTTCCATGCCTTTAACGTTAGCCAGAAGCCCTTCCGAGAGGGCTCAGTATTGGTTTGGGTTTACTCTGACTGGAAGAACACCTTTACATGTTATTTACGGACGTGTCACGGGTACAGTACAGGATTACACGTGGTTAGTAGTATATATAATGATAGTCCGAGATTAAGTCCAACAAAAGCCTCTGCAAAGCCTTATTTCACAAATAAAGCTTTTGTCAGGCCCTTAGATCTCGCCACCATTGTAGCTACTACTTTTGAGCCCCCGTTAATTTCCCGCCCACACGTGGCACTACTGTGCTGCTATGCCACGTTGACCTCGATGAAACAGTTAAATGTGAATCGCCTATGATTTCTTTGGTGTTCGTAATAAAGGCTCGCTGGGCTTTTCGTACTCCCTGTTCTATATACTTTTTTTTCTCGTCCTTGCTGATAGCAGACTTACGAGACTTGGATCGAATCTCTTGTTTCATTTTGTTATATTTTGTGAGTTCAGAGAGGATTGATAGAAACTCCTCCTCTGAGATCTTACTGTCAGTGAGTGCCGTGGAAATACGCTCACTTACCGTGTTCAGCTTTGCTTCGGCCAGAACCCTGATTTCATCGTGTTTCAATGCCTTACGATGCAGTCTGCGGGATGCAAACTTAAGCACCAACCCTAACACCCCTGCCACCCCAGCTGTTATTTCAATGCCTAGAACTATAGGTGCAGCCACGATGGTAGCTAACAACCCAACACCTGCCGCCCCTAGTCCCATGCTGGTCGTCATAAGGGCAGTATCAGTCCTGTCCACAGCATTGAAAGCTCTATGGTACTTCTTATATAGTGCTTTCCGTGAGTCGCGGTCTTGTTCTAGTTGGTGTTTTACATCACATAACTGTCTCAAGCGGAACCCGTCTATGGTTTCCAGGGTCTTTGCTACTTCCTCTACGACTGGGTATCGCCCCATCCTATAATATATATTACAAAAGATATTTTAATTGGGTTTCATTTAACCTTTGATTAATGTACTTAAAGCTGATAATACTTATATTAACTTGCGTGTAAAAACTCGTGGTGTCAGCTCTACTTCCATTAAAGACACGAACCCATCAGGCTTGCTAAAGGTCTGTTTCCCAATACCTTAATAATACGGCAACTCTATGATGAGTTTGAAGTTTTTCGCAACATCTCTAAAATTCTTTTGGTAATCGAGTAATTTGAGCTCTATCTTCACCTCCCCACTGGAAGCTAACATGTTGCCCGAATGGCCTGGGATTCGTATGACTTGTACACTAGATTCCGGCATGAATGACCCTAGAATGATGCCGTTGTACCTAATCTCGGAGATAGTATTATTTTGTTTCATTGAGATATAAGGTGAGGTGAGGGTTAAGTTGACTAACCATTCAGACTTTTAAAATCTGATAACAACACCCGCCTATACACGTTGTCTTTCAAGTGCAGGATGTATAAGGTGTATATAGTTTCCAACTGGTTTTCTGATAATAGTTCAGGGGTGCACTTCAACCCCATGAAGTGTATGTCGGGTAGGAAGATCTTGGTTAGTGATATCGTGTCTTCCACGATCACGGTGACTCCCTGCAGACTGGTTTTGGAGTCTGCACCCACCCGCACATAAACGGTGCAAAAGTGATATTGGTGTCGTTTCGCCCACCCCGAGTTGGATCCCCTTCACGATTTCGACCTCATCCCGCGATGGTTCCCCTAGGTATACTTTGATGATCAGAGTGGCGTTATCCGGTAGGCTCGCCAGGACGTTGACCACGCCAGCGAATTCAGACACCAACTGCAATGTCACATCTTGCACTCCCGGTTTACTCGATAGCATGTGGGCTGCCATACTGGCGACTGGACTGATGACTACGCTACGCCTCTGAGCCAGGATGTAAGCCACGAGCAGGGTTCCGCTGTTCATGACTTTGTTTCGGTAGTTGTCTTTGTTATCCGTGAACACGTAGGGAGAGCAGAGCCTAATATTGAGAAACCAGTCGCCTTTAGCAGGTAACAACACCCACTTGCCATCTTCGGTGAAGACAAGCGTATATGGTTTGTTTCGGGCGACGGTAGTGCTCTCAACATCGTCTAAGTCGAACAGTTTGCCCCCGAACGATGGGTTTATTATCCATTTATCATCACCGGTGTTGACTAGGGTGTACCGAGTGTTGACGACCGCTCTTGAGGTATCTACTATATCACCTAGGGCTCCACCGGAGGGGACTTCAACACGTTTGTAAATGTTGTTTTTCAGTTGCAAGGCGTACAATTTACCATCTACTCCGGGGTCGTCGAATCCGCGTGTGTCCCCGAGGTCGGAGATCCCCACATTGATGCATTTTTTCAACTTCATTCCGGGGCCTTGTGCCCTGGTCATTTTATGTGCAGCGTTATGCTGAGGTATCCTATATTCATGAGGATTATGATTTATATCTAACACCAATATTATCAGCTCAGGTATGTTGCCCTGGGTTAACCTCTTATACTGCCGCGGTGAAAACGACTCAGTTCTACCGTCGTTGTATTTCTCAGTTTTCACCGGTACTGCTCTCAGTATCGTGGAAGGGTGCCCACCTTGAATGTTGTCCGTTGTGCTCACCTGGCCGAGATGAATGAACAGCTCTCAGTATGGTACTAGGTCAGGTAACTTCATGCCTGTGACGGTAGTTGTTGGTTTTATCTCGTCAGGTGACATACCGAGTGTCCTCGCCAATGGTCAACCGAGCCTCAAGGAGTTTCTTCCGTTGTTGATTAACACCACTGTGCCATTTTAGTCGTTCATCTTGAGTTCAGCTCCCAGGGGCTTGAAGACCTCATCGCTTAGAGAGCACACGCTGTAGTAGCCGTCAGTTATCTGGCTGCGAGCTCCACTGACGAACAGCTTATTGTTGTTGACGTTGATGTTAGTCCATCGCGGTAGGTAGGTGATATCACAGAGTGTGGCTTCGAGTTGACCCGACATGTTATCGATTACGTGCATCAGCTGAACAGCCTCGCCGCTCGTTATTCCTTGAAGTGTTATGTACATGTTAGAGTATATATGCTCATTATATAATAGTTTTAAAATGTACTCCCCTGGAGTGTTTTACCCTAAACTGGACATAGATTTCCCCCACATGAAGATCGTGGTCGCTGATGGGATGTATTTCGACGCCCAGTTCATAGATGTGTTCGGCCTGTATAGGTTTTCGGTGACTAACGCTAAGGTAGTTCATGCTTGGTTCAACAACCCGATGCAGTTCTAGAAGAATCAACTCAACTTCGCCGTGTGGTGCGCTACAACGGGGTGTGGTGTGACATTGACCGACACTCGGCGTGGGCCGCTGAGTCAGTCTGTGTTCACGTTCCATGTGTACTACCAGGTCAGGCGTATCCTCAAAGAGATCAGCGCTCCGATCCCACAGGACAAAGCATGGAACGCAGTAAACAACCAGTACAATAGACGGGCCTATGAACGCGTTTGCAACCAATTCGAACTAGACCCGAAGACGGATTGGCGTTTGCCTCGGCCGAACCATGGGTTGGGTATCCCCATCGTTCACAACATGTCCCTCGTGGATGTCAGCGAGAAGATGAAAGAATGGGGTTACAAGTCGTTATATGTCTTTCGACAACAGCAAGGATTACCGAATCTGGAGGTTCGAGCAGGGGGCAGCGGATGACTGGAAAAAGTTCATGTTTGACACGTTGAGAGGGCGTACTCGTGCCGGTGTAATCAGGTTGAACGACTCGATTCGAACGTACGTGTTGGCGCTGTTGTCCAACATCCTCGGTAAGGGGACTGCTTACGACACTCAGAAACAGTTCGTTGTTAACGTTGAGGATGCTATCAATGCTCCAGTTGATCTCCCGAGTGCCATCAAACGCTACCAAGACGTGTTGGAATACGCCAGGTCAAAAGTCGACTACGTCTTCGACGTGGGACTGTACATGACTCCGAGCGATATGCAACTGAGAGTAGAAAAAGTGGTGGGCTACAACAACGAAATAGTTATAGCCATGGCGGACCAAAATTTGGGCGTCAACCCCGATGTTAACACCCCCCATGTCCCACCACCCACGACCGGTGAAACGGGTATAGTGGCGCCACCCCGGAGCCCAGGGTTCAACCAACACCCCCTGTGGGGTCACCCCCAACCCCACAGCAACAGCACATCGACAGTAAAACAGCCTTTCAATCGCAGCGTGCCCTTCTTATTGACAGTAAACTTGGCATAGTCTCGTACCAACGGCTTGATGTTGTCTCTATTTTCAACTGCGTCGTAATAATCGTCGACGGCTGGCTGCACAAGTTCAGCACTTAAGGGGTTGTTCGTGAATGTGGTGTCATCGTAATCCACATCCCACATATCATCCATAGGGATGTACTCATGACCGCCTTCAGCCATTATTTAGTATTAAAACTTATATATTTCATTTATATAACAATGTATGGTAGAAAACTAGATCCTTTCAGAAGATCAAGAGAGCCTCTAGGCATCAGAGCCGTGCGCCAGTCGGTGACCATCACCAACAATCCCAGCAAGATAGACCAGAACCAAACGCTGCTGGTTAGATTCCCAAACCTTGGTGAGAATGACCTCATTCACCTAAGGCACGGTTCGACTGGCGTTCAACCTCACGCTGACCTCCGACAACGACAAACGCGAGCTAGTGCGGAACGTAGGTCGAGCCATCATCAAGAAAACCACCATCAAGATCAGCAGTAACGAGGTGCTGAGCATCGACGACAGCGACGTGTTTCACTGCTACGGGGACCTCTGGAAAAGCGAGGGAGAACGCGTCAATGAAGTGTATCAAGGTATCAGCAAATTGACCCGGTTGTGCATGGGGTATAGCTTCACGCAAGACCAGCTAGACAAGATATCGGACGGTGAAAAGGCCATCGCCCAAGGGTACGGGAACAGGTTCTGCGTGCCGCTCGACTTCGAGTTGGTCACGGGACACGCGCCGTTTTACCAGGCCGTGATAGGCTTGAATACGAGCTAACGTTTAAAGACTACAGCAAAGTAGTGCATACGCCGAACGATGATGAGGCCAGCTACACCATAGACAACATCTCTCTGGAGTTCGACATGGTCACTAGCCCGGAGCTGGCAAGGCAGGTTCGAAGCCAGTACTCAGGGAAGGTGGCCATCCTGTACGACCGCATACTGAGGCATAGATCAGTCGTGCGGGATAAGAGCGACACTGTGTGGAATATCAACCTGAACGTGCTGGCGCGATCGATGAAAGGCATCCTGGTCATCCCCGTGGAGAATTACGAGCTGTTCCGAAGGGACAGCGAGAAGTTTTTCAACCCCGAGATTGAAAAGGTGAAAGTGACCGTCGAGAACGTGCCCAACCAGTTGTTCAGTCATGGTATGAGGGCATACCAGCAGTGGGATGAGATAAAAAAGCTACCGGCCATCAAACAATACCCATACATAACCAAAGACCTGGACCTATCCTCCGTGCATATCGGTGAATACCTGACCAGCAAGTACGCGCTGTGGTTGGACATGCGATCCACGGATGACGATAAACTGCACGGTAGTGGTCGCTGCATCGACAACGGCAGCGAGGGGATAACAATCCAGATCACCAAGAAGGCTCAACCCGCGGGCAAGTTGAAATTATATCTGTACGTGGTTATGGACGCGCAACTTAATATAGACAATGGGAGATTCGTGCAAGCCATCTACTAGGCCACTGCCTATTGATTTTCCCCGTGACGCGCACTGCGCCATAGTGTGCGGGCAGACTTGTTGTGGGAAGACCGTTTTCGTGCTGGATATGTTGGAGGGGTACTATAGGGATGTGTTCGACAACATCGTTATCATGTGCCCTACTCTGCAAATGAATAAAACGTACACGGAAAGACCTTGGGTGATGACGGACCCGGACGTACACAGAGTCGACCCGGGGACACGTCTGCAGGACTGGTTGAAAACTTATCACGGTAAATTTAAAGGGGAGTCGACGCTGTTCATACTGGATGACTGCAGCACTAATCGCGAGATAACAAAAAAGACAGACATGCTATCGTACCTGGCCTTCTCTGGCCGGCACGCAAATCACAGGTCTGGGTGCTCACGCAGAAGTTCAAAATTCACAAAATGCCAGCTGAAGAAATCGATAAGCTGTATGCGAGATACAAGGCTAGACTATGGGCCGAGATGACAAAGACGATAGGATCGGCTATGACCAAGATATACACTGGTATTGTGTCATACTTCCTTCCCATCCCCCCGGAGCGCCGACTTTACCTGTGGGAGGCCCTTGAGAAAGACCCTTTTATTGAACACGCCTTGAGCTCTATCAGGTGCGTGCTGTACCACAAATACGGTATGTTGTTAGCCCCGGTGACGGCGGCGATTATCACGGCAAAGCATTGACAATTTAACGAGGGGAAAAATAATAATATTAGTATAGATGGATACTGCACAGGAGGAGACACCACCCCAAACCCCCAGGGAGGAGACCCCACCCCAACTGGGGGAACCCCCCAGGGACGTGAACCCTCCCGAGGTGAACCCTCCTAGAGTCACCAGGCAGAAGAACCCTAAGAGAGTAGCTGCCGGTAAAGAACGGTGGTGTAACCAACATAAACTTATCACGTGGAACCCGGCTCCACTCTTGTTGATTGTAGGCGCAACTGCTGCCGTGGCTATCTCATGGTTATATACACGGCCCAGGGATCCCGGGGAGAAACCCCCGCAATTAGAGGTCAACCCACATATCATGTTATAAAATATATATTTTTATATCATATACATAATGTCTGAGGGGAAAACGTTCGTCAACGACGCATACCACGCCACCGTGGTCGCCAGTCTAGCCGTAGGGTACGCTCGGTTGACCAAAATGGTGCTTAAACAACCGACTATCAAGCTAGATTTCAACCTGTAGGATATGGGTATGCTCATAATGAACCTTGGTATGGCGATGGCCACAAAGGACATCCTAGTAAAACAAGGGATACTACCTGAAAATATTATGAAGTAAATATAGGATGGCTACGATCGCCATGATGGTTGGTGGGGTGTTAGTAAATGCCCTAGCATTTTCCGGGAGTAATTTCCTCTTCTCGAAACTACGAGAGTCACATGCGGCTGAGATACAGGCAAAGAGGAAGCGACACAACCTTGCCGTGGAACGATTGCAAGCGGCACAATCCGAGTACGCGAAAAAACGTGTTCAGAGGATCGATTACATTAACGAACAACTCAGGCATGAGAGCCATGCCGTTAAAACATTCCACGATGTCAACGACGCAGAGAGAGAATACTACCTACTAACAGGTTAACAGCTGGAACCACTACATAAGCCCACCCTCTATAGTACTACACACCATCCAAGGGGCAAATGGACCGGGAACTGGTCTTCATCGCACTGGATATAGCAGCGACTGCGTTGGTTGCAAAACAATTAGACTAAGTACTCATATAAGTATGCCAAAGATGAGACCTGCTCCGTACCGATGCGAATACATACTTATGGGGAAGAAGGAAGCCTGTGGTAGGAGATGCAGGAATGAGGGGTACTGTTATTTCCACATGGGAAGCCCTAACTACACGTGTTCTGTGTGTGGTATAGGGGTGAAAGGGCACTACTGGCTATGCAAAGCTCATGGAGCAAACGTAGTCAGACATCATCTCATCTACGAGATTAAAAAGGCCTACATAAAAGAACGTAGGTGCCTCTTCAGGATAAGTCCCCAATTAGAGACTGTGAACACCTAGGTATAACTATGTTTGTTGAAATTGACCCCAGGGAAAGTTGACTGAGAAGCTGGCAGATGGATGTGGGGAAAAGTATAGATATCAGTGTCATCAAACCCATGATTCTTAGTGAACTATATAAGGGGTGCTCGTTTACAATCATGGTGAAAGTAGGGTTTGATGTGCCATGGGCTGGGCACACTTGGAATTACTTTGATGGGGGGCAAGTAGATGTGCATGGGGAGATAGATATACTTGTTGACAACTCGTTGCAAGATATACAAAACACCATACTATGCTGCGTATGTTCCGGGTGGGTTGAGGGAATAATCGATAAGGTCTATCTAGATATTTACTGAAGCGCCTCACTATTTTTTATCAAGGTTGTCCCTTGCCGGCAGCCCAATTAGAGATTGATATACTTAGGTGTGTACGCAACTATGACTACTATCCGTGAGCTCAAGCAGATCGCGAGACAGGGGGGTGTAATTGGTTACTCTAAAATGAGGAAATCAGCCTTGTTGCGGCTACTAGGCCTGCAAGCCCCTCCTACGGTAAAACAACTACAAGTCCAAGCAAAAGAGCTTGGGTTCACGGTTATTCCAACCTGGGGAGAGCCGGGTTAGTCGCATTGTTTTCACATGACCCCGTAGCAAAACCTCCCACTGTAAAACAATTAAAAGCCGGGGTATGCAATTTGAGGTTAGGCGGATATTGCTGTATGAGGAAACCACAGCTTGAAGAACTATTACGGGAGAATAGAGCTATTGACCTACAGTTCATACCCACTGACCGCGCTGTAGGTAACTATTTGAGAGGCTGGCGCATGCATGTTGATAGGAACATAGACATCACAGATATCAAGCCTCTGATCGCTGATAAAGTCAACCAGGAACTAAACAATCTGGGAAGTATGAAGTTTCAGATCACAGTGAAAATGTCACTTGATAAGCAGGTAGGGACTGGGGTCACGGAGTATGTTCAGCCTTACTTCCGAGGTAAACAGGAGGTCCTTACTCATACAGAGACCATAGACGCATCAATCGATACCAGTTTTCAGCAGATACGAGAAGACCTAGAACGCTACACACACATGGGGTCCGGGTGGGTTGTTGATAAAATCAATAATGCCTATCTAGACATAGCTAAATACGTGCCGTTCAGAGGCGGGTCATGCCTAGACTTGCCCCCCTACTATAAGAAAAAACAGGCCATGGTCAACGTCAAGAATAGAGGAGACGATTGCCTGAGGGTAGCTATCAGGTCAGCCTTGTTTCCAGCTGACACTAATTCAAACAGGCTTTCTAGCTATCCCCAAGACGATGGGCTCAACTGGGATGGTATAGATGAACCCACCGCCATATCTCAGATCACTAAAATAGAAAAACAGAATGATATAGCCATAAACGTATTAGGGCACGAAGGCAACACAACAATAGTACACAGGGTCAGTCCGTTGGGTCTGGGTCGCCGCGTTATCAATATATTCATGATCCAACGAGGTGAAAAGAATCACTACACGTCGATAAAACATCTCAGTCGGTTGTTGCACGACCAGTCAAAACACGTTGGGAAAAAACACTTTTGTGTGCGATGCCTGCACGGTTTCAGCAGAGCTGATTTATTAGAATCCCACCGGGAGGATTGTCAAGGTGTGGGGCAGACGGCCATACGAGTCGACATGCCTAAGGAACGTGACAATATCCTAAAATTCGACAACCACAAGAACCAAATGTCTGTGCCTTATATCATCTACGCCGACTTTGAAGCCTTGGTCAAACCAGTTGAGGTTGCCGGGGGTACCCCAACCACACACAAAACACAGGAGCATGAGGCCTGTGGGTTTGGATACGTGTTCGTCCGGTGTGATGGGAAAACGAAAGCTCCGGTAGTGTATAGGGGTCCCGGCACAGCTGAAAAGTTTCTAAAGTGTTTGCAGGAGGAAAATAAATTATTAGGAATGCACTGTATACAGTCGCTCCCATGCGTATGACCAAAGCCAACCGGTTAGCCCACGCCTGTAGTACTAACTGCCACGTGTGTGACTCACCACTGAATGGTGATTCGGTGAGAGATCACTGCCACGTCACCGGTAAGTATAGAGGCGCGCCGCTCACAGCGCGTGCAACCTCAAGCTCAGAATCAACCCCAAGACAATAAACATCCCAGTGGTCTTCCACAACATGAGAGGGTATGACTCTCACTTGATCATGCAGGCCATCATGAGGGTTGACGGCAACCTGACGTGCATCCCCAACAACATGGCGAGATACATCTCCTTCAGCTTAAACGGCCTGAGGTTCATTGACTCGGTTCAGTTCCTCCTGTCGTCACTCGACAGTCTTGTCAAGGCCAAGGATACCTTCCCCATCACCGATCGATACACCGACGCAGAGACTCGACCGCTACTGATGAGGAAGGGTGTGTACCCCTATGAGTATATGGATGGCAGGGTCAAGTTCGTCGAGAACAGACTACCCCCCTATCAGAGAATTTTACAGCAATCTGACAGACTCTGCAATATCCCAAGACGATTACTCGCACGCTATGAATGTATGGAATAAACTGGGCTGTAAGAATCTGGGCGACTATCACGACCTGTACTTGAGGACACATGTACTGCTGTTAGCCGATGTGTTTGAGACGTTTAGGCGGACGTGTTTCAAGCAGTATCAACTCGACCCTGCATGGTATTACATCAGCCCAGGTCTGTCGTGGGATGCCTTGCTGAAAAAGACCGGAGTTAAGTTGGAATCGCTCACAGATTACGACATGCACCTATTCATTGAGAAAGGCTTGCGAGGCGGGATTTCCATGGCAACCAAACGATACGCGAAAGCAAATAATCAATACGTGAAGGGCTACGACCTGAGCAAGCCAACCAATCATATTCTCTACCTCGACGCCAACAACCTGTACGGTTGGGCCATGAGCCAGTATCTACCCACAGGGGGATTCGAATGGGAATCGCACGAGGTTGATGTTATGAGCATCGCGCCAGATTCGAACAAAGGTTATATCCTCAAGGTTGACTTGGAATACCCCAAGGCATTACACACATCACACAACAGCTACCCCCTGGCCCCCCGAACATATGACTGGATGTCTGAGTACCAACATAACTTGTTAGGTGGGTGGGTTGCAGACGTTGAAAAATTCGTGCCCAACTTAATGAATAAGACCAAGTACATCGTTCACTATCACAACCTACAGCTGTACCTGTCGTTGGGTATGAGGCTGACCAAAATACACAGGGTGCTCGTGTTCAACCAGAGCCCCTGGATGGAACCATACATCAGAATGAACACAGACCTCCGAAAGCTTGCCACCAGTGACTTTGAGAAAAACCTCTACAAACTCATGAACAACTCGGTGTTTGGTAAGACTATGGAGAACCTGAGGAAACGCGTGATCGTGAAGCTGGTTCGGTCGAATGAGGAAGACAAGCTCAGGAGACTGATAGCCAGCCCGGCATTCAACCGCAGCAAGATATTCACCGACGACCTGGTTGCCCTACACATGAAGAAAAGCCACATAAAATTCAACCGGCCTGTTTACGTGGGGATGAGCATCCTCGATTTATCCAAACACCTGATGTACGACTTTTACTACAACGAGCTTAAGAAACAGTACGACGACAGGTGTGAAGTGCTGTACACTGACACGGATTCCCTGCTGATGGAGATTCGACGTGTACGAGGACATGAAAAAAACGCCTCGATTTGTATTACACCAGTGACTACCCCAAGGACCATGCCATACACAGCACGGTAAATAAAAAAGGTCCTAGGTAAGATGAAGGACGAGTGTGCTGGCATGCCCATAGCCGAATACATAGGTTAGAGGCCTAAGATGTACTCCATCCTGAAGGCCGACAATGGTGAGATCCGGAAGGCGAAGGGTGTTAAGAAGTATGTGGTGAAACAACTCATCAAACACGCCAGATTCAAGGAAGCCCTGTTCAAGACCCGTACCTTCAGGCATAAAATGAACATGCTTAGAAGTGATGGGCATAGGATATACGGGCTGACTATAAACAAGACGTCCCTGTCGCCGATGGACACTAAACGTTGGATAGCTATTGATGGGATCAACACGTACGCGTACGGGCATGAGAAAATTGAGCCAAGAACATAGGTGTACATATCGGGATGTCACGGAACCAGAGAAAGTTTGAGGCTATTTACTACAGCCCGCGTGGGTACTGGAAAGGAGCTAGCGAGCAGCCCCGGAGGAGGCCAAAGCATGGCCTGAAAAACAAGCCCTGTGGCAGCTCTATTTATGGGCACCATGCTACGTGCCTAGAAGGAAGTTCGGCATTAACATACACAATAGCGTTCACGAGGCCGACCTCCTGTTCCTACCCCACGATAAGAGGTACAAGTATGCCTTAGCCGTCGTGGATGTGGCCAGTCGCTACGAGGAAGCCGAACCCTTGACCGCGAAAGACTCGGCCCAGGTAGCCCGAGGATTCGAACGCATATACAAACGCAGTCCGCTGACGTGGCCAACAGAGCTGCAAGTTGACCCCAGGCGGGAGTTCATGGGTGTCGTGTCACACCTGCTGGATAAACACGATACCAAGGTCAGGCGTGGCACGGCCGGAGCCCATCGCAGCCAAGCCATAGTTGAGAGATTCAATAGGACTTTGGCTGAGCGTTTATTCGGGCATCAGTATGCCAGGGAGATGGCCAACCCGGGGAAACGATCGACTGAATGGGTCGCACGACTACCTCAGGTGGTGTCGGCCATCAACCATGAAGCCATCCGTCTCACCGGAAAGAAACCAGCTGACGCTATCAAACTAAAATCAATAGTGGCAGAGTCGGCTGCACCATTGCGTGGGAAGGAGAAACAGATACCAGATAGGACCCTAGTGAGGTACCTATACCAGCCGGGGGAACACGAGGGTGACACTCGGAAACGAGCAACCGATCCTATATGGTCAGTCAAGACTTACAACATAGATAAAGTGGACATGAAAGCCGACGAGCCGAACTTGTACTACTTGAGAGATGGGCCAGGGAGAGGGCTCGTTAGAGAGGAATTATTGATCGGCAAAATGTTACCTTCTGCCAACGTGGCATAGTGTCACGTGTGGCCGGGAAGTTAACAAAATATTTAACACTTACTGTTTAGTAATCCCAGTAGTATCCTGTATCACATTAAACTGTTTCCTCAAGGTCAACAAAACATATCACATGATCAGGAAAGTGCTAGTTTGCTATCTCAGGATAGACCCGGTAAACCGAGATTATTCAGCTAAGTCCCCGGGTAGCTCAATCGGTTGAGTGGTGTGGCCCATTATGTATAGTTTGCGCGAGCTATACATGTGGGTTCGTATCCCGCCGTTGCCTCAGGAGATTCCTTGCAACTTTGTGTGATGTGAGGTGTTTCGGTAAGGAATCAAGATCATATCAGTTGGGTCGCTGAAAAGGACTTAGCTGAGTGGGGCACTCTCATGGCGAGAGAAAGGCAGCCGATGCAATTCCCCTTGGGAGAAGCGCAACATCATCTTTCGATTTCACCCTTGGGGAATTTTGGCTGCCGGGGACATTTTGCTACTTTTTAGAACCGTTCTATCTTTCTATAGGTATATTCGAGGTCATAGCGGCACAGTAGTGCCACGTGTGGGCGGGAAATTAACGGGGGCTCAAAAGTAGTAGATACAATGGTGGCGAGATCTAAGGGCCTGACAAAAGCTTTATTTGTGAAATAAGGCTTTGCAGAGGCTTTTGTTGGACTTGATCTCGGACTATCATTATATATACTACTTGGTTAGTATTGCTTCTGGGAACCTCCAACTGTAGAACACAAGCATCTTACTATGGTCTGCACTCAGTCCACATTTGTCATCTGTCAAACATGCTGTATATCCCTGGACGGGGTGTACATTACAGTCAATAACTACTGACCACTCAGCTGACACTGGAAGCTTGGTTCGAGTATGTCTCGTCGAATTCGGAATCGTCTTGAGAATAATCCCACATTCATTCGGTATTAATGTGTGTTTTATTCTTGGTAAATGACGTGATGGACATTGGGGAGCTTTGCCAACCAAATCCACCCAACAGAATCTCAGGCAAAGCTGGAATAACTGTTTGTTTGTTGTATAACGTTGCACCCAGCAACGCTTCAAGTATATGCCGGCGGCGGTCTGTACCTAATGGAGTCAGGTACTCCAGTGAACATCGATCTACGCAACTGGGATGCGAAGACATGTGTCAACCAAGTTAGCGACCCTGAACGTCCGATCATATTAGCCGCCTTTCAAGATAAGCATGGGATACTGAAGAACAATTCTAACCCGGATCTTAACGGGTATCATCCTACATTATATATGGGTAATCTGACGTCCATCAACTAATACTAATACAACTCTCATGATCAGTCAGATATCAATGTTATACTACTTATCTTATAAAAGATATAAAGTATACACAGCTTTGATGACTTTATTTTCATAAATATCACCTACTCTGTCTGACTCGTATATCTAGTGTATCAAGTCTAGGTTTACAAAATGTCTTCAGTATATGTGCTACAGTGCTCCAAACTTCCTCCCACACTGTACTTCGTGTAAAACATTATTTTCCCTTTCAGGTGTCCTTGGTCAGGATAATCACACGACAACCCCTGCAACATCAGCAATGGGTAAGCTTTCTTTCTTCATCATTTAACATAAATACCAATTCCATTCCAAGCAGCATTAGAGACATTGTTTCGCTTAACATGCAAGTAATCTAAGGGTAAGTGGTACAATCCAGTGAGACCTGATCATCTGACGTACCCTGCACGCCTCATTTTCGTTCTGCTCTAATACATCATTTTATTTTTATTTAGTAACATTCGCTTGCTGCTCGACGTTACACATCTCAGTTATTCTCCGGCAAACTAGACGCTAACCTTGTTAATGTATAGCTATGACACTCAAACAGTGTCGCATGAATTTTGATAGAGAGACAGACTACCTCAGATCATATCTCAGTTTTTAAACAACAGACAATTTCAAGTACGGGTGGGTTCCATATTGTCTAATTATTTCCACCAAGACCACGGTGTCCCTCAAGGCAGCATCCTGTCCATCAAACATTTCTGCATTGAAATTCACAACCTAACTAACGTGTTGAACAGTTGTGTTGATGGTCCCTTTTCGTGGATGATTTCAATATTTCATGTCGTGATAAGAATATGCACGCAATAGAAAGGCAGCTACAACTCTGCCTGAACAAAATCCAAAAATGGGCTAATGAAAATGCCATTTAGATTTTCAAAATCCAAAACTTTCGTCGTAAATACAAACCACACAAGGTTCCAGACCTATCTTTAGATGGTACTCCCATCAAGGTAGTAGCAGAGACCAAATTACTGGGACTCATATTCGACGGCTACTCGACATTCTTACCACATATAAAATATTTGAAAACAAAGTGCTAGAGTTGAGTTGAGTTGGGTTTTACGTCACATCGGCATTATTCCACAAAGTGACGAGATCAAGGCTGATTTCACACACATTTTAAGTACAAAGAACAAATGACCTCTATTTTGAAAAACATATATATATTCATTACATTCTTGTTTAAAAACAGGAATTCAAAACACCAAATTCAAAAACAGGCAATCCGTTATTCACATAAGTGATCAAAGGCTCTTGACTCACCGAAGGTCGTTTCAAATACTGAGTGGTAAGGGGATCAGGCTACCATTCTTCACTTGTATAGATCATTGATTCGCTCTAAACTAGATTATGGCTCCATTGTCTATGTTGGAGCCTTCAAAAGCAGCTTAGAAAAATTTGATTCTATCCACCACCTAGGCATTCGGCTCGGTCTTGGAGCTTCTAGGGCGTCTCCGGTAGACAGTCTATATGTGGAGGCTAACGTAGCTCACCTTGAACAACACCGCATTAATCGTTAATGGCAGTATATCACTAAATTACGTTCACATGAGTCCAATCAAGCATACAATTGTGTTTTCATTGTGTGAAAACCTCTATCCTAATCTACCCAAACTGGTTTCCACCACTTGGAATCATAATTCAACCACTCATATCTGCAGCTAACATTGATCTCAATATCATAGCACCTCACCGACTTCTATCCTCCCCACCCTGGCAGATGGTGAAGCTACAAGTGGATGTTACCCTCACCAGACTCAAAAAGTCTGAAACAAATCCTTTGGTGTTCCAACAGGAATACAACCAGTTGCACTCTCGATACGACACCCATAGATCCATTTTTACAGACGGACCAAAGGATGATGACCAAGTAGCCAGTGCCACAGTCATTGGATCCAATACTGTCTCCTCTATAATTCCCCATAATAGTTCAGTTTTCACAATAGAGGCCAAAGCTATCTTGACGGCTTTGACCTATATTAAACAGAATAAACATTCCAAAAACTCATCCTTTTTTCAGATTCACTGTCTTGCCTTCAGGCACTTCAAAACGACTAATGACTATCTGCTCAAAACGGATGGGGATGGACTTTCTATGTGTGTCTTTTGCGACAAAGTGTTCACCACCAAGCATATTCTGCTTGACTGAGTGGACTTTTCGACTGCAAGGGATTGACACTATGAAAGATGAAAGATCTATTTTCCCGCCTGAGCGGACATTTTATTGTCAACTACCTCAAGGAAGTTGACTTGTACCATACATTGTAACTCTGTAAAGCAAATGACTTGTTTCTTGTTTTTAAAATTGGTGCTATGACATTTTCCGTTTGTAAATATAATGTAATGAATAAATATGCTTTTTAAAAACTAAAATCATTTAAGCTTGTTCACTTAAATTTATGTATTCAGACTTAGTCTCGTCGCTATATGACTGAAATAATGCCGATCCGAGGTAAAACTCAACTCAACTCAACTCTTCAGTATATATGCTACAATGCTCTAAACTTCCTCCCACACTATACTTAGTGTAAAACATTATTTTCCCTTTCAGGTGTCCTTGGTCAGGACAATCACACGACAACCCCTGCAACAGCAGCAATGGGTAAGCTTTCTTTCTTCACCATTTAACATAAATACCAATTCCATTCCAAGCAGCATTAGAGACATTGTTTCGCTTAACATGCAAGTAATCTAAGGGTAAGTGCTACAATCCAGTGAAACCTGATCATCTGACGTACCCTGCACTCCTCATTTTCGTTTCGCTCTAATACATCATTTTATTTTTATTTAGTAACATTCACTTGCTGCTTGACGTCACACATCTCAGTTATTCCCCGGCAAACTAGACGCTTACCTTGTTAATGTATAGCTATGACACTCAAACAGTGTCGCATGAATTTTGATAGAGAGGCAGACTACCTCAGATCATATCTCAGTTTTTAAACAACAGTGAGTGAGTGAGTGAGTGAGTTATGATTTAACGTCACATCGGCAATATTGCAGCCATATCGTGACGAGAAATGTTTTATATAAATAATTAATCAAAGTTGCTAAAGAATCAGTCAGCGAAGGACTGTAAAATAACTAGAGTATCACAGATGGAGTCTAAAACTAGCATGAACATGTAAAACTATTCTATTTACGAAGACAATACAATATAAAAACGGGCTATAGATCGCCAACAACTGAAGGTAGATCACCATACTAGGAACCATGGGGACTTACATTACTTTTGCTACCTGCATGGACCCTAGTTGGATTTACACCATCCCTTCAACCATTGGCGACAGAAGAGAAATCTAGCCATAAAATTAAAACACACTTATTCTACGATTAAAAACCTGGTACACTTAAATTGACTAAATGTTTTGGGACTTACGTACCTCTCAGGAGGACAATAATTTTACAAAACTTCAACCCCTTTGAGGATACAGCCACTAACAATCTCAGTTGCTAATCTAAACTACCAATAATAAAATATATATCTATTTACAAATCACTCAACAAATCTAATTCTTTTAAAAAGGCAATAACTAAATGAGAACTAACAGTAGTAAAAGATCCTTCAATGTTTTGACATTAAAATACTTATCCCTTGTGATGGAATATTCAACGCAGTCAAGCAGGACATGCTTGACTGTGATTCTTTCATCACAAGGGATACAAAACGGAGGATCCTCGCCCTTCAATAGGTACTCATGAGTGTATCTGGTGTGGCCAATGCGACATCGTCGCATGGTGACCTCTTCAAATCTGGACTGACATCCCAAGTAGGTGTAACCGATATAAGGTTTGATTGCATGTAATTTATTGATACCTACTTGGGTGTCCCACTTCTTCTGCATCAGATCGCGGATGTATGTTCTAATACAAGCTTTGTAATCAGAGTATGGGACAAGAAGTGGTGTCACAGATTTGTTGAGTGCTAATCTTTGCAACAAGATCAGCCATTGTGTTCCCAGAAATGCCAACGTGGCTGGGTAACCAACAAAAGACGATGTCGCATTGGCCAGTAGCAAGTTCATTGTACAATTCAATAATTTCTAATAAAAGTGGATGTTTGCAAGAAAGATTTTTAATAGCCTGAAGACACGAAAGAGAATCTGAAAAGATGATATATTGTTTATATTTACGGTGTTTATTAATATATTTAAGAGCTGTTAGTATTGCGTTTGCTTCTGCTGTGAAAATTGAACTGTCATTGGGTAGTCTGGAAGATATTGTTTTGGACCCAATGACACTGGCACAAGCAACCGCGCCACCATCCTTGGATCCATCTGTATATAAGGATTTATAGGTATTATATTTATTTCTTAATTCACTAAATTCTTGTTTATACTGTAAATCATTAGTTTCTGATTTTTTAAAAGTGGTTAATGTTAAGTCAACTTCTGGCCTCACCAATTGCCAAGGAGGAGAAGAAAGAAGACGAGAAGGAGATATATTCTCCAGCTCAATGCCAGCAGCAGAAAGGAATGGTTTAATTCTGTGCCCAAGAGGCGGAACAAGAGAAGGCTTTTTGTTATACAAATCCTCATAAAGAGGATTGAAGACACAATTAAATGCAGGATTAGATTCGTTTGAATATAGTTTAGTAATATATTGTAAGGATAATTTAATACGGCGTTGGGAAAGCGAAGGCTCATCTGCCTCAACATAGAGACTATCAACTGGAGAGGTTCTAAATGATCCAAGACAAAGTCTTAGACCTTGGTGGTGAACAGAATCAAGTAATTTAAGGTTGCTTTTACAGGCTCCGCCATATACGATCGAACCATAATCAAGTTTAGATCGTACCAATGATCGGTATAAGTGAAGGAGAGTAGTTTGATCCCCTCCCCACTTTGAGTTGGAAACAACTTTTAACAAATCGAGAGCCTTCAGGCATTTAGTTTTAAGTGCTTTAATATGTGGTAGAAACGTTAAGTGTGAGTCAAAAATAATACCCAAGAACTTGGCCTCCTTCACAACTTTGATAGGAGTGCCATTTAGAGATAGTTCCGGGTCTTTATGCGGCTTATATTTTCTACAAAGTGTGTAGACAATTAGTTTTGGACTTGGAAAATTTAAAACCGTTTTCAAGACACCATTTATGTATTTTATTTAAACACAGCTGCAGTTGCCGTTCAATAGTATGCATATTCTTACCACGACAAGAAATATTAAAATCATCCACAAAAGTGATCCATCTATTGAATCATTTAAAACCTTGGATAAACTGTTAATTTTGATGCTAAAAAGTGTGACAGACAAAATACTGCCTTGTGGGACACCCTGATCCTGATTATAATGGTCAGACAGGGTAGAACCCACTCGGACTTGAAACTGCCTGTCAGCTAAAAACTTGGATATAAATTGAGGCAAACGGCCTCTCAATCCAAAATCGTGTAAATCTCTTAAAATACCATGTTTCCATGTAGTGTCATATGCTTTTTCTAAGTCGAAAAAGATCGACACTGCATGTTGTTTATTAATTATGGCATTTTTTACAAAAGATTCTAAACGTACTAAATGATCGATGGTACTACGGTTTTTACGGAAACCACATTGTATATTAGTTATAAGGTTATTGGTTTCCAAGTACCAAACAAGTCTGTTGTTGATCATACGTTCCATGGTTTTGCAAACGCAGCTTGTCAGTGAAATTGGCCTATAATTAGAGGGATCTGTATGATCACGTCCAGGTTTAGGGATGGGCACAATGATAGCATCACGCCACGACGAAGGGAAATTTCCAGTTGTCCAAATATCATCAAAAATATGTAACAGTGTTTCCAAACATGACTCTGGCAAGTGCTTGAGGAGTTGATAATGTATGTTATCAGCTCCAGAAGCAGTATCGTGAGCCTGTTTTAAACAACAGACGATTTCAAGTACGGATGGGTTCCATATTGTCTAATTATTTCCACCAAGACCACGGTGTCCCTCAAGGCAGCATCCTGTCCATCAAACATTTTAGCATCGACATTAACAACCTAACTAACGTGTTGAACAGTTGTGTTGATGGTCCCTTTTCGTGGATGATTTCAATATTTCATGTCGTTGTAAGAATATGCACACAATAGAAAGGCAGCTACAACTCTGCCTGAACAAAATCCAAAAATGGACCAATGAAAATGCCATTTACATTTTCAAAATCCAAAACTTTCGTCGTAAATACAAACCACACAAGGTTCCAGACCTATCTTTAGATGGTACTCCCATCAAGGTAGTAGCAGAGACCAAATTACTGGGACTCATATTCGACCGTTACTTGACATTCTTACCACATATAAAATATTTGAAAACAAAGTGCTAGAGTTGAGTTGAGTTGGGTTTTACGTCACATCGGCATTATTCCATAAAGTGACGAGATCAAGGCTGATTTCACACACATTTTAAGTACAAAGAACAAATGACTTCTATTTTGAAAAACATATATATATTCATTACATTCTTGTTTAAAAACAGGAATTCAAAACACCAAATTCAAAAACAGGCAATCCGTTATTCACATAAGTGATCAAAGGCTCTTGACTTACCGAAGGTCGTTTCAAATACTGAGTGGTAAGGGGATCAGGCTACCATTCTTCACTTGTACAGATCATTGATTCGCTCTAAACTAGATTTTGGCTCCATTGTCTATGGTGGAGCCTTCAAAAGCAGCTTAGAAAAATTAGATTCTATCCACCACCAAGACATTCGACTCAGTCTTGGAGCTTCTAGGGCGTCTCCGGTAGACAGTCTATATGTGGAGGCTAACGTAGCTCACCTTGAACAACACCGCATTAATCGTTAACGGCAGTATATCCTAAATTACGTTCACATGAGTCCAATCAAGCATACAATTATGTTTTCATTGTGTGAAAACCTCTATCCTAATCTACCCAAACTGGTTTCCACCACTTGGAATCATAATTCAACCACTCATATCTGCAGCTAACATTGATCTCAATATCATAGCACCTCACCGACTTCTATCTTCTCCACCCTGGCAGATGGTGAAGCTTCAGGTGGATGTTACCCTCACCAGCCTCAAAAGGTCTGAAACAAATCCTTTGGTGTTCCAACAGGAATAAAACCAGTTACATTCTCGATACAACATCCATAGATCCATTTTTACAGACGGACCAAAGGATGATGGCCAAGTAGCCAGTGCCACAGTCACTGGATCCAATACTGTCTCCTCTATAATTCCCCATAATAGTTCAGTTTTCACAATTGAGGCAAAAGCTATCTGCATGGCTTTGACCTATATTTAAATAGAATAAACATTCCAAGAACTCATCCTTTTTTCAGATTCATTGTCTTGCCTTCAGGCACTTCAAAACAACTAATGACTATCTGCTCAAAACTGATGGGGATGGACTTTCTATGTGTGTCTTTTGCGACAAAGTGATCACCACCAAGCATATTCTGCTTGACTGAGTAGACTTTTCGACTGCAAGGGATTGACACTATGAAAGATGAAAGATCTATTTTCCCGCCTGAGTGGACATTTTATTGTCAATTATCTCAAGGAAGTTGACTTGTACCATGCATTGTAACTCTGTAAAGCAAATGACTTGTTTCTTGTTTTTATAATTGGTGCTATGACATTTTCCGTTTGTAAATAATAATGTAATGAATAAATATGCTTTTTTAAAAACTAAAATCATTTAAGCTTGTTCACTAAAATTTATGTATTCAGACTTAGTCTCGTTGCTAGATGACTGAAAATAATGCCGATGCGAGAAAAAAACTCAACTCAACTCAACTCTTCAGTATATAGCTACAATGCTCCAAACGTCCTCCCACACTGTACTTAGTGTAAAACATTATTTTCCCTTTCAGGTGTCCTTGGTCAGGACAACCACATGACAACCCCCTGCAACAGCAACAATGGGTAAGCTTTCTTTCTTCACCATTTTACATAAATACCAATTTCCATTCCAAGTAGCATTAGAGACATTGTTTCGCTTAACATGCAAGTAATCTAAGGGTAAGTGGTACAATCCAGTGAGACCTGATCATCTGAAGTACCATGCATGCCTCATTTTCGTTCCGCTCTAATACATCCTTGGTCAGGACAATCACACGACAACCACTGCAACAGCGGCAATGGGTAAGCTTTCTTTCTTCACCAATAAACGTAAGTTCTATTTCCATGAAGGATTGGACACATTGTTTTTGCTTAACATGCAAGTAATCTAAGGGTAAGTTTAATTTGAAGATAGGTTCTAGAAACACACCATTGATTTCTTCCTTCTATCTAGTGAAAGCGCTCTCAGAACAATGTGAAATTTTCAAAAAATAGATACACATTCTTTCAACACGTGAGAACTAGGGGATTGCACGGGTGAGACCTACTCATCTGACGTACCCTGCACGCCATATTTTATTTTTATTTAATATAATTAGCTTACTGGTTAACGTCACACATCTCAGATATTCTCCGACAAACTAGACGCTAACCATCTTAATGTGAAGCCATGGTACTCAAACAGTGTCGCATGAATTTCGATTGAGAGGCAGACTACCTCAGATCATATCACAGCTTTTAAACAACAGACAATTTCAAGTACGGGTGGGTTCCACGTTGTCTTAAGTGCCTGACTCTGATGATGTGGGTTCGAATCCCAGATGGGATTCAACCCAACAGAGGTGCTAAAATCTGTACTTTACTAAGAAAGTATAATACCAAGTATAACATATGTTAGATCTGACCACTTTCTAAATGACTTACCATCACTCACCATGGGATCCCTTAAAGACGATGCTTAATACCAGCATACTGAAATGTTATACTCCAGCAGAAGAATGAATTGAAAATGAATTAATCCGCTATATTAGCCCATGAGCCACCGCTTTCTGGCCATGCGGCTCAGGAAAAAGGTAAACTGAGGGCAAAAGCAACTATACCAGAAGAAATTCATATGGCTAAAGATAACACGAAGAATTGTCAATAGATATGTCATTCATTGTTCAACCATTCATCTATCAGTGGATAGCCATAAAACTTACATAATGTTTGTTTGACAGGAGAAATTACAGAACATTAAACGGGGGGAAATGTGAAATCTGAATTTTGCAGGTTTGGTCAGTTGTCATCACAGCTTGGTGAAATGTGTAGTATTATAGTATTGTATTAACATTTGTATAGCACCAGTATCCAGCTCTACTCAGCTGCTCAAAGGGGCTTTGTTGTATTCCATCGACCGTAGGGTGTCAATCTCAACGGCACATCGTATCTCAACTCCCTGGGGATCATACAACTCATGCAGCGATTTAGGTGTCTTTCCCATCCTTATGAGGTCCCCATTCCCAGCTGGGTGGACTGGGACTGTACCCGAAACTAGGTATTTGCACGTATTCACGTGGCCAACATGTGGTCATTTACCAACGGACTGGTGTGTTCTTTTAAGTGCACAGGGTTGTGTACACTAGCGGTTGTGAAAGAGTTTGCACACAAAGTTGACTCCAAGGTTTTTACACCCGGTCACAGGTGGGCTCGAACCCGGTACCTTAAGCTCGCTTGGATCACTAGCCTGGCGCCTTAGATCAACCACCCACTGGCCCCCTCCCCAGTAATTCGTATGACCTCCTTAGGAATCGATGCATACTTGAACACGCCGTGGAACAGTATGATTAAGCAGCGAAAAGAGTTGTTTGGAATAGCCTGCCATTCCTGTGCCGGTGCATTCACCAAAGCTTGTTGATTAGCTGGAGGTGGGTAACGTGCAAGGATTTGCCGGTTTAGGTGGTCCAGTTGGTGAGAGGTCTGGGGCAGAACATTAAAGGTCACATGCAACCAAAAAATCAAACATAATTAAAACACAATTATCACTTATTCATGACATATAATATACATTGCTGGTTACGAAAAAATATATAAACAGAATTATAAGCGTACAATCGCAAATCGAAAGTGCAAAATTGTGTACTTCGGTTTACTTCCAAAGAAACGAAGCAGCCGGGATACCGAACCCAGTCAGAGCGGGTGGGTGTGCACTCAAGTGTAACGGCTGGTTCATTTGCAGATGCCTTCACGGCTAATTGTGTGTATATATATAGAGAGATGTTGGGTTTTGTAAATACATGCTCATTTTTTGTGTATAACATTTTGCAATCAACAGACATCATTACATGTCATGTGTTCAAGTATCACACCTGCCTGTCTGTGTAATTACATAATGTGACAGAGACCGAACTCGGGCCATAAATAAATGCATTTTGTTTATGGTGTATAGCCTGATTGGTGTTAAGTTCAAATTGCATGTGGTCAGTGATAGCAGCTGTGTATTGAATATTGTCATTAGCAGACAGGCAAGCAGACAGGCAGGCAGACACACAGGGGTCAATAAAACAAGACATTGAGATTTGTCTGTGACAACGACATATCTATATCACAGTTAGAAATTCTGTCAACGCTAAATAATGACATTGCTTTTAAGTATCGAACTGAGAAAGTGTCTCGGTAAGAAGAACGTGTGGTGAAAAAAACAAATGAAATTATATAAACAGTTAATTTACTGTCATAACATATAAAAAGCTCGCGCCTGTGAGATATCAACAAAACATTAGAAAAATAGCTCACACCAAAGCCTTCACCGAGTATTCACCGGACAACCCGCTTCCAAGCTGCACGAACCTATTTACTTGCGCACGTGCTATGAGCGCAGCCCAGCTGTTGAAACCCGTTTTCCCCAGAAAAGTCTGGGGAAAATTAGTGAAACGTTTGAACTCCGATTTCGCGCGTTTTTTTCATCGCGTTATTTTTCAACTTTATAAGTTGAATTTGCATTTTTGACCATTTGTTTCGGTATGTCCATACCGAAAGGTATCAGAATCTGCAAAGTTGTGTTTTACATTGCATGTGACCTTTAACATTAGTCAGCTGAAGAAAGTTCTGAACAATCCTGTCAGAAGGAACGGGAGTAGAACAGGACGTACAACTTGATCATTGTTATGCTGGGATGTTAAAGTTGCATCAACAACAACAAGTTGTGTCCTCACATCTGTGCACATGCCCATACCATAACACTACCTCTATCAAAGGGAACTGTCTCTTGAATACAGCAACGTACGGAGGTTGACAGACAGACAGACAGACAGATTTATTTTCAGTATACAAGGCCATGGCCCACATTACAGAATGTTTTTACATTTTGGTTTTAATGCTGGTAAAACCAGTAATGGTCATACATTTTTGCCTCTGAAAGCTGTGAAAACATTTGTGTACAATGTACAGGCATAATATACCCTTCTAAAGAAAAAGTAGCAACACTTATCAAAACATCATCCTTAGATGGCACAAGTCTAACAAGACTATCTTACACGGGTTACCAATATATAGGCAAGGTGGAAAACATTCTATCTTATGCATTTTTAAACATTGACATTTTAAATGGTATTCCTCTAAGGAAATATATCTTTCAATTTACACAAGTGTCATAAGATGACAGTATGTTGTACTTTGCTTTATAAGGTGTCTGACATACTTGCACAGTGTATAGGCATAACATATCTAAGAAATAACATATAAATCTTGATGTGTAGAATGTTGACTGAGATTTATGCGTTTCTAATTTTACGAGCCTTCATCAGAAACTTAGCAATACTTGTCAAAACATTTTCATCCTCACATGACATAAGTCTTGCAAAACTTTGCCTATCAGGGTTTCTAATATAGGTATGGTGGAAACATTCAATTCTTGCATCTTTATAGCGTTGACAAACCATCAATAGGTGGTATTCATCTTCAACTAATGACATGCCTTTGCTTTGACAATATAAACAGATTCTATTACAGTACAGTGTATTATTATGCCTCCCTGTTTCAATGGCAAGTTTGAAGTTATTACATCTGAACTGGCTTAAAACATGTTTTTGTAACACCATGGAATATCTAAGGACAGATATCTTTCAACTTGCAAAATTGTCTTAAATTGACACTATGTCTGACATTTGCTCATAAGTGAAATAGTATGATGCCAATCTTGGTTCAAACAATCAGACAATCTCTGCTTAAAAAGTGGGATAAACATTTTTACATTTCCTATGTCTTGGCTTATCCATAGAATACCAAAACCAAATTGAAATAAAATATTTCTGATATGCGATGCCCATGTAATTCTCCCTACACCATCAAGTGTCTTAAGCATACAATAAGCTTGATAAGGCATTCTATTGTTATCCATCATAATCAACTTACACCAATATTTAACTGATTTTAACATGTAATTATACTGAAGGGGAACTCTGCCACATTCACCCAATGCCATAACGTTACATGTATATTTATTCAGCCTCAATACCCTCTTGCATAACTGTGTTTGTACTCTTTCAATAATTTGTGAATAGTGAACACCCCATACCTCTGCTCCATAAGTAACTATAGGTAAAACCATTGTGTCAAAAACTTTAAATACATCAGTACAAGAGACTAATCCATATCTATATTGGTAACCATAGAATGCCATTAAGGCTTTATTTGCCTGAGATGCTAAACAACTCTGTGCCCTAGTCCATGATAGAGTAGGAGTAAACACAACACCAAGATATCTATAATTATTAACAGTTCTATTTTGTTGCCCTTATAGTACCATTTTTCATACGATCTGAGGGGACCACCTCTACGAAACACCATGATTTTAGTTTTGCTTATGTTTATCCTCATTCCTGTCTCATCACAGAACCTTTTCAGAACATTACCTTCCTTTGGAGTTGAGCAGCAGTATCACTAACACCAGAAATATCATCCGCAAAAAATAGTGCAACCACGTTTGGAAACTCTTGAGTCATGAAAATACCATTTCCACCTTTCTCCTCAAGCATCACTGATAAGCGGTTTATGAAAATGATAAATATTATAGGACTTAAAATGCAGCCTTGCCTAGTTCCGATATTACACTTGAAAAACTCTGTTTTTCCACTGGGTGTTCTGACACAGGATGCAAGAGATGAATACATGGAAATCAGGAATTTAAGGAATCTACCTTTAACACCGATATCATATAAACTCTGAAACAGAACTCTATGATTTATACAATCAAACGCCTTGCTAAAATCGATGAATATACAATAGAACCTACCATTTTTCTTGGAGAGATGCTTTTGAATCATTGCTTGCAAGGAAAATATCTGGTCAACAGTTGAGTAATTTGGTCTGAAACCAGCTTGTAACTCCGAAATAATATTTCTCTTATCACACCAAGTTCTCAACCTCTTATCTAAAACAGCAGCAAGGGTTTTACATAGAGTGTCTATTAGTGAAATCCCTCTATAATTATCAACACTCTTTCTATCTCCAGACTTATGTAATGGACAGATAATGCTTTTACCCCATTGAGCTGGAAATACACCACTATCAAACAAAGTATTAAAGACTTGTGTCAACAAAGGAACAATATATTGTTTAGTGCTTTTCAGAAGTTCACTTGGAATGCCATCCTCTCCCGTTGATTTACCTTGCTTAAGATTTGACAGACTCAACTCAATTTCAGCCTCAGTAAAAGGAATGTTCAGTTCTTCCACAACATCAACACCAATGTCATCACCCAAATCAGAACATAAAGTAACCTGTTCAAAACAAGGATGAGAAGTCTCATCTATATACGAAATAATATCATCGGTATTGTCAGCAGAAAGTACATGTAACAATTTCTCAAAATGATTGAACCACTGATAAGCACTGATTTCCTTTGGCAAATCTCCCTCAATTCTATGCCTTTTTAGAATCTTCCAGAATGTTTTAGGATCATTTCTAGATTCCATAAGTAATGACCTCTGTTGGGTGTGATATATCTCTCTTTTCACTGAGAATAAAGACTTAAATTTATTCCGTAGGCTTCTGTATCTGTCAAAATCTATACCGGACTGACGGCATCTATTTAGTGTCAAGTACTTTTGATGCTTGTAGTATTCCAATTCCTCATCCCACCATGGTGGTTGTTGCGCTCCAGATATAACTTTACGGTGGCAAGGATAACTTTTCCTCATACATAATGCTGCTGATTGATATAGTCTGGTAATTTCGAGAACACACTGTACTACATCATCTGTTACAAATCTGTATAGGGAATCATAAGCTGGTAAAAACATTTCTTGAAAATTTGTCAAAAAGAGTATCGCTTTTTTCTTATTCCATGCATACTTATACCAAGGCTCAACATTACAAGTTTCTGAATATACAACTGCATTGTCTATACTGGTAATTTCATTATTTTCAACATGATTATCCCATGACAGGGTACAGGAAAGAGGAAAATGTGAGGAATCGTCCCGTGCTAAAATTCTAAAATCACTGAAGTACTGGAATAGGTCACTAGAAGCTAGAAAATAGTCTACTAAGCTTAAACCATTGTGTGTTACACATGTCATATTACCTTGGAGGTCACCGAAGAGTCTTCCATTTAAGGTGTACACACCAAACATACAACACAGATTTGCCAATTTGATACCAAAGTTATTATAGTGCTTATTATCTCTTGTATTTCTCGGAATGTCAAAATGGTCAGATGGGTAGTCATCACAATCTTGTAATATATGTGTCAGATTATCATGTGGTATATAGTCCAGAAACTCCCTCATTCTCGCATTGAAGTCCCCTGCTAACAGCACAAGGTGATTATCATAAATCTGCACAATAAGCTCCAGGTAACTAGAGAGTCGAGTGATTCCATCCATGCCCATGTTATCATACACTGGGGAAGACTCAGGGGGAACGTACACAAACATCAGTATCATGTCACGATCAAGTCCCAACTGGGAGGTTTTTACCAATAAAACAACAACATCTTCAAAATTTTCAAACACACGACTAACGTACCCATCTCTAACAAGATATCTTTTTATAAAAGCGGACACACCACCACTATGTCTACCCACCTTTTTTGCTTTCACGCGAACACAGTTATACACATGATAGCTTTCTAGAAAACCCGTGAATTCATCGTTTTGCCGTACAAAAGTTTCACACAAACCTATCACGTCATATAACATACAAAGATCCTTAAAGTCTGAAAATTCATTATTTACGTGTTTCCTTAGTCCTTCCACATTCCAGCATAGAATCGACAGGCCATGGTCCTTGTCTCACTTGTTTGTATCTGCATCACCACGATCGCGATGAGTATCCAGAGTGCTCTCCCTTGCTGGTCTACTTTTCGATGTAAACAAACCCGGCTGTCGATCAGCTGGTTTCTCAGTACCGCTTTTGTTCCTGTTCCTGGACGTGTCAACATTGTCACTCGTTGTCCTTTTATCTGAGACACAGACCACTGATCGACTTGACCTGTCATATTTGTACACTTTGCTGTCCACAATTAGTGAGTCCTGTCTCATCATGGGATTCAAACCTCGTTGTAATGCATACGAGTATGTATCCGCCAGCATCCGACGGTCTTCTCTCACTTGCCTTGTCAGGTCTTCTTTAACACGATAATCGGTCCCCTTGAGTTTTTCTCGGGCTGCTTTCAGAACCCTGGACCGCTCCTCGTTAAGGACGAAACTAGCTATAATTGGTGAATTTGCCTTTCCTCTCAACACACGATGGGCCCTCGCTATAAGGACACCACCAGCGTTTTCAATGCCGAGATTTTCCTCCATGAAGCTTCGCACTTTGTCTTCGGTAGTATCCCATGGTTCATGTTTATCACCGTCAATTCCATGGAATAGGAGATTATTTCTCCGCGACCGCATCTCCGAGTTTTCAAGCTTTTTATTCATTTCTCGAACTTGGTCTTTTAGGTGACTATTTTCCGTTTTCAGATCCACAATCTCCTGTAACATGTGGCTCGCGAAGTTCTCGAACTTAGTGTCTAGGTTCACGACACGCTCATTTGTTGAGTCCACACTCACTTTCATGTCCATAATCACCTTCATCAGGTCTTCGTTGCTGTACTTCTGTGAGGAAATGCCCAACAAACCCTCGTCCTGTGATAGCGTTGACTGTCGCGACGAAGCAGACTGCGTGCATGCGGCTGCCCCTGTCGGTCCGGGGTTGACCTCCACGTCCCCGCACAACACGAGCAAAGTTGAAAACAGCAATAACAAGCGTAAACTCGTAAACAAAGTTCTCCCATGGATGACAATACCATGCAGGCGACTTTTACACTTGTTTGGTTGAAGAAAACATCCTATTTTCGCCCGATATATAGCTAGTTCTACCCCCATATCGGGAGACGATGGGAACACGTGCGACCACCTTGATTACCCAGCATGCATACCTTGACTCGAACCGGTTGACTCGAACCGGACCATCTGCTCTGAATAACTGGAAACAGCTTTCGTCAGTAAAGAGAATTCGTTGCCAATGCTGCCCAGGATGGGCCCATCGGTGTCGGTCACGTCGATGACGAGGGGTCAAGGTGATCCCACGGAAAGGTCGATAAGTACGAAGACCACGATGTCGTAGTCGTCTCGTAACTGTTCTTCGACTAACCACATGATTCTATGATGTTCCTGCTGTTGACGTCACAGTGACGAAACGATTACATAAATGCAATAAACGCATGTTCCGATCTTCATTGTCAGTGGTAACTCGTAGTCTGCCACTCCTTGGCCTGCCAACAGTACGACCTGTCTGCCTCAGTCTTGTGTGAAGCCTTGTTATTGCTGTTCCAGTGCAACCGAAGATCCTTGCCACATGATGATGCCTGGCTCCAAGCTGGAGTATACCAATCGCCCTCTCGCGCTGTTCTGCTGTTAATCTCGGCATGCCACTTGATGTAATCGTTTTCCTTATGGTCTTTGGGATCCTGACTGCAGGGTTTTTATACCCACTAGCACTTCAATCATGTGATGCATGTGCATTACACATTTTATCATTAATACATATTTTCGCGGTAATCAATGCATTTTGAATTCAATTTGATCAGAATGTTCAATTCAATAAATCAAATTTGTGCAAATCAATTCTACTGCACATCGCTTGCCATGACCAGCATATGATAGATTCGGGCCCATGCTAACACCCTTCTGAGTCAAATAAGGGTTGTAGTGGTGTATTGGGCAAAGGAACTTTGTTCCTGGAAACTGTGTCCTCAACCATCAAACCAAGGGGTGCAACCCACGTCATACCGGCTGCCCAATTCGGTCACCTCTTACGACCAGCAATGGGGTCCAGAGGACCTATTCCAACCCGGGCCCACACGGGAGAAGAGCTATTAGCGTTATCCAGCACTCACAACGAGGGCGGTTGCTCTTCAAGAGTGCCTGACGAAAATGAATGGAGGTGAGACAAAGATGTACATTGCATAAAACTGTACAAACGCAAAAAACTGACCCATGTAGCATTGTTGGTTATAGTGACAGAGGCAGTGGTGGTTGTTCTGTTGTTTGTCGCACCATTAGTTGTTATGAGCTGTTGTTATATTTGCTTGAGTATATTTAACCTGACACAGTTTGCTAAAACTAATCTGAGGTTGAGTAATTGTATTCAACGAAGACTGGGGTATGAAATGACTTTTCATTCACATGACCTCGATTTTTGCAGATGTTTTTGTTTTTCCATGATAAGATGTTGAATATACACATCGGCATCGGCATGTGGGTTGTGAGTATTCTCAAAGGTTTTTAATGGTGTAAAACAAACCATATTCGAAATACACAACTGTGCAGAACAACTAGAGAGTTGAATGAGCGCTTCACAGTTCATTTAATCAAGGACGTATCGTCAACTTCTTCCTTTTAATTAACTGTAGATAAAAAAATCACTCTCACATAATGAGTCTGCTGCTTATCAGTATGAATTGGCCATGTAAGTTTGAAAGTATATTTGCACATGTAAATTTCACAAGGAAGTGGAACTAGTGAGATCAATGTATTTGCTCCTGGAGGCTGTTATGAAATGTCTATTTTGGTGGACACAATAAAATATTCTATTTGGTTTCAGGATGGGAGACACTAATATTCCCACCTTTTACTTAAGACCCGAGAAGATCCCATTTAGAATTGGTCTTCAGCAACTAATGACTTCTTCTGATCGGTGGTCAGGCTCGCTGGCTTGGTTGACGAATCTTGTCGTTGACACATCTTGTCTAACCCCAATTGCGTAGATCGAAGCTCATGTTGATCACTTGATTGAATGGTCCAGACAAACTACGGACAGACAGGTGATACGTTCCTCTGAATGGCTTCATTCATATCCAGTATTCCCGTGGAAAACGTATTTCAATTTGGCTAAATCAATGACACATACTGTAAAAAATACTCGACATCATTGAATGGAAGCTGGTTTGTCTTTACTAAGAAATGTCTTTACTTAGCTTGATTATTCTGGTTTTTCTAAATCATTCGACCGACCTCTACCCCAACAACAGCAAAATATGGTAATAGCGCCCACTGCTAACAGAAACAAAGATAAGCGATGTGTAACCTTTTGCACTTACAATTACACTTCCAGTAGATTATCGACGTCTGAAGATACGTTTTACACCTAGTCAAAATGGGCATTTGTGGACGTATTTTTAAGTATTTTATATTGTCTCAATTATTGTGCTTTTTTCCCTAATGTTCGGTTCCCATATTTCGTTTGTCTTGCAACAGATAATCAGGAAGTAGTGATTGCGTGGTGAATCAACACTCTAAGCTGGCATGGGTATGAGCAGTCCAATCAAGGTCCCTTAATCCAATACACTACTCTCGGCACGTCAGATAATCAAGAAGTAGTAGTACTTGTTATGTGAACAATGTTTCGTGCTGACAAAAAGAGTACTTATCTGCCATGAACATCGTTTTAATTTGTTGCAAATTACAAACTAATTACAAAAGATCAAATGTATCATAGAAATATAGAAATCGACTAGTGTAAATGGCAGCCATGTTGGGAAATGATCGTCACTGTCTCATCCGGCACCCTGTCTAAACCGGCATTTTGTTTTCGGTCCCGTGGGGTGCCTGTGTAGACAGGTTTCACGGTGTCTTAATACAGAGTGAAAACTCTTTGCCTGAAACATGGACAACTGTAGTAACTTGCCCATGATCTTCCTCTTTTTCCGACACCTTGTGCGTTATCATGGTTTCTTTGGTCATGGGGATAAATATACTGAATCAAAAAAGAAACTTCACATTCTTTCTCCAGGGCACTATAAAAGAACAAGAGATGGTAAGATGGTTAAATTGTTATTATTTCATTGCTGAGATCTGTGTGATGTACTCGATACACTGACATTGCCATAATCAGTTCCATTAGGCTACACCGCCGTTCCAAAACATGGGTATACAGAATGTCAAGTCACAAGAATAAAAATGCGAAATTGCTCAGTTCAGTATCGTGTATGGCCAAACACCGTCTCCTCATCGACTGCCTGATGCTTGTGAACACGTGGTTGGGGATTCTGCGCCATTGCTCTTGCAAGGCAGAACAAAGTTCCTGCAAATTCTGAGCTCGGTTCCTAAGACCACGAAGCCTTCTCACAAGTGCATCCCAAACGTGCTCTATTGGATTAAGGTCAGGGGACGTCGATGGCCAGTCCATGACGTTGATTCCAGCGTTTTGAAGGAAATTGCGTGTCAACATCGCCGTATGCGGCCGAGAATTATCATGCTGGAACTGTAGACCTGGGCCATGAGCCGCCATGGAAGGAACGAGTTCAGGACCTGGGCCATGAGCCGCCATGGAAGGAACGAGTTCAGGGGTGAGCACCTGGTCGCGGTAAGCAGCAGCTGTGAGGTTTCCACGGATGACCAGAAGTCGGGAACGGTTGTTCCCACAGAAAGCACCCCACACCATGCAACTTCCGCCCCCAAATCTGTCGACTTCCTGTACACAACATTGGGCATACCGTTCACGACGTCGTCTCCAGACTCTATGCAACTTCCGCCCCCGAATCTGTCGACTTCCTGTACACAACATTGGGCATACCGTTCACGACGTCGTCTCCAGACTCTATGCCTGCCGTCCGCGAATCTGAGGGTAAACCTGGATTCATCGCTAAAGACGACGGAGGTGACGTTGGGCCCACAGCAGACGTTGACGTTGATGAAACGGCGTCAATATTGGCCCACGATATGGACGTCGAGAATGGAGATTGGCAGCCTGCAACCGATTTCGAATTGTCTGTAAGGACACTCGACCTCTAAACATCACAGGCCTGGTTCATGTAGCCGGCAGAAATCTGTCACGTAGGTGCCATTGAAATTAGTAGGATGAAGACAAAATGATACCAGTATTTTGCATTTAATATTGTAACAGCACGGACAAGAGGCGAATATTTACGAATGTTGTTCTCATACAGAACTATTTGATACATTTGATATTTGAGATTGTTCTTTTCATTGTACTCAGGATATTTTGCCGTACCTTCTGTTTTTTGTCATGTCTTAAGTTATTAGTAAAATGTCTTCTCACACACACATTTTCATATGCAATTTAGATATTGAAAACAAACATTTCTTAGCTTGAATTTAATATATTCAGTTTGTCGATCAAATTGAAACTTGGGTGTTCATATTTACCTCTTTCAAAGAGCGATATATAATATCAAAAATACATAAGGGATTGTATCTAAATGTGAAACGAATATTCATGCACAACGATGTTTTTACAAGCGGTGTCTGTTCTATTCCGTTACAAACAGCTACGTGCAAATGGCATGTTAGAAGCTGAAGGACAATGGCAGGAGCTCTTCGCATTTCACAGTCAGAAAGTATCAGATTACAATCGCGATATCGACAGACAAAGATCGTCATTGACAGACGTCGGCCTGGGTTAGCAAGGGCGACAACTGGTTCACAAGACCGTTTCATGAGAACCATTTTCAAAGTGCCTTTCACACTACAGATGTGCTTCCAACAGCTCAAGGTTCAGTGTAATCGGGCTCACAAATGGAACCTGCATACCCGGCATTCGACTGTTATCCCGCAATGGTGCCAAGAGCGACAGCGCTGAATCATTTGTCATTGCGCAAACGTAAATGTTACCCAGAACGATCCTTTTGGAGATGGTTCAGTAATGGCATGAATTCACTAGTGGCTTGGGTTCACTCTGACTGGCAGAACACCTTTACGTGTTATTCACAGACGTGTGAGGAAGCTCTGCGGTGACAATATCATGGCAGCATTCATAGATCCAGAATTACACTTGGTTCGTATTGCTTCTGAGAACCTCCAACTGGAGAACACAAGCATCGTAATATGGCCAACACTCAGTCCACATTTGTCATCTATCGAACATATGTTGTATATCCATGTGATCCCTGTACATTACAGTCAATAACTACTGACCACTCAGCTGACACTGGAAGCTTGGTTCGAGTATGTCTCGTCGAATTCGGGATCGTCTTGAGAATAAAGCCACATTCATTCGGTATTAATGTGTGTTTTTCTTGGTACATGACGTGATGGACATTGGGGCGCTTGGCCAACCAAATCCACCCAACAGAATCTCAGGCAAAGCTGGAATAACTGTTTGCTTGTTGTATAACGCCGCACCCAGCAATATTCCAAGTATATGCCGGCAGTCTGTACCTAATAGAGTCAGGTACTCCAGTGAACATCGATCTACGCAACTGGGATACGAAAACATGTGTCAACCAAGACAGCAACCCTGACCATCCGATCCCATTAGTCGCCTTTCAAGAGAAGCATGGGATACTGCTACACTATATTGGGTCATCTGACGTCCATCAACTAATACTAATACAACTCTCATGATCAGTCAGATATCAATGTTATACTATTTTTCTTATAAATGATATAAAGTATACAAACCTTTGATGACTTTATTTTCATAAATATCCCGTACGTCTGACTCGTATATCTAGTGTATCATGTCTAGGTTAATAAAATGTCTTCAGTATATATGCCACGGTGCTCCGATCTTCCTCCAACACTGGATTTAGTGTAAAACATTATTTTCCCTTTCAGGTGTCCTTGGTCAGGACAATCAAACGACAACCCCTTCAACAGCAGCAAAAGGGTAAGCTTTCTGTCTTCACCATTAAATATAAATACCATTTCAATTTCCAAGTAGCATAAGAGACATTATTTTGTTTAACATGCAAATAATCTAAGGGTAAGTTTAAGTTGAAGATGGTTTGTAGAAACCCATTTCACACTATTGATTTCTTCCTCCTGTCTAGTGAAAACGCTCTCAGAACAATGTGAAACTTGCTAAAAACACTCCCCTTCAACAAATGGGAACTAGGTGATGCACCCGTACAATTCCTTCCAACTGATCGTCTGGGCATCAAGACGCAATCTTTTCAAGCAAATATTTATTGCATGAAAGTTACAGGGGAGTTACGTATAAGTAGGTTTTACATAGCAGGCTGGGCGTCTGGCGTTGTGTGCTGGCGATTAAGTGCCTGACTCTGAGGGTGTGGGTTCGAATCCCAGATGGAATTCAACTCAACAAAATTACATGAATCTGTACTTTACTAAGAAAGTATCATACCAAATATAACATATCTTACATTAGACAACAAATATATTGACACTGTTCAAACAAACACACAAACAAACAATATCTTTTAGTTTTCAGCGCCAAAATTCTCCAAAGTCAAACAAATGAGAATTTGATGGTTTATATCGAAAAAATCTAAAGTGGTACCTTTTGCTATTTACAAACTTTTGGCATTTTTATTTTACTGGATATCCATGGAAACAATTTGGACTTCGTCTCGAAAGGGAGGGGTGGGCTTTGTTTCCGAAACACCACTCAAAAACCTTTCAGTATCTTTCAACGAAACTTAGCAGATATATGAGGCAGTTCCCAAAGTGATGCCTATACTATTTGCAGATTTTTGGCATTTATTTGTTTAATGATGTGAACTTTAAGTAACTGTCAGATTAATAGTTCGTTCAAATTTTTGGAGATTTGTCTTCTTCTGATGACTGTTTGTTTTATATATTGTATTGTCTATGGTTTTAGATTCACATGCTGTTTTTGCATCTCAATCAGTTGCTAATGACCTATATCTTATGTTCTTATATTGTATAGTCTTCAAAAGTTAAAATGTGTCAGATTTTTTTGCTATCCTTCATTGACAGATTTTATTTTTTTTTATAATTGAAATTTATGTATGATGAATGTACGACTTAATGGCGTCGTTAGGGTAGATGTAAGAGGTAATCATGGTGATTGTATTCGATTCAAATGAATATAAATACATAAATGAGTGATCCTAAACTTATCTCTGTCAAAGTTATAATTCTCCTGAGTATCTGCTATTAGAATTGTGATGACCTAGCTTCTTCACAATGCATTAGGCTAAGCCTTTCTTTGTGCCGTTGATCCTGTTCTTAAGGGCGTTAAGTGCAAATGTTTATTTCGAAGATATGTTGCATATTTTTCAGAGTTGAGACTGGAGCTATTTTAGGTGGAGTCTTTGGTAGTGCTGGACTGATAGCACTTATTGTGATTTGCTACTTGTGCTTCCGGATCATGAAAAAGATTAGACTATCCAAAGACGGATCTTGTCAACAGATAACTATCAACACAATCTGCTGTAGTAAGTACCAAATTTCACCAAACTATCAAATGTGGTTGAAGCATGATGTTGCTAAACGTAACCACGTGACAACGTATAGTTACATGTATGAAGAAACCAGTTGGGAAAATAATACATTGATCCCTTTGATCACCGTTAAGGGGTTCGCAATCAAAAGGGCAAAATCATAAATGACAAAACAACATTTGGCTTCCAGTCAGGCATCAGATGATCAATTCTGGTCTCTGCTGCCCTGTTTGACATAGGTGGACATTGTCAAACAACAAATCTTTTGGCAAGCAAGGTTTTGGGGACCAATGAGTGAGACACTTCAGACATCGTAACGAGAACAATTTATACTCAGATAAGAAATTTATTTAGACTTTAAAATATCTCCACAACATACAATAAATCTATTGGAGTATCACAGATTTGTGCTTCTTTTTCGTATATTATATTTCAGGACAGTAGGCCAGGAGCTCGAACTTAAAAAAGTTATGATGCGTGACCTTTGACATGCAAGTTTAAGTATCGACCGTGCATGATGTTTAAACGGAGCCACATTCTGTAGAAGCTGAACATATTCTGTTGACATTAGTTTACATAATTTGTCAATTTTTGGACAGGGAGTAGACTTAGGATACAATGGCTCCTTAGATCTTCATACTGTAAACATATGAGTGAGTGAGTGAGTGAGGTTAGTTTTACGCCGCACTCAGCAATATTCCAGCTATATGGCGGCGGTCTGTAAATAATCGAGTCTGGACCAGACAATCCAGTGATCAACAGCATGAGCATCGATCTGCACAATTGGGAACCGATGACATGTGTCAACCAAGTCAGCGAAACTGACCACCCGATCCCGTTAGTCGCCTCTTACGACAAGATAGTCGCCTTTTTATGGCAAGCACATGGGTTGCTGAAGACCTATTCTACCCCGGATCTTCACGGGTCTGTAAACATATGAGAAGAACTGGATATTCTGCAGGACTGGTTTTTAGTAGTATGACATATTTTTATACCTCGCCGCGAGGGGGATATAGGTTTGACATCCGTTCGTACGTTCGAGATGATGGGACAGATTTTCTCAAAAAAACGAAGCCAAACTTGACATGAATGCCTCGGCTGATTCGAAAAAATAAACTGTGTTACAATTTGTTAAAGAGTGATGGCCCTTGTCATGCGTTTTTGACTTGGTGCACGGTATCCCCAGTGGGAACAGAGTTTCTCAGTAACCATTATAGATAGGGAATCCAAATGTGACATGCGTTTTCAGGACACGAATGTTGTGGTGGAGTTAAATTTGTGGCGGGGGATGCTGTTGACCATGTCTTCTTGTTTATTACATTAGATCATAATAACCTCATCGAAACTGTGATAACGATACTCTTAGTTTCCTTACATTTACAAGTGCTTTATACTTTTGACACATGAACTGTTGTTTAAACAGAGCATACGAATATGAACAATTTCAAGTTGGAATATTCCTTGTCCATGTTTGCTAAAAGCAATCCTCGTATGTTTGCTGACCAATGGACAAAAAAGCTGTAACATCCCAAACTCCCTGCCCAATCCATACATATCCAAGACCCAATCGAAACTGTGTAGTTTTAATTAACCTATCCTTGTTATACTAATTTCTAGTGTCACTTGCATTTTTAGCCAAATATCTTACATACTTTCGATGGATAGTGATGAGGTTCAACCAATATGTGCTGTATATTTGGTATCTTCCGTATTCTCCTTGTAAAATATCACTAGTTGTGGACCTGCGGCTAAACAGGAGGTGCCGTGGGCTAGCTGGCTAAGGCGCCAGGCTAGTGATCCAGCGAGATGGTGCCGGGATCGAGCCCACCTGCGACCGGGTGTAAAAGCCTTGGAGTCAACTTCAGTTTCTGTGCAGACTCTTTCAGTGTTGTCACAAACCCTAGTGTACAGTACACAACCCTGTGCACTTAGAAAGAACCCACGAATCCGTTGGTATATAACCAGTTGGTGGCCAAATGAATACGTGCAAACACCTAGTTGCGGGTACAGCAACGTGCAGTAAACGTGTACAAAGTACTGTGATTATGTGTCCCAGTCCACCCAGCTGTGAATGCATACCTCGTAAGGATGGGAAAGCAGCAATAACTCATAATGATCATAAGATGTGCCGTTGAGATTGACATCCAATGATTATGTGCCAGTAAGTACATTATCAAGGGTAGAGTGTCCTGTTCTGGAGCCAGCTTGTTCATCTATAATTTCATCACAGCACGTAGCACAGAATACAAGTCCTTTGCATAAGATATGTGCATATAGTTGGCCAAAACACGTTTTTTGCTTCCTTTTTATAAAATAGCTTTACCAAGCTCTGGAGATCACTTCTTTGATTGGCATTCTAGAAGTTGGGTACATGAAGAATGAGCACTATTTTTATGGATATACAACATCTTTATTCTATATAGGGGACCTTTCGACATAGATTGTAATGTCGTTGTCGTTGCTTTCAACGAGACAACGACATTACAATCTATCTCGAAACGTCGCCTATATAGAATGAAGAAGTTGCATATCCATAAAAATAGTCCTCATTCTTCGTTCCTCTGGAGATCATTTTGTTGAAACATCACCAGTTAGGCTTTTCAGCGTTTGCCAGAACGCTTTGCCGTCTTATAAGCCGATTCGTGTGCATATTTTATTTCTAAAACCGCTGATTGCCTTTGATGACCTGAGTCAAGAGTAGGATGTCCTGGTTTCAACCTTCACGTTGATGAAACGATTGGTTAAAGTGTCGTTATGGCTGAAGATGAAGACACAGCCAATAGTAATAGACCATGAGCGTGGGCTAGTGTTCAACATAAAATACATGTGATGTGCAAGACCTCTTGTTCCGCTAGAGTAGGTTGCACAAACTAAATGTTTGTTTTCATGGTATACCCGCCATTTCAGACTGATTATTCAGGCTTCAATGGCTTACCTGGTCGAACCTGGATCCAGTATTTTCAAATGCATGAAATATAATGGAAAAACTGCTGAGAGGGGCGTTGAACAAGATTCACTGAAAGATTATCACAATCTTGAACAAATCCTTAAGTATTTGAAAGATTATTTTTATTTCTTTGCAGAATGCTGCAATTTCGGCCAGTCACCACAATCTCCAACATCAACACCAAAATCAACATTAGGGCAACCTCCATCATATTCTGAATCATGTGAAGGAAAGCACCCGTCAGGACAGTCAACTTCTGTCACAGTGTCCGTGTCGGACGACGAACTGTAAATGGACAATTATTGGGTTTGTTGACATCATTATTCTATTATTTTGACGATGTCGAACTACTATTCTAAATACTCTCATGAATATATTTTACTACGTGAGGATACTCCATTTGTGCCATTTGAACTATTAAATGAATCTTTTTCAAAAGATTAAATCATGTTTGAATAAAGTTTGACTGATATCAAGAAATGTTGGGGTTGCGTAGGGCGACCTGTCTCAGGCGCCAGGCTAGTGATCAAGCGAGCTGAAGGTGCCAGGATTGAGCACACCTGTGACCGGGCGTAAAAACCTTGGAGTCAACTATGTGTGCAGACTATTTCATTGTCACAACCCCTAGTACACGGAGCCCATAAAATCCGTTGGTAAATGACACGAATACGTGCAAACACGTACCCAGATAACACAGCCTCGTTGGGCCGACGTCGGTATAAGTTAAATCGGCAAAAACCGTTGGGCCGACGTTGGCTTATCGGTTAAACCTGTCACGGCAATCGGTCGGCTGAATGGTGGCACTTGCAGCAGTGGCTCGACGTTGCCACGCCACCGCCTTCAGGGTTTGTCATGCACATGTATGTAAACAGTGCACATGTGACAGATTCTACATCATTTTTTTTAGGAAATGTGCCAGCCAATTCTTTTGCCATGTTTTGTTGATCGTAATAAAGTATGTGCATGCATATTTGCCTAACATATTCTCACTGTAAATGCAAGATTTCCTTACATACGTTTCAATGTACAAACTCTTTAAAATGAAATTGTTTACTAAGTAGTTACAATTAGTTTAATTAGTTTATCCATGGTGGTCCAATAATTAAAACACTTTAGATGAACTAAGTTCATTTCCATTTTTCCATCTAAATCTTTATCAGTCAAAGGTGTAAACAATGTATACATGTGGCCAGTAAATTTCCACTGCCCTGTGGCCTTAAGCATGGAGCACATGCTTGCCAGTGTGTATTGGACCTCCATGCTGACTGTAAGCTGAACTATTTACAGACACATATGTGAGTACTTTACCCTTTCATTGCTAGGTTGTATTATCTCTAAATTACAATTAAATTGCATATATGCCAAAATGTTAATTGGTTAGTACAAAAATTGTTCATATATTTCTCACAATTATTTGTAAATGTGTGGTTGTTAATAAACTGTAATTTCTAAAAAGTCTCTATGTAATAAAACCTGTTGATGCGAGTATCAGTTTTTGTGTTCTTGCATGAACACTTACATATATAATTATATTTAAAAAAATATATACATTTAATTTGATATGCATGCAGGGTTACAGGAGATGAATATTTAAAGTTAAAAAAGTTCTGTGATTTAATTTAATTATACCGCCTAGCTTCAAACTTATATATTTACAACCGGGACGTTTGCCAATAGCGGTCAGCACGATAGTGGTTTATCTCCCCTCACCAGAGGGCGCTGTAAACAGGAACTGACTTTAGGCGAGAGAATTTGAAAGCAAACAATGTGACGGACATGTGAGTATTCACGTCTCCTATTCTTTAGGTATATCCCTATTCTAGCGGAAGTGCCATGCAAACTTCGAACTACAAATCAATATTATTCTAACAAAGATATTTTAATACGGGGAAATTTGAATCATTTGGTGAGTTGTGAAAACCTCTTTTGAAAAAGGGGCCGGTAGATCGGCAACATTATTCAGAGGAGTTAAACAGCAACAATTCATACCACCATACCACTTTGAAACTTTTATTAGATTCCAAATTCGGTATATTTCTTGAAAATATTGTTTAAAAGGTTATTGTGGATTTGTTCTTGTCTGGTGTATCACTGAATACCATACCGCTAAATTAGGGAACTCGATTCCTGTACAAGATGGTGACCCCCATGTTTTTTTTCGGATGATTTTTCCTTTGAAATTCATCACGCTAAATGGAATGAAAACTTAACAGGTTGACAAAGAGTTTACATATTATGATGTTTTAGTTAGGAAACGACCTAGTAATTGATGACACTAGTTTTTCACTAAGTACCGCAAGAATAAGGTCCGACCGATTATGGATATGCACAACTTATATTTTTAGGGTAATATTACCATTTGGAGCAGATTTAGATTTAGAAAACAAGCTTCTCTTCTTGTCACTCAATGAATAAGAAAAGCATGTTCAAGAGAAATATTCACGCTAAAATTGGTACAAATTACTTCATCAACATTTGCCTCGATTTTTAATCGTCAACAAAAGCAAATCCCCATCACTTTTAGTTTACATTTCTTTACCTTGACATGAAGAGTGAAATGATCATTTGAATCAGAGACAAATATAAATCGTTTGTTTTTCTCAAGATTTCGATAGACCTGACCCCATTTCACTCAAAGTGAACAAGATTTTTATAAAGAGGCCGAGGTAGAGTTTAGTGCTCAAAGATTAACATTTTTATTTTGAAGTTATGAAGATGATATTGGATGCTAAATATATTGGATCTATATATTCAAGAAAGTCTTTCATAAGGGTTTCTTGTTGTCTTTTATAATAGTGTCTTGTTTGTTGATATAAGTTTATTTTTTATTCAGATGCATAAAATAAATCCTGTTTCACTGAATCATCGAATGAAATAGTCATTAAAAACTGGCTTAAGTATGCTGCGGACAAAGATCGAGGGCACAAGAAGCGTTCAGATAAGCAAAAAGGTGCATATTTTTCAACTTTTATGTAGCTTTTGCTTCTTTTGCCCTCCATCTTTGTCCGCAGTAAATCGGACTATAAACTTTGTCAAATTAAGTAAATCATCAAATATCATGTTTTAATAGGCATCGTAAAAGAAATCCTTCAAATCAAATTGGGTGTTTAACTTTCCAAAGTTCTACTGCTAACCTGACACTACAGAAATTACTTAATAAACATTCAGGGCCTAGATTTTCGAAGATCTCTTAGCACTAAAATAGTCTTAAGTGCCATACATTAACATTAACTTACGACTATCTTAGCGCTAAGAGAGCTTCGAAAATCTAGGCCTAGGAGTTTACGTTTACATAATCTTATTTTGGATAGTAACTTGTCGCTGTCTTTTAAGAGAAAGAGAGGAAACATGCAGCCAAAAGACGGGCGCTGTCCCAGCTGATGGACAGTTTTTCTCCTGATGATGCTGTTATTTAAATAAATTCATGCGTGTAAGCTTGTTTTACTTTTGTTGTCAAGAACCTGAAGACAAAATGAAATACAGTGGCTGCGGGTGCTGATATTCTGTGCATTTTTTCCATTTTTTTGCTTTGCTACACAATATCTTAGGAAATTCGCATAAGGCTAACTTGTCCAGCGGAAGTTGTAATCTGACCAATCAAAAATATACTTTCAAATTCGTGAAAGAGCTTCGGAACGTTATCCAAGTATCATTACCTGTACAAAGTTCACGCGGACGACCACACCTATACGAGCTTCCTCAGATCTTGTGTAGCGAACCTGGGGAGTGGTCCATCGATTGAATCATTTAAAACATTTGATAAACTGTTGATCTTGATACTAAACAATGTGACAAACAAAATACTGCCTTTTGGAACACCCTTATCCTGATAGTAATGATCAGACAGGGTAGACCCGATGCGGACTTGAAACTGCCTGTTAGCTAAAACGTTCGATATAATTTGAGTCGAACGGCCTCGTAATCCAAGGTCATGAAAATCTTTTAAAATACCATGTTTCCATGTAGTGTCGTATGCTTTTTCTTGATTGCAAAAAATCGACTTTGCATATTGTATATTAGTTATGGCATTTTTTGACAAAATATTCCACATGTACTAAATGATCGATGGTATTTCTGTTTTTAAAAAAATACACATTGTCTATCAATTATTAACCATAGTCTTGCAAAAACAGCTAGTTAGTGAAATTGTCTATAATTAGAGGGATCAGTCCAGGTTTAGGTATGGGAACAATAATAGCATCAGGCCACGAGACAGGAAATTTTCCAGATGTCCAAATGTCATAAAAAAATATATGTAAGAGGGTTTCCAAACAAGATTCAGGTAAGTGCTTCAGGAGTTAATAAGGTATGTTATCAGCCCCTGAAGCAATATCGAGTTCATGTATTGAAAAGGTTTCATTGAAATCTTCCCCATTATCTGAAGTGATTTTTATTCTTGCTGTTTTTGATATTTTTTGAATCGAGGTACATTATCAGATTAGGAATAATTTTTGGCCAACGTCTCACCAAGTTTATTTGCAATATCTGACATATAAGTCAATAATGGATTTCCATCTGAAAACACCTCCGAGCTGTTCAGCAATCCTAAATGAGCAAGAATATCGCTAGAAGCAGTTGTGCATGGTGGAAGGTAATTCTCATACCTGTAAATTGGAATTTTACATTCATTGCGAGAAGCAAATAGATTGTAAATTAATGGTATTTGATTGGTTAGCAAAGCATTTTTTTCGTTTCTGCTACGCCCACCATAAGTCTATTTGCATTCGTCATTTTGCGTGTCAAGCCAATCATGCGCCAAGCCCCCAGTGCTCTAACGCTTAGTCACTCTTCTGAATTTTCATGTGGCTCATATAAAGTTGCATATATTTCAAAATAATACATAAAAATGTAGTTTATTATCTAGACAGTCTGCTTGGTATAGTTGACATTCGACGAAACGTTTTGTTGTCCAAGGGAGATAACTCCATGCTTTCCAATCACCCGATCAAAGAACCACCTCATCTGCACATGTAGTTGGGCTAGTGGTTGTGTAAAGTTTTGTTGTACGTACGAATGTACACAAATAAAGTCTTTAGGCAAGGCATTATTCGAGAGTATCAAGGGTATGAGCGTAACATACAATGCTGGTCTTAAAATATGAGATAGGTGACTTTGCAGTCTCCCCATCTCTTAGACAGATGTTTGAAGGTATAACACTGCCTCATAACTACATTAACATGAAAAGTAATTACTCCTGAAAACGAAACAAAGAACATGTTCCAATATCTGTTTAACTGGGGCAAATAGTTTTGCCCAGCCAATGACCTGCTCCATGGAAAACAAGAATTCAAAGCTGAAAATGGACTTCCCGATCAACGAAACATACAGTAGCATTCCACCGGCAGATATTACAAATACCTTCATAGAACCATAAATGATGACTGTAATCCTCCGTTATCAAGTGTGGCACGAAATGGCAATCCATTTCATCACTTCAGGTGACAGAATTACACTAACATCCCATTCATTCCCCTTAAGAGTGGACACGAATGGTGAATGGTAATACAACTGATCACTGTTTAGATCCTGTCGAAAGGAGGCAACTGCATCACCAAAACTTGGAACCACTTAGTATTCAGACAAACAATATAAAGCATGTAAATCTTTCTGATCCATGTCCTGATGAAAGCAGGTTGTTCAAATACGCTCTCTACACACGTTCTGTGAGCCAAAAGCATTCAAGCTGTAACGCTGCGGCCGTGCGAGCGACTTAAATGAGGTTGTTCTAAACATGGAGACGTCCCTCGGCCCACGCAATAAATTACAAGAACACAGTTTGTTTCAGGAAGTGACTAACACATGTCCGAGGACAATAACTAAGGGATAGGAAAACTAAAAATCAAAACAGCAAGAAACATCTACACACTGTTTAATATACTCAATAACCAAATATCATACAGAGAAACCCCCGAAAATGCGACTATATGTATCACGGAAGAGAATGTTCAATCTCACAAACAGACTTTAACGATACACGTTCCAAACTCACTAACGTGCAAATCTAACAAAGTCAAATAACATACACTACAAATCAACCTTACTCGTGAACAAATATTTCCTACAATACTATAACTTACTAAAGCCTCATAATTACCACAAAGGAAATCTAACCAGATACACCAGGCATAAAGTCCAAACTGCCACTGCCATGTGTGACAACAGCACACCGACACGCCCCAGCAACCCAGACATGATATTCTTTTTACTGTCTCACCTCGAGGCTCTTTCGAAACTCGCTCTGCACATGCAAAATCATGCTTTTTTAGATCACAACACTCTGTTCACCAATGAGCATCGCTGACACATACGAACCGATCACCATCGTTTATGTGACAAAACTGTTACTACTCCACCTGGCAACACTCAAGTCAGGACTGCTCTCATCAATCCTGTAACAATCGTTACAAATCTATGGATGGCTATTGTTTGCAGCTGAAGAATATCAAGTTCTTGAGTGTAAAGTTTCATAAATCACCATTGTCCATCGACTCAACTCACATATTAGCACACATTGAGAAAGTGAGAGAGTAAAGATACTTACTTTATGGATGACAACTCCTTTGTTACCTATGATGGGACGTTTCGGTATATGTTCTTATTCCGTTGTCAGTTCTATCCTCTGTGGTTTCTGGCAGCTAGTTCATCCTTCCATCTCACGCTGCACCTTCAGTTAACCAGGTTTTTGTTCCGTCATGGCAATTAGTATTAATTGTGGCATCTACATGTGTTATATAAGAAAGCTTTGTCTAAAATTCCTACATGAACTATTGTAGATTCAACTTTGCGTCTAGGGCGAACGATCAGTAGAATACTATGAACTAGTATCTGCTTTCTGAGTAGCTATTAATAGTATGGGATGGGTTAAACCTGACATTGAAGTGAGTGGCGTTGGTCATTGCGCTTAAATTACATTCTGTCAACTACTGTAAGTGCCCATGATCCCTGGTATGGTGATCTACCCTCAGTTGTTGGCGATTTATAACATAATTATATATTGTGCTGTCCTCTATAGTAAAAATGTTTTAGATTTAATTGCTAGTTTTACATTTATATCTGTGATGTTCTAGTTGTTTCACTGTCCTTTGTTGACAGGATTTTATAATCTATCATTACTTTTTGTTGATCTATAACTTGTTTTAGTCACGATATGGTTGAAATATTGCCAAAGTGACTTTAAATTTTAACTCACTCACTCACATTCTGTCAACCTTACTTTTCGCCTCCACTGCGATTTAATTTCGTGAGGATATGTTAGTGTTTTATGAAAGTCCGGCATATCTGTATCGTTTGAACTTACAACTAGAAAAAATCAGTTTCAGAGTTTGAAGTCTCCAATTAAAAAATATAAGTGTAATCAGGCAATTCCGTGACATGGGGGATAAAAGCAGATAATTGAATTAAACATTAGTCAAGGATCCATTTTGATTATATTTGTTGTTTGTAGATATATCTTCATAAATCCGGTAATGATATATGCAGGATTAAATGTTAGTCTTGCCTTTTTGTTGATATCAACCTTGGACATATAACATACTAAGTTCCAAAAGAAACGCGACATGTCCATATGAAATACGAACTGTTATCCCACATACATGCTTTCTGCCACTATATGCTTTACACAGAACGCACCTAAAAAAAGATAAAAGACAACATCACTGCCGATTTGTTGTGTCCAACCTGAAGAGTCTGATTAGACATGTTTAGAAGCTTCAGCTGATGTTTGATGTCATCAGTACCTGGTATGACCACCATTATTGTTTATCACATGAGAACACCGTCTTCCCATGGACATGATCAAACGTCGAATGAAAGCACGGGGAATGTTATTGTACTCATTCAACACTGTATTCTCCAACTGCCGCCGATTTTGTGGAGGAACTGGTCTTTGACGAAGGCGTCGGTCCAACCCGTCCCAGAGATGTTCCACTGGATTCAAATCAGAACTAACAGGTGGCCAAACCATTTTGTGGATGTAGTGATTGGCCAGGAATTGTCCTGTGATAATAGGGGTGTGGGTGCGGGCATTATGTTATGGCTCGTTGGGTACGGACTAGATATCAGATAATTGAGTTTTCCAAGATAAGGCACTGAGAAAGGAATTCCCTTGTGATCAAAAGCGTAGTTTAAAGTACTCTTGGCTTCAGTTACTGAAAACTTGAAATTCCCTGTCACGGGATGTAAGATTAGATGCAGTTTTAGGATACCTTTACAATAACAGACGCTGAAAAGTGCGCTGCAATTCTGTTGAAAATAAAAAAAACCTTAAACACACAATTGTTTTTAAGTCTTTTAATAACACCTAAATATGATGCATTCTGAACATTGCAACGTCAAACAAAAGCACAAAAAACAACAACAAATCCACAAAAAACAAACAAATCCAAACAAAACAGCATGATAAGGTTAAAGACCAGATTCTTACTTGTCCAGACTTAGACTCGTCGCTACATGGCTGAAATATTGCCGATGGGACAGTAAAACGGAACTCAATTCAACACAATTCGTTCATCCAGGTGGAAAGAAGTTAGGTTGTTTGGAGCGTATATGTGTATAAGAATTCGAAAAGTAATCCGAAAACGAACTTGCACAACTAAAAAAGTAAATGCTAGTTTGTGCCCACCCCTCAACTCTACTCAGAATAAGTCGATTTGTATGCTTATAAAGATAAAGCAGACTTAAATAAACAATTAGAAAAAAATGATTTTGGTGAGGAAAATGGTGCCACAGAAAGTCTCCACATTACGATGAGTTCTGTTCACAATAAGTGGGAAATAATGTTCTAGTCTGTATGGTGCTGTACTGTTAGGTTAAGATGATCACATTTCAACTGAATAACAGACGGAATGGTATGCATTATACATAAGTTTCATTTAAAAAAGAAACGCAATTGTTTCACGCAAACCTGCTTCAACTTCAATGCAACAAAATCAGACGCCGGGCATGTTATGGCACCAAAGCTTCAATTGACTAGTCACACCAGTTGGAAGTATATGTGTGTTACTAGACTATGCCCTAGTCTCTGGATGTATGTAATTTTTGATAGTGAGACATAAACCCATTTGAAATGAAAAGGACCCGAGAGAATTGAGAGTTTCAGGAACCTGAACCTGGGGAAATCTAGACTTGCTTCATTTAGGGCTTTAGCATTGCTACCAGGCAGTAAGGAAAATAATGTGGTTCGGGGACTGTGACGGTTATGCCTCTTTTCTTTTAAAAAAAAGCGAAAGGCATACTATTCTGGTTAATCGAGATATATTTTGTCATCTGCGTCTGAGTGGAAGGGCTATGTGGCAGTTACTCAGTACTACGTTTTTGTTGGCACTCGTCAGTTAGGGGTGTAAAACAATGACTGGTCTGCAAACACGAGCATGCCCGTCGCTTTGAAAGCAGAATTATCTTGAACGCTGCCACACTGCTGCTCTCCGTTTTAGGATGAATTATTATCAATTGAATTTGTATCTCACCATATGTTAATTGACGATGTATTAACCATTGCATATCGACTACTGAACCATCCGAAGCGATCCGGACGAGAATTGGAAAGAGTGGCTTTGTTGATGCATTTCCTCGTAATCCAACGGCTTTCCACTGCACCCCCTGTCACACAGTGGGCGAGTTGCAGATTGAGGCACTAAAATTGGTCTTGTTATCGCAGTTGAATGGAAAAACAAAACATAGTTACAATTATTCATTTACCATATTATGATTGTACATGTACAAAGGTTTCTCATCGTCTGCCTACAGGTTCTAAGCAGGCTGTCACAAAACTTCCCTATACAATGACCATTTAACAAATATCATTGGCGGATCCGGAGGTGGGGTGGAGGGGTGTCAGCCCCCCAAACCCCCCATACACTTTGGAAATGACTTAAGATCACACTGAAGATTTTATTTGCGTTGGCGGAGCCCCTCCTTTCAAAATTCCTGGATCCTCCCATGAATATCATTGTTGAATTACAATAAATATCACTTTCAACGAGTCAAAGTATGGAAATTCTGGTAAATGTATCCATTCTCTGTCAATGAAAGTACGTTTAAATGCGCTAACAGGAAGAGTTTCATCATTTTAGATCACGCACGATCTCGAGGAATATAATGATGAACAATACTTAATGAAACACGGAACGCTATTCATCATTCCGCAGCAGCTGTAACGTATTAGGCGGTGCTCTTTGTTTTGATTAAAGATCGATTAAAGATATTGCGGATAAATCCCATGGAACGCATTTTATCCCTCGAAAATTCCACATCAATATACTGAGTTAGATTTTTGGCTTAGGGGCAGCACACGCATAAATTTAGAGATTCAATAAAATCAAGAGTTTCAGTAGAAATCATCGTGGTAGCCATGTCAATTCTGTCAGGTAATAGAGGCAAACAAACAAAAAAGCAAAAGCGTCATACGGTCCCGCAGACCACCTGCCTTATGAATATTTTGTTTTCACGACGCGTAAGTTTTAGTTTATATTATGATATATCAATCAAGGTTTATTTTGTGACAAATAAATCTTAATTTATATTGTGACACATCAATCTAAGTTTTTGTTATTACAAATAAATCTTAGTTTATATGATGGAACTTCAATCTTAGTTTATATGACGGCACTTCAATCTAAGTTTATATGATGGAACTTCAATCTTAGTTTATATGATGGAACTTCAATCTTAGTTTATATGACGGCACTTCAATCTTAGTTTATATGATGGAACTTCAATCTTAGTTTATATGATGGAACTTCAATCTTAGTTTATATGACGGCACTTCAATCTTAGTTTATATGATGGAACTTCAATCTTAGTTTATATGATGGAACTTCAATCTTAGTTTATATGACGGCACTTCAATCTTAGTTTATATGATGGAACTTCAATCTTAGTTTATATGATGGAACTTCAATCCTAGTTTATATGATGGAACTTCAATCTTAGTTTATATGACGGCACTTCAATCTTAGTTTATATGATGGAACTTCAATCTAAGTTTATATGATGGAACTTCAATCTTAGTTTATATGACGGCACTTCAATCTAAGTTTATATGATGGAACTTCAATCTTAGTTTATATGATGGAACTTCAATCTTAGTTTATATGATGGAACTTCAATCTTAGTTTATATGACGGCACTTCAATCTTAGTTTATATGATGGAACTTCAATCTTAGTTTATATGATGGAACTTCAATCTTAGTTTATATGATGGAACTTCAATCTTAGTTTATATGACGGCACTTCAATCTTAGTTTATATGATGGAACTTCAATCTTAGTTTATATGACGGCATTTCAATCTTAGTTTATATGACGGCACTTCAATCTTAGTTTAGGCACCCATGAAAGGCCACCTCCTCGTGGTGGGTGCTGGGTCACGCTAAGCGCCTTTCAACCCCCCGTTGTGGACCCGGGGGGGATATTTTGGTCCACCAACCTGTTTGCCGTGGGTTGCGCCCCTGTGTCGGTGGAGGACGGGAGTCTGGTGGTTGAGGGCAGTAGGAGCCTGGAACCGTGTTCCTATTGCCCAACACACCACTTCGGCCCTTACTTCACCTAGACGGGTGGTAGAATCGGCCCGATTCTATCAATCGGCTGGTCACGCCATGCCCTGTGCGTAGAAAGTATTTTTTGCACTTTTGAATTATTGGGTATTGGTCATTTTGACGTCTAGTGTACAAAATTATTGATATATTTACTTGCCTAGAGTCCTATGCCAGAAGGCGGTGGCTCATGGGCCAATCTGGCGATGTTGACCGCTGAATAATGTATGTCTCTAAGTTATTGTTATGGGCAGAACCACCCTACCAATTAACTTAGTAGACAAATATAGCTATTCAAGTCATATTTGCTTGAGTATAACATCCCTGTATCCCTGGTGTTTGCATGCTGGAGACCCGATGCAGTTAGGCACCGTCCTCGTTGACACTCCATGGTGGGTGGGGACCAGGGCTGTCGAATCAATTTTATATCACCATGGCTCACAGTCATTCTGGTTCTAGTCGCAGTGAAAAGAAGAGACGTTTGGAAGCTGAGATATTGTCCTCTGATGATGATATTTCTCTTCCTCAAAATTCACGATTTATTGTCGTTGACTCAAAAGATGGACTCCCTTTGAAAATCAACCCTTTTGCTATTAGCAAAGCAATTGAAGGCATTTTCGGCGAAGTAACAAATGTTTCACGTCTCCGAGGCGGCTCTCTTTTGGTAGAATGTGCCCGACGACCACAGGCTGTTAATCTTTTGAAATGTACCACTTTTGTCAATACTGAAGTCACTGTCTCAGTACACCGAACTCTAAATTCCAGTCGAGGGATCATCCGCGACAGAGCCCGTTGTCTTGCGGAAATGACTGAGGAAGAAATACTGAAAGAACTTTCTGGGCAACATGTGACCTCAGTGAAACGTTTCATGAGAAAAGATGGCGATGTACTTATCCCAACAAATACTTATTTGTTCACATTTTCGCTGACTGCTATCCCCAAATCCATTAAGGCAGGCTATTTTAACATCGGAGTGGAGGTGTATGTCCCCAATCCGCTCCGGTGTTACAATTGTCAGAAATTTGGACATGGTTCCAAATTCTGCAATCGTCCATCTCTATGCCATCGTTGTGGAGGGAACCATGAAAGCTCTGGTTGCAAAGCGGAACTGAACTGTGTTAATTGTAAGGGTCAACACGACGCTTCTTCAAAATCTTGTCCTTCCTGGATATATGAAAAGGATGTTTTGACTGTAAAATGTCAAAACAATATTTCTTTTCAAGATGCTAAAAAGGTTGTCGCTAGCCGGCTACCACCCTCAACACAAACCTATGCTGCTGCTGTTTCCCGCACTTCCTCTACTAGATCAATTGAATGTCAAACTGACTTGACATGGGCGAAAACGGAACACCCTGAGCCTATTACCAAAGCCTCTAACAGTCAGACGAATCATTCAGACCGTCAACAATGTGCCACTTCTCCAACGTCTCAGTCTACACCAGCTACTGCAACAACAGCTCCAATACAAGTATCAAGCGAAGTGTCAAAACATCAAAAGAAAAAACAAAATAAGAAAATTAAAACTAAGATTGCCACTCCTACTGAAACGTCAGTGGATCTACACAACTTTTTTGACCCTCTCGAGATGGATTTTACTCCATCTTCAGAACGTATGAGTAGTAATCACTACTCTTCACGTTCACGTGAGCGATCACCTATAGACCCACCATGAGCCATTCCAGTCTTCTTCAATGGAACTGCAGAGGACTTAGACATAATTTCCATGAACTGCAGTTATTAACAACAGATATAAACCCATCAGCTATTTGTTTACAGGAAACGTACCTTAAACATACCGATAATTGTGATGTAAGACGCTTTAATTCTTTTCATTCTTTTTCTCCACCGGGTGCTAAGGCTACCGGGGGTGCTTCTGTTCTGGTGCGACAGGGTGTTATTCACAGTCCTGTTCCCCTGACCACAAACCTCCAAGCTGTAGCAGTTCGTCTTACACTGCAAATTACGTTCACACTTTGTTCCTATACCTTCCACCTTCTTCAAATATTCAGAAGCTTGAACTCCAAAAATTGTGCGACCAGCTCCCTAAACACTTTATCATCATGGGTGACCTAAATGGACATAATCCGTTATGGGGAAGTTCAAATATTAATCAAAAAGGAAAAGTGGTCGAAGATTTCATATCTGATAACGACCTTTGCATCTTTAATGATGACTCAAAAACGTACTTACATCCTGGTACAGGTGCATATTCATCACTAGATTTGTCACTTGCAGATTCAACTTTGTTGAGTGAATTCACATGGTCAGTCCACGATGACATGTGTGGAAGTGACCACTTTCCAACTATTTTGAAACCTGTGTCCCCATCTGATGTTCCTCCGTCATCACGATGGAATTTTAAAAAAGCTGACTGGCATTTATATGACACTCTTTGCACTAACAAATTGAAACCTGAGCTTTTCATGGACACCCCAGATCCTATAAAATGTTTCTCTGATGAACTAAATATAATTGCTGATGAATGTATTCCCAAGTCCTCTGCTGTTGCTCACATACGAAAACCATGGTTTGATGACAACTGCAAACAAGCAAGGAAGGCACGGAAAAAAGCTGAACACTATTTCCGTCGCCATCCTATGGTCCATAATCTCAATAAATTTAAGATCTTAAATGCCAAAGCTAGGCGTACTTTTAAACATAGTAAACGTCAATCCTGGAGAAATTATGTATCAAACATCAATTCACGTACGCCCATGTCCAAGGTATGGAATATGGTACAAAAAATCAAAGGTAAAGGCTCTAAAACTGGCATCCGCCATCTTAAAAATGGAAATGATTTATTAACAGATACTTCAGATATTGCAAATAAACTAGGTGAAACTTTGGCTAAGCACTCTTCCTCCTCTAACTATGTACCCAAATTTCAAAACTATCAACAGCAACAAGAAAAGAAACCTATTAATTTCAACACGGATAATGGGGAGGACTATAATGAATTATTTTCTATTCATGAGCTTCATAAAGCTCTTGACCAAGCTCACGATACTGCTGCAGGAGCTGATAACATACATTATCAACTCCTGAAGCACTTACCAGAATCCTGTTTAGAGACACTTTTACATATCTTTGATAGTATTTGGACGTCTGGTGAATTTCCTTCATCCTGGCGTGATGCAATAATTGTTCCAATTCCAAAACCTGGCAAGGATCATACAGATCCTTCCAATTATCGACCAATTTCACTCACTAGCTGCGTTTGCAAAACCATGGAACGCATGATCAGTAATAGATTAGTTTGGTACTTGGAAACCAACAACTTAATAACTGATATACAGTGTGGTTTCCGTAAAAACAGAAGTACAATTGATCATTTAGTGCGTTTGGAATCTTTTGTGTGAAAAATGCCATAATTAATAAACAACATGCAGTGTCGATCTTTTTCGATCTAGAAAAAGCATACGATACTACGTGGAAACATGGTATCTTAAGAGATTTACATGATTTTGGATTACGAGGCCGTTTGCCTCAATTTATATCCAACTTTTTACATGATAGACAATTTCAAGTCCGAGTGGGTTCTACCCTGTCTGACCATTATAATCAGGATCAGGGTGTCCCTCAAGGCAGTATTTTGTCTGTCACACTGTTTAGCATTAAGATAAACAGTTTATCCAAGGTTTTAAATGATTCAATAGATGGATCACTTTTGTGGATGATTTTAATATTTCTTGTCGCGGTAAAAATATGCATACTATTGAACGACAACTGCAGTTGTGCTTAAACAAGATAGATAAATGGTGTCTTGAAAATGGCTTTAAATTTTCTAAATCCAAAACTAATTGTATACATTTCTGCCGTAAGTACAAACCGCATAAAGACCCGGAACTATCTCTAAATGGCACTCCCATCAAAGTTGTGAAGGAGGCCAAGTTCTTGGGTATTATTTTTGACTCACACTTAACGTTTCTACCACATATTAAAGCCCTTAAAAATAAATGCCTAAAGGCACTTGACTTGATGAAAGTCGTTTCAAATTCTAAGTGGGGAGGGGATCAAGCTACCCTCTTACATCTGTATCGATCACTGGTCCGTTCCAAACTTGATTATGGTTCCATCGTATATGGTGGAGCCTGCAACAGCAACCTAAAACTACTTGATTCTATCCACCACCAAGGCCTAAGACTTTGTCTTGGGTCTTTTAGAACCTCTCCAATTGATAGTCTCTATGTTGAGGCTGATGAGCCATCACTTACCCAACGTCGTATCAAACTATCTTTGCAGTATATAACAAAACTCTATTCTAACGAGTCTAATCCTGCTTTTAACTGTGTTGTCAATCCTTCTTATGAGCGGTTGTACAACAAAAAGCCTTCTCTTGTTCCGCCTCTTGGGCACAGAATTAAACCATTCCTTACTGCTGCTGGCATTGAGCTGGATAATATATCTCCTTCTCGTCTTCTTTCTTCTCCGCCTTGGCAATTGGTGAGGCCAGAAGTTGACTTAACATTAACCACATTTACAAAATCCGAAACTAATGATTTACAGTATAAACAAGAATTTAGTCAATTAAGAAATAAATATAATACCTATAAATCCGTATATACAGATGGATCCAAGGATGGTGGCGCGGTTGCTTGTGCCACTGTCATTGGGTCCAAAACAATATCTTCCAGACTACCCAATGACAGTTCAATTTTCACAGCAGAAGCAAACGCAATACTAACAGCTCTTAAATATATTCATAAACACCGTAAATATAAACAATACATCATCTTTTCAGATTCTCTTTCGTGTCTTCAGGCTATTAAAAATCTTTCTTGCAAACATCCACTTTTATTAGAAATTATTGAATTGTACAATGAACTTGCTACTGGCCAATGCGACATCGTCTTTTGTTGGTTACCCAGCCACGTTGGCATTTCTGGGAACACGATGGCTGATATTGCTGCTAAGGCAGCACTCAACAAATCTGTGACACCACTTCTGATCCCATACTCTGATTACAAAGCTGCTATAAGATCTTATATCCGTGATCTGATGCAAAAGAAGTGGGACACCCAAGTGGGTATCAATAAATTGCATGCAATAAAACCCTATATCGGTTACACTTACTTGGGTTGTCAGTCCAGATTTGAAGAGGTTATCATACGACGATGTCGTATTGGCCACACAAGATATACGCATGAGTACCTATTAAAAGGTGAGGATCCTCCGTTTTGTATCCCTTGTGATGAACGAATCACGGTCAAGCATGTCTTGCTTGACTGTGTTGAGTACTCCATCACAAGGGATATCTATTTCACATCCAAAACACTGAAGGATCTTTTTACAAATGTCAGCTCTCATTTAATTCTTGCATTTTTAAAAAAATTAGATTTGTTGACTGATTTGTAAATAGGTATATATTTTATTATTGGTAGTTTAGATTAGCAACTTAGATTGTTAGTGGCTGTACCCTCAAAGGGGGTTGACGTAGCGTAAAATTATTGTCCTCCTGAGGGGGTACGTAAGTCCCAAAACATTCAAAGTCAATTTAAGAGTACCAGGTTTTTAATCGTAGCATTCTTGTAATTTTAATTGTAGCTAACATTCCTTACAATCGCCAGCAACTGAAGGGATGGTGTAAATCCAACTAGGGTCCATGCAGGTAGCCAAGGTACTGTAAGTCCCCATGGTCCCTAGTTTGGTGATCTACCTTCTGGTGTTGGCGATCTATAGCCCATTTTTACATTGTATTGTCTTCTTTAATTGGAATATTTTAGCTTTTTTCGCTAGTTTTATATTGATATCTGTGATATTCTAGTTGTTTTACTGCCCTTCGTCGGCAGGTTTTTTATAATATACATATATTTCATTCTAATATCGAATGTTCTCGTCACGATATGGCTGAAATATTGCCGATGTGACGTTAAATAATAACTCACTCACTCACTCAATCTTAGTTTATATGATGGAACTTCAATCTTAGTTTATATGATGGAACTTCAATCTTAGTTTATATGATGGAACTTCAATCTTAGTTTATACGATGGAACTTCAATCTTAGTTTATATGATGGAACTTCAATCTTAGTTTATATGATGGAACTTCAATCTTAGTTTATATGACTGACTGACTGACTGAGTTTTAGTTTTACGCCGCTTTTAGCAATATTCCAGCAATATCACGGCGGGGGACACCAGAAATGGGCTTAACACATTGTGCCCATGTGGGGAATCGAACCCGGGTCGTCAGCATGACGAGCCAACGCTTTAACCACTAGGCTACCCCACCGCCCCTAGTTTATATGATGGAACTTCAATCTTAGTTTATATGACGGCACTTCAATCTTAGTTTATAATGTGGCATATGAAGCTCTGTTAATGTTATGACACATCAATCTTACCACTCTTAGTATATGTCATGACACATCAATCTTACCAATCTTAGTATATGTCATGACACATCAATCTTAGTATATGTCATGACACATTTATCTTAGTATACGTCATGACACATTTATCTTAGTATACGTCATTACACATCAGTCTTATATGTCATGACACATTAATCTTAGTATATGTCATGACACATCAATTTTACCAATCCTAGTATATGTCATGACACATGAATCTTAGGATACGCCATGACACATCAATCTTACGAATCTTAGTATATGTCATGACACATTTATCTTAGTATACGTCATGACACATCAATCTTATATGTCATAACACATTTATCTTAGTATATGTCATGACACATCAATCTTACCAATCTTAGTATATGTCATGACACATCAATCTTACCAATCTTTGTATATGTCATGACACATCAGTCTTAGTATATGTCATGACACATTTATCTTAGCATACGTCATGACACATTTATCTTAGTATACGTCATGACACATCAATCTTATATGTCATGACACATTAATCTTAATATATGTCATGACACATCAATTTGACCAATCTTAGTATATGTCATGACACATTACTCTTAGTATACGTCATCACACATCAATCTTACCAATCTTAGTATATGTAATGACACATTTATCTTAGTATACGTCATGACACATCAATCTTATATGTCATGACACATTTATCTTAGTATATGTCATGACACATCAATCTTACCACTCTTAGTATATGTCATGACACATCAATCTTACCAATCTTAGTATATGTCATGACACATCAATCTTACCAATCTTAGTATGTCATGACAGACCAATCTTTCCACTCTAAGTATACGTCATGACACATCAATCTTACCAATCTTAGTATATGTCATGACACATTAATCTTAGTATATGTCATGACACATTAATCTTAGTATATGTCATGACACATCAATCTTACCAATCTTAGTATATGTCATGACACATTAATCTTACTATATGTCATGACACATCAATCTTACCAATCTTAGTATATGTCATGACACATCAATCTTACCACTCTTAGTATACGTCATGACACATCAATCTTACCAATCTTAGTATATGTCATGACACATTTATCTTAGTATATGTCATGACACATTAATCTTAGTATATGTCATGACACATCAATTTTACCAATCTTAGTATATGTCATGACACATCAATCTTACCAATCTTAGTATATGTCATGACACATCAATCTTACCAATCTTAGTATATGCCATGACACATCAATCTTACCAATCTTAGTATATGTCATGACGCATCGATCTTACCACTCTTAGTATATGTCATGACACATCAATCTTACCACTCTTAGTATATGTCATGACACATCAATCTTATATGTCATGACACATTAATCTTAGTATATGTCATAACACATCAATTTTACCAATCTTAGTATATGTCATGACACATCAATCTTATATGTCATGACTCATTAATCTTAGTATATGTCATGACACATCAATCTTACCAATCTTAGTATACGTCATGACACATCAATCTTATATGTCATGACACATTAATCTTAGTATACGCCATGACACATCAATCTTACCAATCTTAGTATATGTCATGACACATCAATCTTACCACTGTTAGTATATGTCATGACACATCAATCTTATATGTCATGACACATTAATCTTAGTATATGTCATGACACATCAATCTTACCACTCTTAGTATATGTCATGACACATTAATCTTAGTATATGTCATGACACATTAATCTTAGTATATGTCATGACACATCAATCTTACCACTCTTAGTATACGTCATGACACATCAATCTTACCAATCTTAGTATATGTCATGACACATCAATCTTACCACTCTTAGTATATGTCATGACACATCAATCTTACCAATCTTAGTATATGTCATGACACATCAAACTTACCAGTCATAGTATATGTCATGACACATCAATCTTATATGTCATGACACATTAATCTAAGTATATGTCATGACACATCAATTTTACCAATCTTGGTATATGTCATGACACATCAATCTTAGTTTATATCATGGCACTGGGATACGATGACATGTGTCAACCAAGACAGCACGCCTAACCACCCAATCCCTTTAGTCGCCTCTTTTATTATTATCTTATTTGTATTTATATAATGCTATATATTCCATCCTATCTTTATGCATACTCAAAGCGCTTTGGGTTTTCCCCGCGAGCACTGGATGTCAATAACAACGGCACATCATATTTTCAATCTCAACTCCGTGGGGATCATAGAACTCGTGCAGCCACTAGACGCACCAAGTTAATGTGGCTTTCACATCCTTTACATGGTGTCTGTAAATAGGTCGATCCACCAAAACTGAACATCGTCAGACCTACAACAAACACCAGAATGTATTATCAACTCATTCTTTGAAATATGTTGAATCCATATCGTTGGAATAAAGCTTGTATCATTAAGAAAAACACAGATATTTTCTTTTGGTGCATGTTTTTATTTGTTTTTTTTCTCCTTAGAATATGTAATGAGATACTTTTCACTAACACCTTATCATTAAGCACCAATGCATTTGGTGAAAAGTATATGCAAAACAAAGTACCATTCCCTTTTTTCTAATGCATAATTTGGGTAAGAAAAACTACCCAGGGTAATCGGTTGGAACTATTCATTAAGGATATTGCCTCTTTGAAGCCGAGTTCATTTTAAGATAGAGAGTAAAAAATAAAGTAAAAATGATAAACCGATCCAAACCAAACCAAAAACCCAACAAAAAACAACACAAAATTAAATTGACATAGCCAAAGCTTGGGAGTAACTCTTTCTTCGGAAAGTAATTAGCTTTTAGGTCAATAGTAATTGTTCGAACAACATGGTGGACATTTCCTTGATTTGATCTTGAACTTCTGTTGCAATATGACTTTATGTTGTTTATATTTTGTTCTTACTACATTGGGTTCATACTGGAAGCTATTTAATCTCGACTGAAGTGCACAGATGCCAGATTCAACCTGGAAAATTCGTCGACATTTGTGCCTTTCCCGGCTTTTCCTAGTGCGAGGTGTGTGCCTACTGGAAATAGACTCAAAGTAAAATGCATACGTACACAACTTTCGTCTTCCAAGTCTAGCTGCGACGTGGTGCTGTCAAAACAGTAGCGTTGTAATTTGAGTGAGTGAGTGAGTGAGTGAGTATGGCTTTCAGCAATATCACCAGGGGACGCTAACAACGTGGGCCATTGAAAGCATTGTAAGGAATTCCATAACGAAAGACAAATATTTGTGCCGATCCATGCATTGATTGGCTATTTCCCAATGCAATGTGTCTTTTAAGCGTTTCCAGATTCACTAAATTCATCTACAATGGAAATACAAACTTCGATTGACTGGTTTATGATTTTTTCAACTCGTATCAATATGTGTCAAAGGAGCACTGATATTAACATGGCGAAGAACAGTAAATACCTACCTGAAACCATTATGATTATTTGAATAAATTCAATTCAATCATCAGTCAAAAATATGAAAAGAAATACTAACTCTGTTGAATGTTATTAGTGACAATCCCCGGCACTTTGTCGTCTAGCAGTATAGTTAATGATTCAAGTTTTGCTATATGTGATTTAGAATCAGCATGATTTAGTGTCAGTTCTCATTGTTCCTCCAACATTTTCAAGTTGATGCAAATACGGTCCTGTAGTCTCTTGTGTACGCTTCCATCCTGAATCTTTCCACTTCGATTTACGATAGATGAGGAGGCCAGGGTTCTTGGAGCAGCTTCAATCTCTGAACACAATAACCATATGACGTTTAACACATATACTAGGCACATAAAGAAACTGTGCATACAAAAATTTAAAATCTAAATATATCAAAGTAGACACATGAGGATTTAAACTCAGAGATTAGTGACATGTATCCAACATGCATGCACGTGCCACGTTCCGTGACGTCAGTGGGTTCGTCCTTGAGACGTGCAATACGTTGTTGCACGTGCATTCCGGGAAAGAGAAACAACGCTTCACATATATTCCATGACAGGTTTCTTGTTCATACTGTTTAATATACAGGACACTGCATTAGCACATTCACTTTATGAAAAAAATACTGATAAAGAAAACCACACAGAACGGGATTTATTTACATTTAAGCTGTATAAACGCTCTCCTCATGTCCGGGACGCAGGGGAGACAACTTGACGGTCAAAACACAACTGGCTCTCAGTGGGATCCAATCTGAAATTGGGTTGAATGAAATAGATTCTTTTGCTTAAGTATATAGCTTGACACATACACGTTCAAGGTATAGAGTTTGAATGAATGCCACACAATACTGTCACATTGGAAAGCTCAACCCCTGCCCTTGCGATCGTTCAACAAATTAAACGGCTATTGGAGCGCATAGCATGCCAAGGCTCACGTCTGCACAACGTCATGAGGCCATTAGGATGGTCCGTGGTGAAACGTCTCAACGACAAGTGGCTGCACATTTCCACTGCCACCGGAACACCATTTCTGCACTGATGAGACGCTACCAGAACACAAATGACGTCATCGATCGGCCACGTTCTGGACGTCCACGTGTAACAACGCCAAGACAGGACATATGGGTAAAGGTGACCCATCTTCGCCACAGGTTTCAGACTGCAGTGATGAGTGCCCGAACCATCCCAGGACTTCGCCGTATCCACCCCAACACAGTTCGACAACGTTTACGTCATCACGGGATCAGACCACGACGTCCTGCCATACGGCCTATCCTGACACAACGTCATCGACAAGCTCGCCGAATGTGGTGCCGAAATCATGTCCGCAGACCCTTGTTTTGGTGGAGAAATGTTGTTTTATACAGATGAGTCCAGGTTTAACATTTCACATAGTGATGGACGTCAACGTGCCTATAGACGCGTGGGAGAACGTTATGCACAGGCCTGTGTCTCGCAGAGGAATCGCTTTGGTGGTGGTTCCGTGATGATTTGGGGTAGAATAACAGCACGCCAAAGAACTCCTTTGGTGATTGTTCGGGGCAACTTAACTGGTATGGGCTACAGGGTTCAGATTCTTCGACCTGTGGCAATTCCTTTTCTGCAACGTCATTGCCCTGGGTAAACATTCCAACAGGACAATGCCCGCCCTCATACGGCAAAGGTTGCTATGGATTTCTTGCAACACCACAACGTTGACTTACTGCCTTGGCCTGCAAATTCACCGGATCTCATCCCGATAGAGCATGTTTTGGACGAGATGGATCGACGTCTACGCCGTGTTCCTCATCCGCCAGGTAACGACCTTGACCTTGCAACAGAACTTGAGAGAATGTGGCGTGACATCCCACAAACCTTCCTTGCACGTTTGATAGGCTCTATGCGTCGTCGATGCACTGCTGTTCTCAATGCCGATGGTGGACATACCCGTTATTGAGCTTGTGACATGCTCGTTTGACCCCTGTCCCGCTTGTGGACTCGTCACGTAATTGTGATTGACTTTTCAATTGAAATTCTCCAGACTTGTTATGGTCTCATGATCCCTCCATTAAAGTGTATATGTACCTTTGACATTGTTATCGTACTTATCAACTGGGATACTATTTTGACAATGCACAGTTTCTTTGTGTGGCTAGTATAGAATAGTACATCCTTTCCAAGATGACAACAGTATGTCGCCTTCTTGCAAGTTTTCATCAGCAACAGTGTCGTCATAGGTGATTGATAAGGAAATCTTCTCTGCCTTCCTGAAAACATAAATAATCTTTTACATGGGTTAGTTAATTGTTAACGCATGGATAACAATTGGTTCATCACAGGTACAGTTTGAAATTATTTGATAGCAGATAAAAGAACATAATATTTCTAATCACAGCAGAATTTGTATTTTTCCAGCCATCCCAGGAAACTGCAAATCATCTCACGCAGGGTTCAAATTTAGTTGAACAACTAAGATCGTTTTCATCCCAAACTTGATTTACCATATCAAACAAACCACGAACCTGAATTATCAATGCATATGTTTAAAGTGGAGGTGAGGTGAGGTGCAATTGGGTTTAACGTCGTGCTTGAGAATATTTCACTCAGATGACGACGTGCATGCGTGTGTATGTGTCTGTGCGGCTGCTTGTACTAGCCCAGACTGAAGCTGGTTTTATAGTGCAAGCTCACTGAGATACCATGCCGCAGTGAAGTATGAATACCCGACTCAGACACATTATACTGACTCCGAGCCGACCAGTCATTGTACCCATTAATGCCGAGCGCCAGACAGGGACCAACAAGTACCATATTTTAACGTCTTTAGGTATGACGCGGCCGGGGATCGAACCCGCGACCTTCCGCTCTCCGGTCTACAGCCTAATTGTATATTGTATTCACTTTAATATTTAATCTGTTATTATATTGTGTTGTCTTTTATACTGAAACTGGTTTATAGTGTCTTATATTGAAACTTTTAAAGATTTGTTTTATCTGTTTTTCATATATATCTGATATTCTAGTTGTTTTTTACTGTCCTTCGTTAATAGGTTTTTATATATGTATTGGGCATATGTAACTTGTTATTGTCACGATATGAAACTGCCGATGTGACTTAAAATCTTTTCCCACTCACTCATTATATCCTGCCGAACCACATTTCATGTGACGAAAAAGGCAAAGTAGAGGTGAACAATGAAATTGTCAGTAGTGACACCGGGTGATGATACAAACGTGGATCACATCGCCCGCTACTGTTTTTATCGCCACTCATACAGATGATTAGTAGCATGAGAATCTAAGTGAACCAGAGTATTTTAAGTGTCCGATAGCGACATATCTTGACCTCGGACATCCCAACCTGATCACATGTGACAATGACCGCTCTTACTTGCCTCTTACCTATTGTATAAGACGGATCAGCGACAGCGTCATCCTGTATCATTCCTCAAACGGGATGCATACTGTTTTCATCCACGTGCAGGATGTTGAGAACACACGATATATTCATTTGTCACGCTCAATCATTTACATTACCTCACTACCCCTCCGCTTCAGTAAGTTGCAATACCCTATGGATCAATGGTATGTTCCGAAACGTCTGTCGATTATCTACATATGACTGATACTTGACCTTTTAATATGACAAATATCATTTGAACAAGTTCAGTCATTCTTACCCCTCGGGTGCAATCCAGTGCAGGACGCAAAGAAACGTTTTGGTCCGAGGAAGACTCATGACCACTTTCCCTGAACGCGGTCAGGCTCTGCAAAGTTATTGGTTTTGTTTACTGGCATGACGCCAGGAGTATTGAATATATTGCGTCCATATTTAGCATTAAATACATTTTGTGTTGTGTTTCAAGTGAAAATAGATTGGTTTTCTTGGTTTTGATATCACAACAGTTCATGCAATCATTACAACACTTTCTTCCAAACAATAACTGATGAAATAAAATAGGAACGCGAACCTTTAAAAACGTCTACGAAATATTACATAAGACAAAGTTAGTCATTCTAATGAAGAAGCGTGTATTTTAAGAAACCAACTTAAACTATGTAATTAAAATGTGTTTATGTGCAGACTTTGTCTCGTCGCTATGTGGCTGAAACAATGCGAAATAATCTCACTCACTCACCCGTGGAAGATTCCACAGCATGGCCCGGATAAATGTGGAATTCTTGGTCAGAAAAAGACGAAGAACGAGAACGAATAGATTCATCACTCCCTTGGACTGACATGATGTTCAGAACTCCGCTACTTTCAGTTACCTTTGGGGAAAGCCTTTATTCTTCCAACCATTCACGATGTTCCATTCAGATAAACTTATAGCATTAGGAGTTGTACTTCGAATCAACAAGATTTTCCATGAAGTTTGTGAATCTGTGCTGTGTGTAGACCAGGAAAACAAAGTAATATCAGAGGCCCTTTGTGTGAGAATTCATTCCAAAATAAATTGACTTGAACAACATACCGGACTTATCTTTGACTATCCATCTTAACTACATATTATCTCCAGAACAAGAGTGGATAGTTAGATTGCCTAGGGAGATGGGTATAACACCCAGAGACCCTTAGGTAACAGAAGCCTGTCGTCATGCCAAAGACCCGGATTCAATTCCCCACATGGGTTTAATGGCTATAGCCCATTTGTGGTGTCCGTTGCCGTGATATTGCTGGAATATTGCTTAAAGCAGCGTAAAACTAAACTCACTCACTCAACTGACTTAAGTTATGCTCTAAGCACCTACAAAACATGACTTTTTATCAAGCTTTTGCTGGAATTTACACATGAATAAATTATTGATGATATCTGTACAGTTGGTGTTGCAGTTATCAATGAAATTTGTATGTGGAAGTTTATTGGGAAAAAGTCATGCCATGCCTTATTCCGTTTGTAAATAATATTGTAAAGAAAAAACATGCATTTAATGAATCTCTCCATTTGTCTACACATTGTGTTACATAATCCGAATAAAACTATGTCCTAGTCCAAACCAAATCAAATCAGTATGGTTGCATTTATAGTGTGAGGATACCTTGACCTTCTGTTGTCATGGTTACAGTGATACTCTGATGATGTATTTATATATGTGACACGTGTCATGGCTGTATTTATAGTGTGAGGATTCCTTGACCTTCTGTTGTCATGGTTACAGTGATACTCTGATGATGTATTTATATATGTGACACGTGCCATGGCTGCATTAACAGTGTGATAATACCTTGACCTTCTGTTGTCATGGTTACAGTGATACTCTGATGATGTATTTATATATGTGACACGTGTCATGGCTGCATTAACAGTGTGAGGATTCCTTGACCTTCTGTTGTCATGGTTACAGTGATACTCTGATAATGCATTTATATATGTGACACGTGCCATGGCTGCATTAACAGAGTAAGAATTCCTTGACCTTCTGTTGTCATGTTTACAGTGATACTCTGATGATGTATTTATATATGTGTCACATGTCATGGCTGCATTAACATTGTGAGGATTCCTTGACCTTCTGTTGACATAGTTACAGTGATACTCTGATGATGTATTTATATATGTGACACGTGCCATGGCTGCATTAACAGTGTGAGGATACCTTGACCTTCTGTTGACATGGTTACAGTGATACTCTGATGATGTATTTATATTTGATTGTGACACATGTCATGGCTGCATTAAAAGTGTGAGGATTCCTTGACAGACTGTTGTCACACTATACATCTTTCAGCTGATGGTTCTCTTAAAATGAATGGGTGTCAGTTTTCGTCAGAGCAATAGTGGTCATTGCATTATATGTTGCCATAGCATCTATATTTACTTGTTGTCATGGTCACATGGTTTCACTCTGCGAATAGCTGCAACATTGCTAATGCGGCGTTAAGCAATATTCACTCACTCACTGGTTTGTCGTCATAGTAACAGCACTGGCTTTTTGCCATTGTAATGTTGTTTACTTGTCATAGCAGTTGTGGTTGCTTGTTGTCATAGCGACAGTTATTTGTTGTCGTAGCAACATATGCTATGATAATGGAACAAATTTACTTGCCGTCATGGTCACAGTTGCAACATTGCTGGTGCTGCGTTAAGCAATATTCACTCACTCACGGTGGTTTGTCATCATGGTAACAGCAGTTGCTTTTGCCATGGTAATGTCGGTTACTTGTCATAACAGTCGCCGCTGCTTGTTTTTTGGTTATCGTAGCAACATATGCTTTGATAATGGAACCAAGTCTGGGTGGAGGCCACTGAAAGAAGAGCATTAAATCTATATGTTATGTTTTTGGTGGGGTGGGTGTTAATCTTTTCGTACGTTTCCACAACTTTTTTGTGTAAAATTACCATGTTGTGGTCAAACGTATTATACAAATAAACCTGTGAATACACTGTGACATGGGATCTGGATAGAGTTGTCTCCCCTTCCAGTAGAAGGTTGTACTGTGTTATGCCTGATTTGATGTGTGCATGTATGAGGGAGAGGTCAGGTCATTGTACTATTTACAATACTTGAAGTTTGGGGTCGATCTGACTTAGTTACATATTTGACAGGGCGATGGGGTAGCCTAGTGGTTAAAGCAATTCGCTCGTCACATCGAAGATCGATTCCCCCGATGGGTACAATGTGTGAAGCCCATTTCTGGTGTGCCGTGAATTTACACATGAATAAATTATTGATGATATCTGTACAATTTGTTTTTCAGTTATCAATTCAATTTCAATTTGGACGTTTATGGGGAAAAATTATAATGTGATGAAAAAGATTGCATTTTAATAAACACATTTAGTCTTTGGACTTAAAATGTGATTGTGTGTGTGTGCGCGCGCGTGTGTGTGTGCAGAATTGGTCCTGCGCTATGTACCTGAAATAGTGCCGATGCGACATGGAATTTTAACTCACTCACTCACTGTTATTCCATGTTGTGATGTCAATCCCCGGATTGCCTGAGCCAGAACTGATTATTTACAAATCACTGTCAATAACTGGAATAGTGTTGAGTGTGGCGTTAAACAACAAACAAACATAAGCTATACTCAGTGATTCTCTCCCTCAACTGTATAATTAGCAGGTGAAAATATATTCCGGGAATTGCACACTGTCTACACATTGTGTTTTACCAAATCCGAATAAAACCTTATCGTAAGTGAAAACCAGATCAGGATGGTTTCCAGTAACAACTCAAAAAGCAAATAAATTCAGTTAGATCCACTGTGGGAGATGATTTACTTTTGCATCAATCACAAATAGAAAACAAATAATTTGTTGTTCTGTTTGGCGCAAGCATGGTCTTGTGTGTTTGTTGTTCAACGCCGCACAATATTCCAAGTATATGGTGACAGTCTGTAAATAATCGGGTCTAGACCAGACAAACAATTGATCAACACCATGAGCATCGATCTACGCAGTTCGGATACGATGACATGTGTCAACCAAGTCAGTGAGCCTGACCACCCGATCCCGTTAGTCGCCTCTTACGACAAGCATGGGTTACTGAGGACCGATTCTAACCCAGATCTTCCGAGGTCCTAAAGTCATATTGTTTTCATTCACTTCCCAGCAGAACCTCTTGACCAACTTGATACACTGGTATTTTGCCCGGGGGATATGCTTTGGTGAATGATAAAAAAACAATATTAAGTGATATATATATATTCAAAATCCCTGTACATACATCGAGATAAATAGAAAGTCTGACCAAAGTGTCTACTGATGTTGCTGGAATACTGCTAAAAGCGACGTAAAACATCAGTCAGTCACCATCGATGGACAAACTGTCGAGCACAGTGGACAGTGAAGAGTTTGGGGTTAAGAGCACTGGACAGTGGCGAGTATGGGGTTAGGAGCACTGGACAGTGACGAGTAGGGGGCTAAAAGAGCACTGGACAGTGACGAGTGTGGGGTTAAGAGTACTGGACAGTGACGAGTAGGGAGCGTTAAGAGCACTGGACAGTGACGAGTTGGGATTAAGAGCACTGGACATTGATGAGTAGGGAGCGTTAAGAGCACTGGACAGTGACGAGTAAGGGGTTAAGAGCACTGGACAGTGGCGAGTATGGGGCTAGGAGCACTGGACAGTGGCGAGTATGGGGTTAGGAGCACTGGACAGTGACGAGTTCAGGGTTAAGAGCACTCGACAGTGGCGAGTAGGGGGTTAAGAGCACTGGACAGTGACGAGTATGGGGTTAAGAGCACATATACAAATTCCACACAGCCACAATCACATACAATTTAGAGCACCAAGGCTCTGTAGATTAGGAGACCTAAGAATTCACTCTAAGACAAATCACCCTTATTTTGGTACAAACAGCTACACTGAGAAACACGTAAATTAAAGGTTCACAGCAAAAGGAAAACACGAAGCATTTTGGGAATAGGTAATGTAAGTACACTACACCTAATGCGTTATATATGGAACAAGCATAGACATTAACGAATATTTCTCAATGGACAGGGGCAGTGGGGTAGCCTATTGGTTAAAGCGTTGGCCCGTCACGCCGAAGTCCCGGGTTCGAATCCCGACATGAGTACACTGTGTGAAGCCCATTTCTGGTGTTCCCCACCGTGATGTTGCTGGAATACTGCTAAAAGCGACGTAAAACATCAGTCAGTCACCATCGATGGACAAACTGTCGAGCACAGTGGACAGTGAAGAGTTTGGGGTTAAGAGCACTGGACAGTGGCGAGTATGGGGTTAGGAGCACTGGACAGTGACGAGTAGGGGGCTAAAAGAGCACTGGACAGTGACGAGTGTGGGGTTAAGAGTACTGGACAGTGACGAGTAGGGAGCGTTAAGAGCACTGGACAGTGACGAGTTGGGATTAAGAGCACTGGACATTGATGAGTAGGGAGCGTTAAGAGCACTGGACAGTGACGAGTTAAGAGCACTGGACAGTGACAAGTAGGGGGATAAGAGAACACGATTCAGCGAGCCTGACCACCCAATCCATTAGTCGCCTCTTACAATAAGCTTGGACCAATTCTAATCCGGATCTTCACGGGCCAACATAATGATACACACAATATATCTGCATATATAGACCTAACTACACGAACGTAAAATGTTCTGTTTATGTAAACGCATAAGTATTCTTGGCGGCCTGGTTACATCTTTTGAATATTTTTGTGGGTAGTTGCATCCAGCATCAACACGGTTTTTTTCTGTGCACATGTCCGCTCAGGTTACGTTGATGTTGTTGCAGCTTTGATTTAGCTTCTGTTTCCATGATGAAGTTCAAAACTGAACCAATCGGCTTATATCTGTCCTCCATCAAGGTTCCGTGTATGAAAATGTCACACAGAAGGGAGATTGCAACATAATCCACACATACGGACATAATCCACACCTTTGTTATCTTTGTGATAAGGACGTTGACATCCATAAATTATCTCCCTCATGAATCCTTTGTTTACTATTCCGTTTCTTGTTTTCCGGAAACAGCCGGTGCTCATATAGTACGTTCATAAACACATGCTTCCTACATGGTCAGAACCGCACAATGGACAATGGTTCTTTTCGTTCTATTCATTCTCAGATCAACATGTTTCAACTATATTGCTGCTGCGTGTTGATCATCAGGTCAAACTAAAAGTGGTTATTTTTGGTTTTGTACTGTTGCTGATACAATCGTGTGTGTGTATACTTTCTTGTTTAACATTAATACAGCACAGTCTTGCTTTGTCCATTTTGTTCCTTGTATATTCGTCCTTATAACCTGAAAAACTCGAGGAAATGGACATCCAGTTCGAAAATGTTAAACGATTCACTCTCATATACACCATATCTTGTCAAAAATCATTTCACTGGTTATCAGTTGAATTTTTATTTCTGCTTATTTGATCATGGCATGTCTCAGCATTGGTACTGTAATGAGAAGGTCTTGCATCACTCTGGTTGGCAATTTCTGAAACTTCTGTTGGTTGTCTGCTTTGCCAGCGACGGCTGGCTGCCGTGCACATCTTTGATGCCTAGGAAAACGTTGTTCTATATTTAACAATTGTTCACCTTAGGATGATTGATCCCGCACATGTATCATATCTTCTCCAGAACTCATATCACTGTTATCAAGTTATTCTATTCCTCGTTGCATTATAAACAACTGAGTGAGTAAAATATGGCATTCAATAGATCAACAGTTTATGGTTATGATCCGTTGGTGTCTGTCTTGAATGCAATGTGACTTGGAAATTGGAACGTTTCCCCCACATCAATGTCATGGCCATGCAGAATCGTCAGTGGGTGTGTCTGAGGTCGACAGGGTTATAATACGACAGCCTGTAAAGATACATCCTTTACCAGTCAAACCAATGATTTAAAAAGATAACAATCATCCAGACTGTGGTGGAACTCTAACAGGCAACTCTATCAACCAATTGTGTTGGCTCTTACACAACATGACCATTATGGACAATAGGTGGTGAGGTCATTTGAAAACCATACTCCCTCTTCTAACAATACCTGTTGGTATGGTACTGAGGGCTTCTAGTCTCGGATTTTTCGTGGTGCTGTCTTTATTTTTTGGTTCTCCTTGGTTTGTGAGGTGTGATTCACCCACAAACCCATGGAATGATTGGCATCTTTTTGGTTTTATTTGTGGTTTATTGCCAGCATTTCGGTTGTGTTTCGGGAATTTTTTTTGTCTAGTTGGCTTTTCTTGGTTAGTGATGTATGAAGTATTGGCAGGGTCCCTGTGTTGGTAGGAGAGACTGGGCATTTGTTCACTTGCGTTTGTGATTTCGTGTCTTGTTGATGTATCTTGGTTAGTGATGTATGAAGTATTGACAGAGTCCCTGTGTTGGTAAGAGGGACGGGGGCTTTGTTTACTTGCGTTTGTGCTTTCGTGTCTTGTTGATGTATCTTGGTTAGTGATGTATGAAGTATTGGCAGGGTCCCTGTGTTGGTAGGAGGGACTGGGCATTTGTTCACTTGAATTTGAGCTTTCGTGTCTTGTTGATGTTCTGTTCTGGTCTTGGAGAGGCCTCATGGTCTTATTTGTGCCTTTTTCATCATGGCGTGTCTCAGCGTTGGTACTGTAATGAGAAGGTCTTGGTTCATTAAGGTTATCAATTTCTGAAACTTCTATTGGCTGTCTGCTTTGCTGTGTGAAGACTGTCAGACGAGTATATCTTTGATGGCTCGGGAAACTTTCTTTATTTAACAGTTGTTCACCTTCCATTGTTGTACACCGGTATTCCGGAGGAAGTTTGTTTTGCTTTGAGGGCGTTTGTTTGCTTTGATGTGTGCCTTCTGAAACTGAACGATTGATCGAGTTTGGATTGGTAGTAGTAGATATAATGATAGTCCGAGACCAAGTCCAACAAAAGCCTCTGCAAAGCTTTATTTCACAAATAAAGCTTTTGTCAGGCCCTTAGATCTCGCCCCAGTTTATCTACTACTCTTGAACCCCCAGTTTACTTTCCGGCCCCACGTGGCACAATAGTGTCGCTATGACCATGAACTAGCATTTGACACTATGTCGCGTTGACTTCGATGAAACAATTTAATGTGAATCGCCTATGATCTCTTTGTGTTCGTAATAAAGGCTTGCTGGGCTTCTGTTCTATGTACTTTTTCTCGTCTTCGCTGATAGCAGACTTACGAGACTTGGACCAGATTTCTTGTTTCATCTTACGGTACTTGTCGAGTTCAGAGAGGATTGACCGAAATTCCTCCTCTGAGATCTTACTGTCAGTGAGTGCTGCCGAAATATGCTCTCTTACCGTGTTCAGCTTTGCTTCGGCTAGAATCCTGATCCCGTCGTGTTTCAATGCCTTACGATGCAATCTGCGTGATGCAAACTTGAACACCAACCCTGCCACCCCTACAACCCCAGCTGTTATTTCAATGCCTAGCACTATAGGTGCGGCCACGATGGTGGCTAACAACCCAACACCTGCCGCACCTAGTCCCATGCTGGTTGCCATAAGGGCAGCATCAGTCCCGTCCACGATATTGAAAGCTCTATGGTACTTCTTATATAGTGCTTTCCGCGTGTCGCTGTCTTGTTCTAGTTGGCGTTTTACATCACATAACTGTCTCAACCAGAATCTACAGTTTCCGGGGTCTTCGCGACTTCCTCTACGACTGGGTACAGGCCCATTCTGTGTGCATATTATATATCTTATGAGATATTTTTTAATTGGGCTTCATTTAATGGCTGATCAATGTACTTGAGGCTTATAAGGTCTAGATCCTGTGCAGGGAAATAGGTGAGAGGCTAATAGGTAACTCTGCGACCACACGAACATCATGGAGGCTTATAGAGGTTTATGGCCCGTTGAACCCGTTGATGACCCACGGTGGCGTTGTATGACGATACAGCAACGTTGGTCCCTGGCTAATGAATTCCCAGTATATTGTCACCCGGGTAAAAGTTGATGTTCTATTGTATCACCACCACTGAAGAGCTAGACTTCTATGATGAGTGTGGAGCCTGGTTTCACAGTCATATATGGGAATTGGGAATCGGGGCCGTCAAACCTTAACTCCACATTCCAGAATAACAAATAACATGTTGCTCGTTTATCCGGTGTTAGCTGAGCCTTTCTTTATTATCACCCGAATGCAAACCCCAGGTAAAGATACCGTTGTTCCTAATTTCGGAGATATACCCATCTTTGTTTATCGAGATATAAGGTGCGGTGAGGGTCATGTTGATCAACCATTTGGGTTCTTTAAAGTCTGCCAGGGACTGCCGCCGTATGTACGCCATCTCTTAAGAGCAGGATGTACGAGCCGTCGTCCTCACCAGGCAGATCGAATCCCTCCGTGTCTCCTAGACCCCGAGTGTGATTTTGGGTAGATGATCGGCCATTGCCGCCCGCCTATACACGTTGTCTTTCAAGTGTAGGACGTACAGGTGTCTTCCTCGCCGGGCAGATCAAATGCCTCCGTGTCTCCTAGATCGTTAAGTGTGGCGTTGGGTGATGATTGGCCATTGCTATAATACTATTACGATATATAGTTTCCAATTGTTTTCTGATAATTTCTCAGGGTGCACTTCACCCCCATGAAGTGTATGTTGTCGGGTAGGAAGATCTTGGTGAGTGATATCGTGTCTTCCACGGTCACGGTGACCCCCTGCAGACTGGTGTGGGAGTCGACACCCACCCGCACGTAAACAGTGCAAACCTGATACTGGTGCCGTTTCACCCACCGGAGTTTGACCCCCTTCACGATTTCGACTTCATCCGGCGATGGTTCCCCTAGGTAGACTTTGATGACCAGCGTGGAGTTCGCCGGTAGGCTCGCCAGGATGTTGACCACGCCTTCGAATTCAGACACCAACTGCAATGCCCCGTCTTGCACTCCCGGTTTACTCGATAGCATGTGGGCTGCCATACTGGCGACTGGGCTGATGATTACACTACGTCTCTGCGCCGGGACGTAAGCCACGAGCAGGGTTCCGTTGTTCACGACTTTGTTTAGGTAGTTGTCTTTGTTCTCCGTGAACACGTAGGGGGAGCCGAGCCTAATATTGAGAAACCAGTCGCCTTTAGCGGGTAACAACACCCACTTGTCATCGTCGGTGAAGACGAGCATATATGGCTTGTTTCGGGCGACGGTCGTTCTCTCAACATCTTCTATGTCGAACAGTTTGCCTCCGAACGATGGGTATACCATCCATTTATCATCACCGGTGCGGACTAGGGTGTACCGAGTGTTGACGGTCGCTCCTGAGGTATCTACTATATCACCTAGGGTTCCACCGGAGGGGACTTCAACGCGTTTGTAAATGTTGTTTTTCAGTTGCAAGGCATACAATTTACCATCTACTCCGGGGTCGTCGAATCCGCGTGTGTCCCCGAGGTTGGAGATCCCCGCATTGATGCATTTTTTCAACCTCATTCCAGGGCCTTGTGCGCTAGTCATTTTATGTGCAGCGTTATGCTGAGGTATCCTATATTCACAGGATTATGATTTATATCTAACACCGATATTATCAGCTCAGGGATGTTGCCCCGAGTTAACCTCTTATACTGCCGCGGTGAAAACGACTCGGTTCTACCGTCGTTGTATTTCTCCGTTTTCACCGGTACGGCTCTCAGTATCGTGGAAGGGTGACCACCTTGAATGTTGTCCGTTGTGCTCAACTGGCCGAGATGAATGCACAGCTCTCGGTACGGTACTAGGTCGGGTAACTTCGTGCCTGTGACGGTAGTTGTTGGTTTTATCTCGTCAGGCGGCATCCCGAGTGTCCTCGCCAATGGCCGGCCGAGCCTCAAGGGGTTTATTCCGTTGTTGATTAACACCACTGTGCCGTTTGAGTCGTTCATCTTGAGTTCGGCTCCCAAGGGTTTGAAGACCTCATCGCTTAGCGAGCACACGCTGTAGTAGCCGTCAGTTATCTGGTTGCGGGCGCCACTGACGAACAGCTTGTTGTTGTTGGCGTTGATGTTAGTCCATCGCGGTAGGTAGGTGATATCGCAGAGTGCGACTTCGAGTTGGCCCGACGTGTTATCGATCGCGTGCATCAGCTGAACGGACTCGCCGCTCGTTATTCCTGGAAGTGTTACGTACATGTTAGAGTATATATACCCATTATATAATACTTTAAAAATGTACAAACCAGGAGTGTTTTACCCTAAACTGGACATAGATTTCCCACACATGAAGATTGTGGTCGACGCTGCTGGGCTGTATTTCAGCGCCCAGTTTATAGATGTGTTCGACCGGTATAAGCTTTCGGTGACTAACGCCAAGGCAGTCCACGCTTGGTTCAACAACCCGATGCAGTTCTGGCAGAATCAACTCAACTTCGCCGTGTGGTGCGCTACAACGGGGTGTGGCTTGACATTGACCGACACTTGGCGGGGACCGCTGAGTAGGTCTGTGTTCACGTTTCACGTGTACTACCAGGTCAGACGTATCCTCAAAGAGATCAGCGCCCCACTTCCACAGGACAATCCACACGATCGGCGTGCTTACGAACGGATTTGTGGTGAATTCGGAATCGATCCTAAAACGGATTGGCGTATACCAGGAGGAGTGAACCATGGGTTGGGTATTCCGTACAGTGTTGGGCTCTCCGTAAAAGCATTACGAAAAGATACAGTGGTAAACTTTATGAAGCACAATATGTTTAGTACGGGTAATTTCTTCCATGCATTCTCCAACCTCGTTCCTAAACCCATACACAGTGGATCAAAACCGGTGAAAGAAGCCAGCGATGATCTACTGAAACAAGGTTTACTTCGGCCAGAATTTACTCTGTCGAGTAACTAATGGCGAGATGATCATATGGACTTTACAGGCGACGTTGGTTTCACCATCAAAAGGGTCGAGCAACCCCCCTACGTTGAAGACAATTGGAAAATATATATGCTGGACACGTCGAAAGGGTTTACTCGTGCCGGCACCGAACGCTTGAACGACTCGATTCGAACGTACGTGTGGGCGCTGTTGGGTGCGCAGACACAAACGCGTTCCAACATCCTCGGTAAGGGGACTGCTTACGACGTGCAGAAACAGTTCGTTGCTAACGTCGAGGATGCTATCAATGCTCCAGTTGATCTCCCGACTGCTATCCGACGCTACCAAGACGTGTTTGAATACGCCCAGTCGAAAGTCGACTACGTCTTCGATGTGGGATTGTACATGGCTCCGAGTGATATGCAACTGAGAGTAAAAAAAGTGTTGGGCTACAAACAACGAAATAGTCAAAGCCACGGCCGACAAGAAGTTTGGTGTTAATGTAGGCTTCAATGTGAGTCATGTCCCACCTCCCACGGGTGAAACGGGTATAGTCGTACCACCCCCGGAGCCCAGGGTTCAACCAACACCCCCACAACCCCAACCCCCACACGTGCAGGCGTCCAATCAACAGCACATCGACTGTAAAACAGCGCTGGTGGTTGGCGGGGTCGCGGCCGGATTGGGGCTCATTTGGTTAAAAATTCCTTAGCTGCTACGTACACCAGACCCACCACGGCGACGATGGCTGCCCACAGGTTTTGACCGAGCCACGTGACAGTTTTAGCCAGCGTGCTGAGCAGCCACGAGACGATGCTACCCAGGATGCCGGGCAGGGCTTCGGCGGCCTTACCAGCGAGTTTAGCCAGGGCCTCCCCGAGGGATTTCAGGTGTTTTTTTATCCAGTCTCTGACGCCCCCACCACTTGGTGGTGTTGGTGGGGTGGGTGTGGGGGTACCCCCTGTCAATGACAAGACTAGGGTTGATATGATGAAGCCCAATGCAGTCAGAATGCTGGCGATAGTAATCCCTTGCTCTCGGAAGAGGATTCGGATCCTGTTGGCCAACGTGGTGTCCTCATTTAGGACTCGATTGATGGTTTCCCGTACACGACTGATCTGGGATCGGAGGGCTTCCCGGTTCGAGGAAGCGGATTCCAACCGAGTCCGTCTCTCATCTTCCAAGTTTTTTATTCTCTCCTCGATACGACGTTTCATATCATCGTCCTCCGTTTCGGTGAGTTTTATTTTCTCGCGAGCGATGTGCTCGTCGACTTCATTCAGTTTCCCCATGTTGTTCACGAGTTCTCCGCGTACACGTTTCAAGGCTTCGTCTAGGCCTCGCAGTTCCCTCAGGGTAAATTCGAGACCAGGCAAGGGGTTGGCATGGCATGTGGCCAATATTTTTTCAGGACTGTCTGATGTTTCTTTAGCACGTTGGGGCATATCACCTTCACCGCTGAGTTCGGCCCTGGCTGCTTGCAGATCTTGGACGACCTTCGGGGGAAGCTTAGGCCGTGCGCCACCGTAATCTATGAAGCCTAGTTCATCACGGATCAGTTGACTCCCACCAGGGCGACTGGTGAGTGTTGACAAAGCATACGGTCCTTTCCCGTCTTTTTTCATGATATCGACCCCCGGGTGAGCCTTCAATCGCAGCGTGCCCTTCTTATCGATGGTAAACTTGGCATAGTCTCGTACCAACGGCTTGATGTTGTCTCTCTTTTTCAACTGCGGCGTGATAATCGTCGACGGCCGGCTGTATAAGTTCAGCACTTAAGGGGTTGTTCGTGAATGTGGTGTCATCCTCCCCGAACGTCTGGGCACTATCATCCCACATATCATCCATCGGGATGTCCTCATGACCGCCTTCAGCCATTATATATATTAAACTTTTATATTTTATCTATATAACAATGTATGGTAGGAAACTAGATCCTTTCCGAAGATCAAGAGAGCCTCTAGGCGTCAGAGCCGTGCGCCAGTCGGTGACCATCACCAACAATCCCAGCAAGATAGACCAGAACCAAACGCTGCTGGTTAGATTCCCAAACCTGGGTGAGAATGACCTCATCGTACCAGGCACGGTTCGACTGACGTTCAACCTCACGTTGACCTCCGACAACGACAAACGCGAGCTAGTGCGGAACGTAGGTCGAGCCATCATCAAGAAAACCACCATCAAGATCAGCGGTAACGAGGTGCTGAGCATCGACGACAGCGACGTGTTTCACTGCTACGGGGACCTCTGGAAAAGCGAGGGAGAACGCGTCAATGACGTGTACCAAGGTATCAGCAAATCGACTCGGTTGCGCGTGGGGTACGGCTTCACGGCAGACCAGCTAGACAAGATCTCGGACGGTGAAAAGGCCATCGCCCAAGCGTACGGGAACAGGTTCTGCGTGCCGCTCGACTTCGAGTTGCTCACGGGACACGCGCCGTTTTACCAGGTAGTACTGGGTGATAGGCTTGAATACGAGCTCAAGTTTGACGACAACATCAAAGTTGTGCGTACGCCGAGTGGTGATGAAGCCAGTTACACCATCCGCAACATCTCTCAGGAGTTCGACATGGCCACTAGCCCGGAGCTGGCCAGGCATGTTCGAAACCAGTATTCGGGGAAGGTGGCCATCCTGTACGACAGCATACTGAGGCATAGATCGGTCGTGGGGGATAAGAGCGACACTGTGTGGAATATCAATCTGAACATGCCGGTGCCATCGATGAAAGGTATCCTGATCGTCCCCGTGGAGGATTACGAGCCATTCGGACGAGCTGTCCGAAGGGACAGCGAGAAGTTTTTCAACCCCGAGATTGAAAAGCTGGAAGTGATCATCGAAGGCGTGCCCAACCAGCTGTTCAGTCATGGTATGAGGGCATACCAGCAGTGGGATGAGAAAAAAAAAAGCTACCGGCTATCAAACAACACCCACACATAACCAAAGACCATGACCTATCCTCCGTGCAGATCGGCAAATACCTGACCACCAAGTACACGCTATGGTTGGACATGCGATCCACGGATGATGATAAATTGCAAGACAGCGGTTGCCGCATTGATAATGGCAGCGAGTGGATAACCATCCAAGTCACCAAGAAGGCTCAACCCGCGGGCAAGTTGAAATTATATCTGTACATTATTATGGACGCGCAACTTAATATAGAGAATGGGAGATTCGTGCAAGCCATCTACTGATTTGCCTGGCGGCAAGACATCTACTGATGGCAGTAGTCCACTGCCTGCTGGAGGCAAGCCTTCTATTGATCTACCCCGCGACCCGCACTGCGCCATAGTGGGCGGACAGACTGGTTGTGGGAAGACCGTTTTCGTGCTGGATATGTTGGAGGGGTACTACCGGGATGTGTTCGATGACATCGTTATCATGTGCCATACTTTGCACATGAATAGAACGTACACAGAAAGACCTACGGCGATGACGGACCCGGACGTACACAAAGTCGACCCAGGAACACGTCTGCAGGACTGGTTGAAGGCTTATCACAACAAATTTAAAGGGGAGTCGACGCTGTTCATACTTGACGACTACAGCGCTAATCGTGAGATATCAAAAAAAGAGAGACATGCTATCGTACCTGGCCTTCTCCGACCGGAACGCAAAGCACAGTGTCTGGGTGCTAACGCAGAAGTTCAACTCGGTGTTGAAAGACCTCAGGGAGCAGACACGATGGGTGCAAGGACAGGGATTCGTTCGAGGAGTGTTTGAGAGAGAACGATGTCATGAATAAACATGATAAGGAATCAGTGAAGAAACAGCTCGCTGAAACTAAACATGCTAAGCTCGTGCTCAAGACTGACCAACCAGTGGCCTATAGGGTGTTTTAGCTTAGCAATGCTTAGCAAAGCTTAGCAAAGCTGGGCAAAGCTGGGCAAAGCTTAGCAAAGCTTAGCAAAGCTTAGCAATTAATTGTTACAGTTCTATACGGTGGTTGTTTTTTGAAGTGCTAGTCGTGTGCAACTTAACCTTCATTTCGCTGTGTTTCACCTGTATCGGGTATTATATTATTAAAACTAAAACTTGCTTATAACATTATGAGATGGAGTGTGATGAATTGCTAGAACAACTGTTGGTGCCACAGGATCAACTGTCGCCACAGGTGACTGACGACAAGCGAGAGAGACTGATGGCACTGGCAGTCGGTGCTAAAGCCAAACAATATTTCGGGGACTACACTCCTGATAAAATTCACAAATTGTCAGCCGAAGAAATTGATAAGCTGTACGCGAGATACGAGGTTAGACTTGGGGACGAGATGACAAAGACTATAGGATCGGCTCTGACCCAGATCTACACTGGTATAGCGTCGTACTTCCTTCCCATTCCCCAGGAACACTGACTTTACCTGTGGGAGGACCTTGAGAAAGACCTATTTATTGAACATGCCTTGAGCTCTATCAGCTGTGTGCTGTACCACAAATATGGTATGAGCTCTATCAGCTGTTTTTAGCCCCGGTGACGGCGGCGATTATCACATCAAAGCATTGCCAATTTAAGGAGGGGAAAAATAATAATAATAGTATACAAGATGGATGCTGCCCAAGAAATGACACAGGATGTGAACGAGGGAGAACCCTAAGAGAGTAGCTGCCAGTAAAAATAGGTGGTCTGACCAACATACAGTCACCAGGCAGAAGAACCCTAAGAGAGTAGCTGCCAGTAAAAAAAGGTGGTCTGACCAACATAAGAGTAACTACGCTCCACTGTGGAGCCGGGCTCCACTTCTGTGGATTGCAGGCGCAACTGCTGCCGTGGCTATCTCATGGTTATATAATAAACAACCACCCAGGGAGCCCGGGAGGAGCCCCCACAATTCGAGGTCATCCCACATACAGTAGAACACGGATATAATGAACTCCAAGGGACAAAGAAATTTAGTTCACTATATCCGTTGTTCGTTATTCACATTTGACCGCCATCTTGGATTGTAGAGATGTAGACATTCACAGACATTACCTATATCATGTTGATAAATATGAAGTTTATTTTTATAATAAAATTGAAATAATATAGCTACAACTTAAATATATTTATTTTTTAATGAAAATGCAAGCTTACATTTGGATGGATACCGTCCTCGTCAACGAAAACTTTCGTTTTACATAACGTTGTGGCCGATCATTCGGCCTACGGTGTTGAATGGGTTAAACACGATATGTTTGTTTTGTTAATTAATTAATGACCATCAAACAATGTTGATTCACCGCAAACAAGATTGATGTATACTGTACCGCTAAGGGACTGAGCTGACACTGAGTGAGTTCGCTAATCACGTCGTTAATTGGGGCTTGGGGGTCGTAAATCAGTACGCTATATTTTTATATCATATACATAATGTCTGAGGGGAAAACGTTCGTCAACGATGCATACCACGCCACCGTGGTCGCCAGTCTAGCCATAGGGTACGCTCGGTTGACCAAAATGGTGCTTAAACAACCGACTATCAAGCTAGATTTCAACCTGCAGGATATGGGTATGCTCATAATGAACCTGGGTATGGCGATGGCCACCAAGGACATCCTAGTAAAACAAGGGATCCTACCGAAAATATTTTGAAGTAAATGTAACTATATATAGGATGGCTACGATCGCCATGATGGTCGGCGGGGCGTTAGTAAACGCCCTGGCATTTTCCGGGAGTAATTTCCTCTTCTCGAACTACTACGGGAGTCGAACGGGCTGAGATACAAGCTGAACGAAAGCGCGACGACCTGGCCATGGAACGATTACAAGCAGCGCAATTCGAGTACGCGAAGAAACGTGTACAGAGGATCGATTACATTAACGAACAACTCAGGCGTGAGAACCATGCCGTTAAAACATTCCATGATGTCGACGACGCAGCGAGAGAATACTACCTACTAACCGGTAAACAGCTAGAACCACTCCCTCCTAAGCCCACACTCGCTCAGTACTACACACCATCCCCGGGGCAAAAGGACCGAGAACTGATCTTTATCGCGCTGGGTCTAGCAGCGACTGCGTTGGTTGTAAAACAATTAGACTAAGTACTCATATAAGTATACCAAAGATGAGACCTGCCCCGTACCGATGCCAGTACATACTTAGGGGGAAGACCGAGACCTGTGGTAGGAAATGTAGGATGGAGGGGTATTGCTGTTTTCATAGAATATGTTTTGTGAACTACACGTGTTCAGTGTGCGATATTGGAGTGAGATGTCACTACTGTTTATGTAAAGACTACGGGGCAAACGTAGTCAGGCACCAGCTTATCTACGAGAAGAAAAAAGACTACATAAACGAATGTAGACGCCTCCTTAGCATGGAGGTGTAGTGACCCAATTAGAGACTGTGTACACTTAGGTATAATGATGTTCGTGGAAGTTGAGCCCAGGGAAAGTCGTTGCCTGAGAAGCTGGCAGATGGATATAGGTAGAAGTATAGATATCAGTGTCCTCAGGCCTATTATTGTTGGTGAACTCTATAAGGCACTGGAGGAGGAGGGCTTCGCAGTTTCAATCATGGTGAAAGCAGGGACTTGTAATTACTTTGATGGTGGGAAAGGAGATGTGTATCAACTCGGGGATATAAAGGAGTTTGTTGACACCTCGTTGGAAATAATACAAAACACCCTCGCATGTTCCGGGGAGGGTATAATCGATGAGGTCTATCTAGATATTTACTGAAGGATTTTATGGGCGCCTTATTATTTTTTTGAGGGTTGGAGGAGTTACCTCCCTTGCCGGTGGCCCAATTAGAGATTGTATACGCTTTGGTATAACAATGTCTACTACTCGGGAGCTCAAGCAGATCGCCAGAGAGCGAGGTGTAATTGGTTACTCTCGAATGAGCAAACCAGCGTTGTTGAGATTACTTAACATACAACCCCCTCCCACGGTAAAACAACTAAAACTCCGAGCAAAAGAGCTAGGGTTGACGGGTTATTCCCGCCTGGGGAGAGCCGGGTTAGTCGCATTATTATTACACGACCCCGTAGCAAAGCCCCACACTGTGAAACAACTCAAACAGGAGGCCCGCGAGATGGGGTTAGTAGGTTATTCCCGTATGAGGAAGCCACAGCTTGTAGAACTATTACGGCAGAATAGAGCTATTGACCTAGAGTTCATGCGCACTGAGCGCGCTGTAGGTAACTATTTGAGAGGCTGGCGCATGCATGTTGATAGGAACATAGACATCGCCGATATCAAGCCTCTAATCGCTGATAAAGTCAATGAGGAACTAAACGATTTGGGAAGTATAAAGTTTCAAATCACAGTGAAAATGTCACTCGATAAACAGCAGAATGTGGGGGCTGGGGTCATTGAGTACGTTCAGCCTTACTTCCGAGGTAAACAAGAAGTCGTGACTCATACCGAGACTATAGACGAGTCAATCGATATCAGTTTTCAGCAGATACGAGAATACCTAGAACGCTACACACACATGGGTTCCGGGTGGGTCGTGGATAAAATCGATAATGTCTATCTAGACATAGCTAACTACGTGCCATTCAGAGGCGGGTCGTACCTAGACTTGCCCCCCTACTACAAAGCAAAACAGGCCATGGTCAACGTCAAGAATAGAGGAGACGATTGCCTGAGGGTAGCTACCAGGTCAGCCTTGTTTCCAGCTGACACTCATTCGGACAGGCTTTCTAGCTATCCCCAAGACGATGGGCTCAACTGGGATGGTATAGATGAACCCACCCCCATATCCCAGATCACTAAAATAGAAAAACAGAATAATATAGCTTATAACGTCTTAGGACACGAAGGCAACAAAACAATCGTGCACAAGATCAGTCCAATGTTGGGGGAGGAGGGTCGCCGCGTTATCAATATATTCATGATCCAGCGAGGTGATAAGTATCACTACACGTGGATAAAACACCTCAGCAGGCTGTTGCACGACCAGTCGAAATACGATGGGAAAAAACACTTTTGTGTACGATGCCTGCACGGTTTCAGCCGACCCTGACTTATTGGAATCCCACCGGGAGGATTGCCAAGGTGTGGGGCAGACGGCCATACGAGTCGACATGCCTAAGGAAGGTGACAATATCTTAAAATTCGACAACCACAAGAATCAGATGTCCGTGCCTTATGTCATCTACGCCGACTTCGAAGCCTTGGTCAAACCCGTTGATGCTGGGGGTACCCCCAACACACAAAAAACACAGGAGCACGAGGCCTGTGGGTTTGGATACGTGGTCGTCCGATGTGATGGGGAAACGAAAGCTCCCGTAGTGTACAGGGGTCCCGACGCGGCTGAAAAGTTTCTAAAGTGTTTGCAGGAGGAAGAGAAAAGTATTAGGAATGCACTATACACAGTCGCTCCCATGCGTATGACTCAAGCCGACCGGCTAGCTCACGGCTGCAGCACTCACTGCCATGTGTGATAGCCCACTGAACGGTGATTCGGTGAGAGATCACTGCCACGTCACCGGTAAGTATAGAGGCGCCGCTCACAGCGCGTGCAACCTCAAGCTTAGAATCACCCCAAGACAATAAACATCCCCGTGGTCTTCCACAACTTGAGAGGGTACGACTCTCACTTGATCATGCAGGCCATCGCGAAAGTCGACGGCAACCTGACGTGCATCCCCAACAACATGGAGAGATACATCTCCTTCAGCTTGAATGGCCTGAGGTTCATCGACTCGGTTCAGTTCCTCCTGTCGTCACTCGACAGTCTGGTCAAGGCCAACGATACCTTCCCCATCACCGATCGATACACCGACGCCGAGACTCGACCCCTGCTGATGAGGAAGGGTGTGTACCCCTACGAGTACATGGATGGCTGGGCCAAGTTCGCCGAGACCCGACTACCCCCCATCAGAGAATTTTACAGCAACCTGACCGACTCGACAATCACCCAAGACGATTACTCGCACGCGATTAACGTATGGAATAAACTGGGCTGTAAGAATCTGGGTGACTACCACGACCTGTACTTGAGGACAGATGTACTCCTGCTAGCCGACGTGTTTGAGACGTTTAGGAGGACGTGTTTTAAGCAGTATCAACTCGACCCCGCATGGTACTACACCAGCCCAGGTCTGTCGTGGGATGCATTGCTGAAAAAGACCGGAGTTAAGTTGGAATTGCTCACCGATTACGACATGCACCTATTCATTGAGAAAGGCTTGCGAGGTGGGATTTCCATGGCTACCAAACGATACGCGAAAGCAAATAATCAATACGTGAAGGGCTACGACCCGAGCAAGCCAACCAATCATATTCTCTACCTCGACGCCAACAACCTGTACGGCTGGGCCATGAGCCAGTATCTACCCACAGGGGGATTCGAATGGGCATCGCACGAGATCGATGTTATGAGCATCGCGCCGGATTCGAACAAAGGCTATATCCTCGAGGTGGACTTGGAATACCCCAAGGCATTACACACATCACACAACAGCTACCCCCTGGCCCCCGAACGTATGAGGGTTAACCCAGACTGGATGTCTGAGTACCAACATAACTTGTTAGGTGGGCGGGTGGCAGACGTTGAAAAACTAGTGCCCAACTTAATGAATAAGACCAAGTACATCGTTCACTATCGCAACCTACAGCTGTACCTGTCGTTGGGTATGAGGCTGACCAAAATACACAGGGTGCTCGTGTTCAACCAGAGCCCCTGGATGGAGCCCTACATCAGAATGAACACAGACCTGCGAAAGCTGGCCACCAGTGACTTTGAGAAAACCTCTACAAGCTCATGAACAACTCGGTGTTTGGTAAGACTATGGAGAACCTGAGGAAACGCGTGACCGTGAAGCTGGTTCGGTCGAATGAGGAAGACAAGCTCAGGAGACTGATAGCCAGCCCGGCATTCAACCGGAGCAAGATATTCACCGACGACCTGGTTGCCCTACACATGAAGAAAAGCCACATCAAATTCAACCGGCCTGTTTACGTGGGGATGAGCATCCTCGATTTATCCAAACACCTGATGTACGACTTTTACTACAACGAACTGAAGAAACAGTACGGCGACAGGTGTGAAGTGCTGTACACTGACACGGATTCCCTGCTGATGGAGATTCGAACCGAGGACGTGTACGAGGACATGAAGAAACGCCTCGATTTGTACGACACCAGCGACTACCCCAAGGACCATGCCATACACAGCACGGTAAATAAAAAGGTCCTAGGTAAGATGAAGGACGAGTGTGCTGGCACGCCCATAGCCGAGTACATAGGCTTGAGACCCAAGATGTACTCCATCCTGAAGGCCGACAATGGTGAGATCCGAAAGGCGAAGGGTGTTAAGAAGTACGTGGTGAAACAACACATCAAACACGCCAGATTCAAGGAAGCCCTGTTCAAGACCCGTACCTTCAGGCATAAAATGAACACGCTTAGAAGTGATGGGCATAGGATATACGGACTGACGATAAACAAGACGTCCCTGTCGCCGATGGACACTAAGCGTTGGATAGCTATTGATGGGATCAACACGTACGCGTACGGGCATGAGAAAATTGAACCAAGAACATAGGTGTATATATATATACGATACCATGTCACGGAACCAGAGAAAGTTTGAGGCTATTTACTACAGCCCGCGTGGGTACTGGAAAGGAGCTAGCGCCGTACATAAGCTGGCTAAAATGGCGCGAGTACCCCCAAACGAGGCCAAAGCGTGGCTTGAAAAACAAGCCCTGTGGCAGATCTATTTACCGGCACCACGCTACGTGCCTAGAAGGAAGTTCGGTATTAACATACCCAATAGCGTTCACCAGGCCGACCTCCTATTCCTACCCCACGACAAGAGGTACAAGTATGCCCTAACCGTCGTGGACGTGGCCAGTCGCTACAAGGAAGCCGAACCCTTGACCGCGAAAGACTCGGCCCAGGTAGCCCGCGGATTCGAACGCATGTACAAACGCAGTCCGCTGACGTGGCCCACAGAGCTGCAAGTCGACCCCGGGCGGGAGTTCATGGGTGCCGTGTCACACCTGCTAGACAAACACGATACCAAGGTCAGGCGTGGCACGGCCGGAGCCCATCGCAGCCAAGCCATAGTTGAGAGATTCAATAGGACTTTGGCTGAGCGCTTATTCGGGCATCAGTATGCGAGAGAGATGGCCAACCCGGGGAAACGATCGACTGAATGGGTAGCGCGGCTACCTCAGGTGGTGTCGGCCATCAACCACGAAACCACTCGGCTCACTGGCAAGAAACCAGCCGACGCTATCAAACTAAAATCAATAGTGGCAGAGTCGGCTGCACCATTGCGTGGGAAGGAGAAACAGATACCAGATAGGGCCCCGTGAGGTACCTCTACCAGCCGGGGGAACACGAAGGGGATAGTCGTAAACGAGCCACCGATCCGATATGGTCAGTCAAAACTTACAACATAGATAAAGTGGACATCAAAGCCGACGAGCCGAACTTGTACTACTTGAGAGATGGGCCAGGGAGAGAGAGGAATTTGATCGTTAGAGAGGAATTATTGATCATACCGTACGGTACAATGTTACCTCCTGTCAACACGTCATAGCGCTTCACGCACATTAGTTGTGCCTTTGTGGACTTGGTCTCGGGAAGTTAACTGGGGTGAACAAATTCAAAAGTAGTATGAACGCCCTTGACTGGTAAGATGGTATTGTGTGTTGACATAATAATAGCTTATATAGACGAATTTTTAATTCCTAATCATAATTCATGAAATTCAAAATTCACAATGGTAGACCGATTAGCATGTATCATACCCAATTAGAAAACGATTGTACTTGGACTTTTTTAGTTAAGTGACCAAACACCACCACGAAATTATGCCAGATTATAGATGTGTACATACAGGTTTAACCTGTGAGTATCAAGTTGAGCTAGTTCCATGGTAATAGGAGTAGAGTAAATTGAATACCCACCCTAAAAACTTCGGTGTCGGTGGCCTAGACACTGCGTCAGCTGCAACATTGGGTTCTGTCAAAATGTTACATGTGTAAAGAATGATGAGCCACTGACAGTCAGTTCTCACAGAAAGCTTAATGTCATTCATAATAAAATTTATGTTCTAACATACATGAATGCTTATTATAAGAATGTTCACAGTTGCCACAGCAAAAAATCGGCACGTTTCTCCATAAAGTAATCATAAAATGCTCATAAAAAGCAGTACGTATTTGCCTAAATATGTCACAATCTTTATTGGATTTAAATGAGGCATAGATTGAATTGAACATCCTCTCCAATCAAAAGTAGTGAACATATACTTACTCCCCACGGTATACATCTGCGTTTCTTCATCTCGTGAATATGTACAGAACAATTCCAGTTCTGCTATCTGGGATTTAGAGTCAGCACGGCGCAGTGTGTTCTCTAATTGTTCCTCCGCCCTTTTCATGTGAAAGCAAACCAGGTCCATCAATCTGTTGCGTCTGTCTTCACCCTGCACCTTTGCACTGCGGTTAACAACAGCTGACGCCAAGGTTCTTCGAGCAGCTGCAATCCCTGTCATCGCCGTCATACCAGTAAGTTGAAGCACATATATATTCTCATAAGTGAGGGTAAGTTAAAATTTGACGCCAATAACTAGGTTCCCTCTTATACATTTCAGCATTTCAGCATTACTTACAGTCATCAGATTCATATTTGGTATTTATTTTGTTTGAATATCAGCGCCGATTATTCTACTCTGCGTTTCTTTTTTTTTCTTCAGATTTTACTATTCTTTCTTTGTTAAACAGTATCTAATTTTTGGAAAATGAACAAGAAACTTACCGGCTCGAAATAGAATCGTACCCCCTTTCCACGACGACAAGAGCACATCGCCTTCTTCCAAGTTCTCATCAGCAACACTCCTGTCGTAATTGATTGATATGGACAGGTTTTGAGCTTTCCTGTAAACACAGCGGAAATATAAACAAATGCTTCCCAAGAATTGGTTTTATTATTTAGCTTACATTTGGGTTCTCAGTGAACTACGGGGGGGGGGGGTCAATATAATTTGCGCCATCAATTTAACACCAAGTCGCAAAAAGGTTTTTGCACTTTTATTTTTCAATATAGTGTCCATTCACCTCAATACACTTATTCAATTCGTCCTTCAAGCTTTTGATAACACTTTTGTAGAAATCCGCAGATTGGCCTTCTAACCACCCCTGTGTGGTAACCTTTATGTCCTCGTTATCCACATAGGGTAAATTTCGTTTGCCGGAACAGGAAATAGTCACTGGGGGCTAGATCTGGGCTGGTTGGTGGGTGGTTTAACTGTTCAAATCCACATTCACGTACGGCGGCCTGTGCAATTTTCGACTTGTAAACCGGAGCGTTGTCATGCAAAGGTAGAACACCACATGTTCACTTCCCTCGGCATTTCTGTAATTCCTTAGGAGGTTCAGAAACTTTCATTCGTTGGTCAGACAAAATTCTTCTTTTTATAGCGGTTATGGTTTCCGGTTGGGTGGCATCTGAAGGCCTGTCTGACCTTTGGTCATCGTCTACGGACTCCCTACCCCTGTTAAACTCTAGAGACAAACAGCAAACTATGGAATAATCAGGAGCATCCTTGGCCATCACTTTGGACATACTTTGCATCCCTTCTTGGTAAGGAGCTGTATTACAGTATGTTGTTCATGTTTGTGAGGCTGCAGAGGAAAGTTCTTGGTGGGTTCGACAAGGCAGGGCTTCCTGGGATGGTTGTATGAAAAATGAACCCTTAAGCGGATATTCACAGCTTTTCCATTTTAGATGAAAAAGGATAGTATTGATACGAGTTGAAAGTTCTTAGAGTTGTCTAAATCCAGGTTGTCCTTCTTCAAGAGAGGCATAGCCACTGCAGTTCAGAAAATTGTGGGAATCTTCCAGATTCAAGGGTTTTATTCACTAACCTTGTGATAGTTGGGAGGAGAATATCCATTTGATCCAGAACAAGCTGCCACTGAACCGTATGTCACTCCAAATCAGCATGTGCACCTGTGGGGAATTGTGTTAGGTCTTGCCTCATCTTGTTGATCTTTTCCGAGATTAACTGATTAAAACAATGAGTTAGGTCTGTGGGAAATTCAGAAGAAAATAGTTTATTTTCTGTGAACCTCAAGGTGATGCTTCCGCCACTGTCGTCCACCTTCCCGGCGATTCCACATGGCTTTATGACCTTCATGACAGCACCAAGGAGTATTTGTCCGAACCCTGAGCATGTTTGTCAAGGAGTTCTGAGAGTGTAATAGAGCTGGGGATGCTCATCCACATCAAAAGGTCGATTGCAGACAACAAAGTAGAACTCTAAAATCTTAGCAGTAACCAACTGTTCCACCTGTTTCGGCCTGAACACATTTAAAGTCACAAACACAATGTAACAGTGAGACACTTGTCTGTCCTCAACATTCACTGTTTTGGCAATTTCACTGACATCAAGGGACATAACCCAATCCAAGATATTCTCAGATTTATGTTTTGGGTCAATGCCATGTTGCTTGAGTCCATATAAATGAAGGTGATGACTTTGAATGATCTCGAAATACTTTGGAACAACTGTTGTTTTGGATCCAGGTAGAGAGATGGATAGGGTCTAAAAATGTTCAATTCCGAACCAGACATTGAAGTGACTGATACTGATAGAAGTAATACATGCAGTATGGGTTACATGATACCCACAATCAACCAAAGATGGGGACATGATTTGGGAGCTTTCAAGAAAAGGTGTACATGCGGCAACTTCCCTTTTTGCTCGTGATCCAAATATATGTACCACAGACATGTATATAAGGGCTAATGCACTCACGTTAGCTTCATATTGATGTAATAAAAGACTTAGTATCCCTTACGACTTGCCTGAAATCGATAACTATAACTTTGAGGTGAAGAGCTTCCAAGCAGAATACACTTGTGATATACTGAATGTAAACAATTGCTCCGTACATCGAAAACTGTGTTATCGGTGTTTGCCGAACTGTTTTCAATCACAAATTGTGCATAGGATATTCATAAAGAGCACTCCAAGGGACATAACTCTATGGGACTCGCCTGAAATATTGTTCGGTCAGTAGAAGCCGCATAACCTTGCATAACTTATTTGAACTTTAAAATTTAATGTTGTAATCTAAATACGTAATCTTTTTTATAACAAATTATATGATAACTTCCCTGAGGGCTCATAGTTAGTATTATTGAGAGAAAATTAATGCATTAACTATTTTTAGAGAAGTGTTGTGTGATACAGGCGACGATACATTAATTAAAATCCTACCTTAGTTCTTCAAATTCTCTCTTTTCTTCTGATCTTGAATAGATAGATGTGTGGCCTATCAGAGCTAACCTGTAGCCTAGTTCACAAGCCAGGAGCATTATATAGTCTGAAGATTTGGAATACACAGTTTTGGTATTTTTCTCTTCCATCAGTTCAATGAATTCTTCAAGTAAGTCTTGATCAAAATATACAGTTTCTTCGGAAACTCCATAAAATCGTTGAACGAAGTTGCAGGTTGCCAGCTTCCGAAAAAAGGTTTCCATAGTCAGTATCACTGTTGCCAAAGTTAAGGGAAGAACTTTTGTCAGCGATTGTGTCTCAGCATAGGAAATTATTTGCTTGAAATGTTCTCGGCTTCTAAAGTCGTCAGGGGTCACAACTACAGACAAAACTTTGAATTCAACCAATCTCTTGCTTATCCATTCTTCCAAGTTTCTTTTCATCTGCAAATTGTAACCGGTTAAATGATCCCTCTGTTCTTTGTCCTTTGCAACAGTGAGTAGGATAGCTGGTTTATTGTTTGCCAAAACGCACATGTCACATATCAACTCTGTCTTAATTTTGTGAAATCGTTGTGGATGTCTTGGAAACAGAAATTGAAAAGACGATCCAACGTAGATAAATGCTCTCTGTCCATATGTTTCTTCAAGTACCGACCTAATCTTTGGGTACTTCCTTGACAACACACTGTGCATACATTTAGGGAAGATGACGACTTTACCTGCAAAAACAAATTTGTGTTAATATACTGTGGCTATAGCTTACTCAATTATTATGACTAAGGTAAGCAGCCTGTCAATCGCACTGAAGTCTTGACTTGACAGCCACTACGTTTGTAAATACAAGATCGCCATACACGATTATGCTTTCTAAACTGTATATCACTCTTATGATATCACTTCGACTGTTATGACGTATATAGTTTAGTAGCGTAAGCATGAGACAGTATAGTGTTGAGTGAGTGAGTTTAGTTTTACGCCACTTTTAGCAATATTCCAGCAATATCAGGGTCGGGGACATCAGAAATGGACTTCACACATTGTGCCCATGTGGGCAATCTTGACAAGAGGGAGGGAAAAGCATTGTAAACCAATCTTCATGTTCTAATGCAACATAATGTAGCAAATGTCCCGTGCCACCATACGTCAGAGCCACTGACATATCTGATTAAATATAGTTGGACGCATCGTCACCAGCTTGTGTGGACTAGAGGATATAGATTTACTTGTGTCACACTTCAGTAAACATTTGACAAGTTCATTACGAACTATTTGGGAGTGAATGTTCAATACAAGTATCCTAAGAGCATTCCACAGGCATATATGCCCCACTGTAAAAACGTATAAAACAAAAAATGATATGTTCTACTCACAAGTACCTACTGTTGTAACACAGAGGTCAAGGTCAAGCACAGGTATCTAAATGTTGCAACATGATTAAAACATGCATGTACTGCCCTTTAAATCCAAACACACATTTGCTAACAAATGTTGATTTTCAAAACAGTGGGATTTTTAAAGATTTGTTTTTTTGTGAGGGATCATAACTTCAATTTTTTATTAGTGGCTTCAGTCAATAACATGAACGTTTATGACAGGCAAACACACAACCTGGCACACAAGCCACGGGAAGAGATGAAACAGTTGGGGTGGATTTCAATTTAGAAAACTATGAGGTAAAAGCAGAACTTTTAAAATACTTGTTGTAGGAATTTGTATACCTGCACAGATGTCCTTTTGGAACAAGCCGCAACTGAATACTGTAGATAGATACCCCTCCTTTACCTTTCCAGTATCTTAAATAGAAACATGATAATGTGGTGGATCGCAGTAAAATGGAAACATACACGTCCAATCAAATAAAATGTTTAATCAGCATCCTAAGAGCAATACGTTTTCAATCATTTCCTGTTTTACACTAACAGTTTTGACAACAGTGCGACTACAACCTCCACATTTTCAAGATATGCCTGGCCGCAGTAGAATAATACTAAGCATTTTTATAAAGTTGAAGGCAACATCAACCCTGTGTGGTTCACAGTCGTATGCATGGCAGAGAACAGGAGTTATTGACTCGAAACCAAGATTGCTAACCTGACAATGTTATTGGTAACTGATTCTGAAAATTAAAAAAATGTATGAATTCTACCTGGCGTACCTCCACAGAAATCATGTGTGACCGTCTTACTCTCTTTCCCATTGTTTTCAGAATCTGAAAGAAAGCCAACCGATCAAAAAGACACCTACATAAAATATCATCAATTACAAAGTAAAACATTAACTGGATTGTTTTAAGTTACGCCAACTTACTCAAAGGTAACTACTTTGTAGTACTAATGTGTTTTTCATATCTCTTATTCTATTTTGAATTTTAATTTGTGGTCTGTGAATATATAAACAAACACATATAAGACAGGTTTTATACTTTAAACATACATATAGAATATATTTTAACAAAAGCTAATGCTTACCCCTAGAATCACAAGAAGAATGCATTGGAGTGCCCATTATGGCTTTAAACATTTGGTCAGAGAAAGATGAAGGATGCGAAAATGAAGATGCATCACTGTCGTAGAGAGACATGGTGTTCAAAATGTTACTGCTTGTTATCAACTATATTCAACGACTGTATTCTCTCCAACCATTCACAATGTTTCATTCTCAGTATATTGCCCTTCTCGTCAATGGTGTAGGTTTCAGGGCCTTTTTTATTATAGAATACAATGCCCTCAGCATACCCGACTGCAATTTCTAAAATCTTGAATTTTTTAGGACTAGTCTGGATTTGCAAAGGAGAGTTATACAGTGCAACCTTAATGAGACTGGTGGGGACAGAAGTGAGAGCACCGTCTGGTCCTTGATAGGATGCGTCATACACTAGTTTAGCCTCCAAAGACGTCTTAAACTCTTCGACGCTCCAGTTGCAGGGAAAGCCGTTGGGATTTATTTCCCTTGAGTCGTACGTTCCCCTTCCAATTCTTTCGTTAATTCCCACGAAGAAAGAACCCCCACCTTCAAGTTTTGACATGGAACATAAATTTTCCCTGAATCTCAGATCAGTCCAGATGTAATCAACAAACGAGGAAATGTTATGGAATGTTCGATCTTTCTTCGTGAACACACTTTTAAGTTCTATGTGTCTGCTTTCATGAAGTCGTTTCTCAAAGTTGTGGATTCCTGTTAGTGTTGGTTCTGTCGCTGTTGTGATCACCTTTCTGGACAAGAGAGAGACGAAACCAATGGTCGACACATTTTCAATCATAAAATCCGATGCAACCTTTGTGTAAAAATGTACTGTACATACAGACCGTGCTTTGTTTACAGTGAGGAGAAGAACAGGGGTACTTTCAAAACCAGGAAAGTCATCCCACAACCACTGACGTCTGTAAACATCCGTGAACAGTTGTCCGTCAGGGATTAGATTCTTCAGGCAAGCGTCAGTAAAGTTGTCAAAGTGACCAAGATACCTATCTTCTGGATCTTGACCGTGCAGATGAATAAGGATCTCACCTCCTGAGGTATTTCTTAATGCTGATACTTTCTTCTCAATTTCCTTCAACTTTCTCTTTTTTGTCTCGTTATGTTTAAGTTTAGAAGAAAATAGGTTGACATCCAAGTGTATCAAGAAGACATAAGTTCCCTTGTAATCAGAGGAGAAGGCTGTTGCTACTTCTTCACAGTCACAACAACCTGTTCGAAAAGAAGATAGAATGGTTCACATGTCCACAGAAAGTGGAAGAAAAATGTATTTTGACTGGTTATTTTCCGTGAATGCATTGTGTAAGCATTTTCAGATAGAGGCACCGTTTGCAGTAATATGAACAATCCAATTATGACAAGTCGATGCCACAGAGAACTACATTTCTACTTTTACCTGTTTCGTTATGATTTTCCTATGTCTGTTAAGCCCCTGATTGCAGCAATATAGATAATTACATGTTAGATCTTAAACACTGTTGTATAGATATTAATATATAACACTGGAATAGAAATCAGTAACTCATCATTTCTTGTAAACTGCAGTACATTTAAATCACTTCTAGTATCTGAACTGTATATTTCCTGTGACGCATTAAACACATATTTTAATGTTAATCAAGTTCCGAATCAATCACATAACATGAATATACAAAAAAAGGTTTTTCAAAGTTAATGGTTCCATATAATGAAGTAGTTTGTAACAAATGTAATCTAAACTCGCTGGAATATGAATATCACATGCTGCTAATATGCAGATCCGAATGTGTTCCAGCCTATATTTACAGCCCACCTTCATTTGTCAAATTTCGAGCCCTTATGAAGATACAAAATATTAATGTTCTCGAAGGGATATGTATATTCCTGAAGCAAAACCTACGTTAACATGATTGTATTATCATTTGTTATATCTCTACTCTACACACCATGACAATGTTGTATAACCTGTTGTCTTCTAGGTCACACCACCTTCGGTTCTGAATGAAGTAATCTACAATTGCAGTTGGAAACCTTTAAATAGAGTTACACCCGAACCTGAGGTTAAAGTCCTGTTGAGATGACGGTGTATATGATTAGATAATACAGATTATACATACTTTCAATCCATTCTGCCATATTCTGCCATCTTTTCGATGCATTTAACCATTACTGCATGCCTTCCTGAAAAATCAAGTTCAGGATGATTCCGCTTTACTACTGAGTCATATAGAGAAATGTGCATGGACGCACGCACAGACGCGGGGACTTACGCATGCACGCACGTACGCACGGGCAGACGGAGTGCATTTTATTACCCCTCGCAAAACGCGTTGCGGGGAATAAAAAGTGCCATAGCGGAGTAAAGTGATGAACCTGACATCACTATCTTTGAAGCCAACAAAGGAAGAGCAGCCATCATTATGAATACACCTGAATTCATCTGAATGGTGAGATGAATGATACCATACACAACAAATTGAACCCCAACAACTCCCAGCCATCTGACGCTGGTGCCAATATCAAAATTCATGAATCGCCAGTGAAAACCAGAATCTCCCGTGTGCTCCCGAACATTGTTATTTACAATACTGTCTAGCTCCTGTCGAAACTTTTAGCACTATTAGACAAAGAAGGTAAATCCGTCATGAGTGATTCATCATCCTTTGTTAACGAACTTAAGGATTACCAAACTAGTGGTACCATGGCGTGGTAGACGTATTCACTAACATTCCTCTAGAAGAATCTCCAGCAATCCTGCGATCCCGATTAGAATCTTGTATAGACCAGATCGACACAAAACTAGCAATAGACAGCATCGGCAGCCTTGTATCCAGCTGTTTTGAAACATCCAATTTTACATGGCAAGATCAGATATATCAGCAGATTTATGGTCTACCCATGGGATCCCCACTCTCAACTCTCATAACTGAGGACCCGAGAAGGTCCGGGTTAGAAATGATCTTCAGTAACGGACGCATGTCGTGAGAGGCAACTAACGGGATCGGGTGGTTAGGCTCGTTGGCTTGGTTGACACATGTCATCGGTTCCCATTTGCGCAGATTGTCTGCTACAGACTCGATTATTTACAGGCCGCCGCCATATAGCTGGAATATTGCTGAGTGCGGCGAAAAACACAACTCACTCACTCACTCTCATGACTGAGATATTCATGACCAACTTTGAGAAGATTGTTCTGGCTACTTCACCATTCCAACCACTATTTTGGCACAGGAAGGTTGATGATACATTCTCTATCCTCGACAACCATGATGACCCCATTGCACTTTCAGACCACCTCAACAATCAACGGCCTAGAATTAAGTTTACGATGGAAACAGAGCAGCAGAACAAACTCCCCTTCTTGGACATCGCCATTGACAACTCCAAGAACCAGCTCACCACGTCGGTCTCTATCGCAAACCTACCCAAACAGACCAATATATTCACAACCACTCAAACCGCCATCCCCAAATCAAAAGAACAGTTGTTACCACACTTGCGAGTGGCGCGAAAACAACCTGTATCCCCGACCTACTGCAACAAGAAGTTGACCACCTGAAGACAGCATTCAACACATACAATGGTTATCCTAAGAACCTTGTAGAAACCACTATAAAGGAAACACAGCAGGATCAAGTTCAGCGTACTTTAAAACTTGAACCATCTCCCATCCGCATCAACATCCCGTATGTTGGGCCCATCAGCCTCCTAGTCGGCAGACTTCTAACGAAAACGGACAGCATTGACACATTCATCAAAAAGCATCTTCTAAATTGCCAAATCAAGCATCAATTGAATAATTCAAACGAATAATCATATGTTATTACAGGACACATATCCGACGAAATATTAAATTGAAAAATATATATTATGACTAGAGAAAGAAATGTCATGTCCATGAAACATTGTGTGACAAAAGTCACAAAAACACTGATATGTTTCAGGCGAATAAACACCTCAACACATATCCGACAAAGTATACTCGTAAAAGAAGTAGGGAACCTGAACTTTCAATTTGGATAGGAAGTATAAGCGTTAACAAACTTTTCAAAGACAGACATTTTATGTACGCACCACTATTTCTCGTTATCACCACATTTTAACACAACGCATGGGATGCACGTGCGCAACGGTTTACAAGAAGGTTGATTTATCACCGTAGACCAGTAATTTTGACAATCATCTTGCCTCACACAGTTATTAGTGTTTGTTTCTAGCCGTGTTTTGTTTGAAAATTAAAATTGTACACATGTGAAAACGTGAACTTCCTGCATTTAAAGTGCAGGGATATTTATTGTTGAAAATTGCAGTCATGAAAACGTGGGGTTGAATACCCAAAGAAACCAATGATCAACATAATGAGTATGGGTCGTCGGATAATCGTGTGAAGTCTTTTTGTTAGCTTTATAAGTGGAGCTATTTTTTAAAGTCGACAGGTGTTGCCTTTGCCATCATACATATCTGATAATGGAATAGTTGACACTAGCTATGTAATGTAACGTAATAATGTGATATAATGTGATGTAATAGTGCAACTTAGTAATCTGAGTCAATGTGATATATTAAGATTAATGCAATAACAATGTCATGTCATTTTATAAAAATGTAATGTTATGAAGTAAGCGTCAAGATCAGTATTTTACTTCACACTGGAAAAGCTGACTCTGAACATGTAACGAATCGACCAAACGCAACCGGATGGTTGGGTATATATATACGAGGGTCACGGAGTGCATGGGGAGAATTACACGTGGTGTCGAGCAGACATGATGGGTGGATGGAGTGAGCTGGAAAGCGTGAGTTATGTTTAATATGTTGTGTAGTTTAAATTGTCATAGATAGAATTACTCATGTTTAAAGCAATGTTTAATATACTGAAAGCCATTAAAAACGCAATTGGTATTTGTTGTCCTGAAACTTACAAAAGTTCTATTGAAGATGTTTTCCTGCGATACAGAGGATATAGGGGTAAAAGGCTGTTATTCTGGCCCATTTCGAGTTCGAGTCCCGGAGCATTCCTCTCACATGAACTTTGATACTTAAAACTGAACCTTTGACATTTCTCGTAATTATATTTCAATACTTAAAAATACTTTGATTTTGACATGGTTATCAGATGGATAATATCAAAAAGTTAAGGATGAATTCAGCTAACTGTAGGGATCTGGCAGATAAAAATAAAATTAAAGGAGTTATGAATCTCTATAGAAAGAAATCATACTCAATAATTTGTTTGCGAGATATCCATATAACTCAAGAAGATGTAACATATGTTATATTTAGGATTTTAATAGCCAAAGAAGATGTTACTAAAATGAGAAATTAATGGGGATTGCAGAGTATAATTGCACCTGTCAAGTCCAATTTAAGAGGTGTTGCAATACTTTGCTATAATAATATTGATCTCGCTATATATAAAACTCTGGAAGATGAAGGTTGAAGTTGTATTATTGCAGACATAACTGTAGAAGATAAAAGATTTACCCTCACATTCCTTTTTGGACCAAATATTGATGACCCATTATTTTATTGAAAGCTTTTTCAAACTATGTCCAATTTTGAGAATAAATGTCTGGTTATGGTAGGAGATTGGAATCTGGTTCGTGATCTTTATATTGATTGACAAAATTACAAAAATATTAACAATCCCAAGGCTAGAAAAGTAGTTTTAGACACAATTGGAGCTTATCATCTTGTGGATGTTTGTCGTAATTAAATAGACTTTTTTCAATCTCAAGATTTGCTGAACCTTACACTTGATTCCGATATTCCACCAGGCTACAAAACGGACCACTCAGCTATTACCTACTCTTTTTCAAATACTATTAACCAAGAAAGAGGGCGGGGATATTGGAAATTTAATACTTCTTTGTGGTTACAACCTGATTATAGTGAATTTGGTAGATCCATATTAAAGGACACAGTTGAAAAATACCCAGATATTGATGTATATGATGAAAATGCTAATGACCGTAATATAAAACTTAAGATTGATGATAGTTTATTTTTAGAAACCTTCCTTATGAAAGTTAGGGGAAAATCAATTTCATTGTCATCCTTTCTAAAAAAGAAAACGACTGATAAAACCTCAGAATTAGAAACTTAACTTAAAGACTATGAAGAATCAATAAGAAAGGACTTTCAAACTACAGAAGGAAATTTATTATCTGAACTTGCAAAACATAAATTTGAACTACAACTAATAAAGAAGATGAAATAAGGGCTATACAGCTCAGAATCAGAATTTTATTGCTTGAAGAGGGGGGTAAGCCAACCAAATATATTTGCAACCTAGAAATGAGTAATTGCCAGCAAACCAATTTATAAGATTGTCATTGATAATAATGATGAGAATACTGACAGCTATTCTATCTTAAATGAAGTAAAAACATTTTACAAATACATTTACCCATCTGGCGGGGAATACGAGGATGATACTTGTTTACAAGATGTAGTAACACCCACTTTAAGTGACCATCTGAGAAACAAATCAGTAAAAGATATTGACATTGAAGAAATAACATTGGCTGTTAAAAATATGAAAAATAACAAAAGTCCTGGAGTAGATGGATTTCCAGTAGATTTCCTTAAATATTTTTTGAAACCCCTTAAATATTGGATCTATAGATTTATTAAAGATATTTTAAAAAGAATCAAATGTCTTTTACAATGAAAAGAGGTGTCATTACATGTATACCCAAGCCAGATAAAAACAGAACCCTTTTGAAAAACTGGGGATCAATAACTTTATTAAATTCACTGTATAAAATAGTAAGCACTTGTATTTCTAATCGTTCCAAAACAACCTTGTACTCTCTTATTCATGAAAATCAGACTGGATTTATACCTGGTAGAAATATAAGCGAAAACACAAGATTACTGTATGACATTATGTTTGAGACAGAAAGAAGAGACATCCCAGGTTTTTTAATTTTGATCGATTTTGAAAAGGCATTTGATACTGTCTCTAAATATTGTATCAATTTGGTATTAAAAAGTTTGGTTTTGGTCCCCAAATTATTAGCTGTATATATATTCTAACCTATAATACAACTTCTGCGTTATTAAGAATAGACATCTCTCAGAATTCTTTTCAAATGAACGGGGCTGTAGACAAGGGGATCCGTTATCGCCATATTTTTCCTTTTTATAACTGAAATCCTTGGATGCATGATAAGAAAAAATGAAAATATCAAAGGTATAGGAATTGATGATACGGAGTATAAATTAGGACAATATGCAGATGATACTGAGTTGTTTTTAGATGGAACAGAAAAATGTCTTTATTCTGCTGATGATACAGTTAATACCTTCTATAAGATGTCAGGACTAAAAATAAATATTGATAAGACTAAGCAATCTGGTTTGGATGGAGATAAACTGTCAGGATTTGAATATTGATTGGCGAAAAAAAGAATTTTATGTTCTGGGAATTATATTTAATGACGAACTGAAGGATTTATGGATCATCAATGAAAAGACAAAACTAGTGGAAATTAACAGATTATTGGCTGTGTGGACAAAAAGACATTTAACACTAATCGGCAAATCGCTGTTATCAAAACACTAGCTATTTCAAAGTTAGTTCATATGGTCAATACTTTACCAAACCAGCCCCAAGATGGTGTTACCTCCCTTGATAAATTATTTTTCAAATTCATTTGGAATGACAAAAATGACAAAATTAAGAGAAGTACTTTGAAAAAAGGTTATATACATGGGGCTTTTGGAATGATTGACATAAAAACAATTATCAATGCCTTGAAACTATCTACTTTGAGACTGTATTTAAGAAAATCATCAATATGCAATATGCAATTTTCCTTAACATGATATCATGAATTTTGGTGCTAATTTCTATAATATTGCTAATATTCATAATCCATATTGGAAAGATGTTTTATAAGCATGGAATATGTATTGTACTAACATTACCATAGAGGACAGCAACACTGATGAAATTTTAGATGGAACAGAAAAATGTCTTTATTCTGCTGATGATACAGTTAATACCTTCTATAAGATGTCAGGACTAAAAATAAATATTGATAAGACTAAGCAATCTGGTTTGGATGGAGATAAACTGTCAGGATTTGAATATTGATTGGCGAAAAAATGAATTTGATGTTTTGGGAATTATATTTAATGACGAACTGAAGGATTTATGGATCATCAATGAAAAGACAAAACTAGTGGAAATTAACAGATTATTGGCTGTGTGGACAAAAAGACATTGAACACTAATCGGCAAATCGCTGTTATCAAGATACTAGCTATTTCAAAGTTAGTTCATATGTTCAATACTTTACCAAACCAGCCCCAAGATGGTGTTACCTCCCTTGATAAATTATTTTTCAAATTCATTTGGAATGACAAAAATGACAAAATTAAGAGAAGTACTTTGAAAAAAGGTTATATACATGGGGCTTTTAGAATGATTGACATAAAAACAATTATCAATGCCTTGAAACTATCTACTTTGAGACTGTATTTAAGAAAATCATCAATATGCAATATGCAATTTTCCTTAACATGATATCATGAATTTTGGTGCTAATTTCTATAATATTGCTAATATTCATAATCCATATTGGAAAGATGTTTTATAAGCATGGAGTATGTATTGTACTAACATTACCATAGAGGAAAGCAACACTGATGAAATTTTAGCAATCCCATTATGGTTTAATCATAATTTGAAAAACCCAAAACATTATATCAGACATTGGGCAAATAAAGGACTATTAACCATCAACAACATGTGTGTTGAAGAAGGTTTGATGTCTGTTGAAAAGTAAATATTCAATAAAAGGGACAGAATTAGATCATAGATATGTTCTAAATATTTTTTTTCTGAATCATGGAAAAATACAATAACAAATCACAGATATATACATAACTATGACATGAATCTAAATTTTTATCAAAAGAATTTCATGAAATCATTGCATGGATCAAGCTTATGTTATGATATATTGTTATTTAACAATAATAACCCTCATATGTGTCATAAATGGGAGAATGTGTTTGATGAACTTGATTGGCCAATGACTTTTAAGTCTTACAGACAAGACATTAATGATGCAAAACGCGTAGATTTCCAATTTGAAGTTTTACATGGTATTATCTTTACCAAAAAGGAACTTTAAAAATGAATCTTATCCAAAGTGCCTCATGCAGCTTTTGTAAAGATGAGGATAAAAAACTTGTGCCATGTTTACTGGGAATGTTGTGAAACTATGAAGTTTTGGAATGGTCTTCAAATTTGGATTAACACTCATTTGATACAAAAAGTTAATTTTGACAAAATGTTTGGTGTATTTTGGTTCCTTAAGTAAAATCCCAGAACTTAATCATAAAATCATTTCAGCAAAAAGATATATTTTTGTCTCTTCTTTTCAAAAACAATATTCAAAATGCAATACCCTTATGATGACTTTAAAATATATTTTTCTGTTGAAAGCTTCATTGCCAAATGGAATGAAATGAAGAAATTTACAAATAAATGGCATCCATTATTCCCAGTATTCAAACCTGACCTCTGTATCAGATGTGATGCAATATACAATAAATACGTATGCTGTGACGCAATATACATCATGATATGTAAGATTTGGTGCTTTAAACAATATGACTTGTCGTATATGATGCTATATACAACATGACATGTCGGATGTAGTGCTATATACTTTATGGTATGTGGGATGTGACGCTATATATAGCAAGATATTTCGGATGTTGCGCTATGTACAACATATGTCGGCTGTGACCCCATATGCAATATGATAGTCTGATATTGCCCTATATACAACATTGTACGCTGGGTGCTGCGCTATATACAGCATGATATGTCGGAGGTGCCGCAATATACAATACGATACGTTGGATGTGCGCAATATACAGCAGGAAAAATCAGATGTGACTCTATTTACAATATGATATGTCGGATATGGTGCTATATACAACATGACAGGTCGTATGATATGCTATATACAATACAATATTTCGGATATGCCACTATATACAACTTATTTTGGATGTTGCGCAATGTACAACATATGTTGGATGTGACCCCATATGCAATATGCTATGTCTGATATGCATCATAAGGGATAAACATTTCAATGTAAAAACATTGAAGGATCTTTTTAACCACTGTTAATTTTCATTTAATTATTGTTTTTTTAAAAGAAATTAACTTGTTTGATGAATTCAGAAAAATGTGTTTTGTAAATAGATATATTTTAAAGATTGGTAATTTAGATTAGTTAACTTAGATTGTTCGTGGCTGTACCCTCAAATGGAGTTAAAATACTGTAAAATTATTATCCTTCTGATAGGGCACGTAAGTCCCAAAACTTTCAAAGTAAAATGTATACTGAGTCAAAAAAGAAATTTCACATTCTTTCGTCAGGGCACTATAAAAGAACAAGAGATGGTAAGATGGTTAAATTGTTATTATTTCATTGCTGAGATCTGTGTGATGTACTCGATACACTGACAGTGCCATAATCAGTTCCATTAGGCTACACCGCCGTTCCAAAAACATGGGTATACAGAATGTCAAGTCACAAGAATAAAAATTCAAAATTTCTCAGTTCAATATCGTGTATGGCCGCCCCGAGCATTCAGCGCTGCCAAACACCGTCTCATCATTGACTGCCTGAAGCTTGTGAACACGTGGCTGGGGTTTCTGCGCCATTGCTCTTGCAAGGCAGCGCCAAGTTCCTGCAAATTCTGAGGTTGGTTCCTAAGACCACGAAGCCTTCTCCCAAGTGCATCCCAAACGTGCTCTATTGGATTAAGGTCAGGGGACGTCGATGGCCAGTCCATGACGTTGATTCCAGCGTTTTGGAGGAAATTTCATGTCAGCATCGCGGTATGCGGCCGAGCATTATCATGCTGGAACTGTCGACCTGGGCCATGAGCCGCCATGAAAGGAACGAGTTCTGGCCGCGGTAAGCAGCAGCTGTGAGTTTTCCACGGATGACCAGAAGTCGGGAACGGTTGTTCCCACAGAAAGCACCCCACACCATGCAACTTTCGCCCCCGAATCTGTGGGACTTCCTGTACACAACATTGGGCATACCGTTCACGAGGTCGTCTCCAGACTCTATGCCTGCCGTCCGCGAATCTGAGGGTAAACCTGGATTCATTGCTAAAGACGACTCGATTCCAGTCTCTCGGGTCCATTGGAGGTGACGTTGGGCGCACAGCAGACGTTGACGTTGATGAAACGGCGTCAATATTGACCCACGATATGGACGTCGAGAATGGAGGTCTGTGAGGACAGTCGACCTCTAAACATCTCAGCCCTGGTTCGTGTAGCCGGCAGAAATCTGTCACGTAGGTGACGTAGGACGATTTGACGGTCTTCTGCTCGTGACGTCACACGTGGACGACCCGACCTTGGGCGATCAGAAGGGGTGCCAGTTTGTTGTAGACGACCTCGCAAGTCATACACAGTACGACGGCTGCATCCCATTGCTCTTGCGACGTCAATAACTGATCTTCCCGCTTGCAACATGCCAACGGCAAGTTCACGTTGCACATTTGACAATCGTGGCATTTCAAGTACCGTTAAAACTGTGTCTTAAAAGTGTTTTTCCAATTCTTGAGGCCAATGCAAACACGTGCATATGAAGAAAACTTGATTTGGCACTAACGTCATTTGCACGACGAATGGATGGGTTTGAGTGGGTTTTGCTAACGATGTCGAAAGATAGGGATCCAATTTCGGATACATAGATGTATAATCAGAGAAAAAATATTCATTATTTTTCAAAGTTTCCTTTTTGACTCATATTTATTTTAAACGTAGTATCTTTGTTCTTTTAACTGCTGAAGGGATGAGAGAGAGAGAGAGAGAGAGAGAGAGAGAGAGAGAGAGAGAGAGAGAGAGAGAGAGAGAGAGAGAGAGAGAGAGAGAGAGAGAGAGAGAGAGAGAGAGAGAGAGAGAGAGAGAGAGAGAGAGAGAGAGAGAGAGAGAGATCCGAAGATTATTGATACATGAATTCAATCAAACATACAACACATTAGTATTTACATCTTCGTCCAATGACCAAATCGATCTCAAACTGTGCAAATGGATGTTTTGTCAGACAACCTAATCACATTGTAAATCACCGATTTTAGGCATTTGTATTAAAGAATCTGTCTATGTAACTGTCAACAAAATAATCAGCAGAACGCAGACTGCTTGCAGAGGGAGGGAGCCAATGACCTGTAACAGTGGCAGTGTTGGGTCATAAAGGTAAATGCACGTGCAGTTCATGATAGTTACCTGTGCACTGCACAGTGACAGACCGTTTGGATCATTCACATTGACTACCTCTAGCTGTCATCATGAAAGCTTATTCAGATGATGCTAAACGTTTAATTAGAAATGTGTTCTAAAGACAAGAACTGTAACTGTTCACATGAGAGAGGCATGGTACAGCGATGAAATCCGTGCAGCAAAAAGAAAGCGGCGTAAACTTAAAATAAATATGCGATACAGTGGGCTCACTGTACATAAGCAGATGCACTCCCAAGCACGGATTAGGGTGAATGCATTGGTTGAACAGGCAAAAAGGAAATGAGTCAATGACATCGTGGAAGCTGCAAAAGACCAGAAGGAAATATTTAAGATCTCTAACAGACTACTGTACAAGACAGTCGCAAGCCCTACCTGACAATCTTCCTGAAGATGTTATTGCCGAAACATTCTCATCATTCTTCAAAAAAAAGACTTAGAAGATTTGATCATACCTCACAGATTTGCATACGTTCATACAAACCTCGCCAGCAGCTCATGCCGACATGAATATGCATGATATTCCGGAACTGTCTTGTTTCCTACCAGCATCTGAGATCGAGGTGAGACAGGTGATTGTGAGGTGTCCTACAAAGTCTTCTTCACTAGACCCTTGCCGACATGGTTGTTGAAGGAGTGTCTGGATGAAACAGTACCAACAATAACCAGTGTGATCAATGCTTCTTTCAGTCAAGCTTGTGTTGCAAGCACCTTCAAGTTAGCATCTAATACACCACTGATCAAGAAACCTCATCTAGATTCAAACAACCTAAAATATTACAGACCAGTCTCCAACTTGCCCTTTGCTGCTAAGGTCATGAAGAGAGTGGTAGTGTCAAGGCTTCGTGATCATATCATCAGAACTGGGAAAGCGGAAACGTTGCAGTCTGCATACCGATGTCATCCTACTAATTTCAGGCCGTGAGAGTCAATGGGCAATTGTCAGAGAAACTTAGCGTCAAGTATGTAGTTCCACAGGGTTCTTTACTGGGACCGGTGTTGTTCACTATATACACATCACCTCTCGGGGACAATAATCTCTCGTTCCATCTCTACGCTGATGACACCCAGCTGTATCTGGCCTTCAAGCCCTCCAACAGAACATCAGTAGAGGATACATATCGTCGTTTGATGAACTGTATCAAGGACATCAAGGATTAGATGACCCTAAACTTTCTCAAGTTCAACAGTGAGAAGACGGAACTGCTGATTCAAAGTCAGCGAGAAGCAAACTTGCTCTTCCCACCTTTGAAATTGGAGGCTGCATCAGTGAACCAAGCAAAGAAGCACGAAATCTGGGATTTTTATTTGACTCATCTATGAATGCTGGGTCCCATGTAAACAAAATATGCAGACATGCATATTTTAACATCCGAAACATTGTACAAATACGTCGATTTGTAAATCTAAAGACTGTAACATCTCTTGTTCAGTGTTGTGTTGTGTCCCATTTAGATTACTGCAATGCTCTTCTAATTGGACTACCAAAGCAATTGATAGCAAAGCTGCAGTGCGTTCAGAATTGTGCAGCTAGACTTGTGACAAAGACAAAGAAAGACAGCCACATCTATCCAGTGTTAGAGAAACTTCATTGGTTGAAGGTGGCAGACAGAATCACTTATAAAGTGCTCCTGTTATCCTTCAAAGCAAGGTCAGGCCTGGCCTCTGTGTATCTCCAGGAACTCTTCAAGGAATGCAAGCCCGCGAGGTATCTTAGATCCATGGGACAAGGCATGCTGTGTGTTCCACACGCAAGGACCACCACCTATGGAGATCGATCATTCGCCAGAGCAGCTCCACGACACTGGAATGATCTGCCATTAAAGCTGAGACTTATAAATAACTTGGCCACTATTAAAACCAATCTCAAGACCCACCTTTTCTCAAAGACATACACCTAGACCGAATTGACATTGCTGATACATGTGACATGCATATTCTGAAAGCGCTTTTGAGCAGTTATACTGACTGGATTCCTGCGCTAAATAAGTTCTTAGTTGATGATGATGATGGTGTAGTTACTCCGCTCCTGCTAGGTGATTGCAGGAACCACATTGTACAGTGAGGGTGAACACTCGGATGGACTGATATTGCACAGTCAGGGTGAACAGTCGGATGGACTGATAATGTACAGTGAGGGTGAACTGTCGGATGGACTGATGACGGTGGTCAATTGCAGGAACCACATTTTATAGTGAGGGTGAAGAGTCGGATGGACTAATGACGGTGGTCAATTGCAGGAACAACATTGTACAGTGAGGGTGAACAGTCGGATGGACTGATATTGTACAGTGAGGGTGAACTGTCGGGAGGACTGATATTGTACAGTGATGGTGAACTGTCGGATGGACTGATATTGTACAGTGAGGGTGAACAGTCGGATGGACTGATATTGTACAGTGAGGGTGAACAGTCGGATGGACTGATATTGTACAGTGGGGGTGAACCGTCGGATGGACTGATGACGGTGGTCAATTGCACGAAACACATTGTACAGTAAGGGTGAACTGTAGGATGGACTGAGATTGTACAGTGAGGGTGAACTGTCGGATGGACTGATATTGTATAGTGAGGGTGAACATTCGGATGGACTGATATTGTACAAAGAGGGTGAACACTCGGATGGACTGATGACGGTGGTCAATTGCAGGAACCACATTGTATAGTGAGTGAAACCGTCAGTGAACTGTCAGATGGGGTGAACTGTCGGATTGTACAGTGAGGGTACAGTGAGGGTGAACAGTCGGATGGACTGATATTGTACAATGAGGTGAACTGTCTGATGGACTGATGATAGTGGTCAATTGCAGGATCCACATTGTACAGTGAGGGTCAACAGTCAGATGGACTGATATTGTACTGTGAGGGTGAACTGTCGGGTGAACTGATATTTTACAGTGAGGGTGAACTGTCTGATGGACTGATATTGTACAGTGGGGGTGAACTGTTGGATGTACTGATGACAGTGGTCAATTGCAGGAACCACATTGTGCAGTGAGGGTGAACAGTCAGATGGACTGATATTGTACTGTGAGGGTGAAGAGTCGGATGGACTGATGGCGGTGGTCAATTGCAGGAACCACATTGTACAGTGAGGGTGAACTGTCGGATGGACTGATATTGTACAGTGGGGGTGAACAGTCAGATGGACTGATATCGTACAGTGAGGGTGAACTGTCGGATGGACTGATGTCGGCGGTCAAATGCAGGAGCAACATAGTACAGTGAGGGTGAAAATTCGGTTGTACTGATATTGTACAGTGAGTGTGAACTGTCGGATTGACTGATGATGGTGGTCAATTGCAGGAACAACATTGTACAGTGAGGGTGAACAATCGGATGGACTGAGATTGTACAGTGAGGGTGAACAGTCGGATGGACTGATATTGTACAATGAGGGTGAACAGTCGGATGGACTGATGACGGTGGTCAATTGCAGGAACAAGATTGTACAGTGAGGGTGAACAATCGGATGGACTGAGATTGTACAGTGAGGGTGAACTGTCGGATAGACTGATATTGTACAGTGAGGGTGAACTGTCGGATGGACTGATATTATACAGTGAGGGTGAACAGTCGAATGGACTGATATTGTACAGTGAGGGTGAACCGTCAGATGGACTGATATTTTACAGTGAGGGTGAACTGTCGGATGGACAGATATTGTACAATGAGGGTGAACAGTCGGATGGACTGATGAGGTGGTCAATTGCAGAAACCACATTGTACAGTGAGGGTGAACAGTCAGATCAACTGATATTGTACAGTGAGGGTGAACAGTCAGAAAGACTGAAATTGTACAGTGAGGTTGAACTGTCGGATGGACTGATGACGGCGGTCAATTGCAGGAACAACATTGTACAGTGAGGGTGAACAGTCGGTTGGACTGATATTGTACAGTGAGGGTGAACAGTCGAATGGAATGATATTGTACAGTGGGGGTGAACTGTCGGATGAACTGATGACGGTGGTCAAATGCACGAATCACATTGTACAGTAAGGTTTAACAGTGGGTTTGACTGATATTGTACAATGAAGGTGAACTGTCAGATGGACTGATGACGGTGGTCAATTGCAGGAACCACATTGTATAGTGAGGGTGAACTGTCAGATGGACTGATATTGTACAGTGAGGGTGAACAGTCGGATGGACTGATATTGTACAGTGAGGTGAACTGTCGGATGGACTGATGATAGTGGTCAATTGCAGGATCCACATTGTACAGTGAGGGTCAACAGTCAGATGGACTGATATTGTACTGTGAGGGTGAACTGTCGGGTGAACTGTTATTTTACAGTGAGGGTGAACTGTCGGATGGACTGATATTGTACAGTGGGGGTGAACTGTCGGATGTACTGATGACAGTGGTCAATTGCAGGAACCACATTGTACAGTGAGGGTGAACTGTCGGATGGACTGATATTGTACAGTGAGGGTGAACAGTCAGATGGACTGATATTGTAGAGTGAAGGTGAACTGTCGGATGGACTCATGACGGTGGTCAATTGCAGGGACCACATTTTATAGTGAGGGTGAACAGTCTAATGGACTGATGACTGATGAACAGTGGTCAATTAGAGGAACCACATTGTACAGTGAGGGTGAACTGTCAAGGGGACTGATATTGTGCAATGAGGGTGAACAGTCTAATGGACTGATGACGGTGGTCAATTGCAGGAACAACATTGTACAGTGAGGGTGAACATTCGACTGCACTGATGTTGTACAGTAAGGGTGAGCTGGCGAGTGGACTGATGACTGTGGTCAATTGCAGGAACAACATTGCACAGTGAGGGTGAACTGTCAGATGGACTGATATTGTATAGTGAGGGTGAACTGTCGGGTGGACTGTTATTGTACAATGAGGTTGAACTGTCGGATGGACTGATGACAGTGATCAATTGCAGGAACCACATTTTATAGTGAGTGTGAACAGTCGACTGGACTGATGACGGTGGTCAATCGCAGGAACCACTTTGTACAGTGAGGGTGTACTGTCAGGATGGACTGATATTGTACAGTGAGGTGAACTGTCGGATGGACTGATGATAGTGGTCAATTGCAGGATCCACATTGTACAGTGAGGGTCAACAGTCAGATGGACTGATATTGTACTGTGAGGGTGAACTGTCGGTTGAACTGTTATTTTACAGTGAGGGTGAACTGTCGGATGGACTGATATTGTACAGTGGGGGTGAACTGTCGGATCTACTGATGACAGGGGTCAATTGCAGGAACCACATTGTACAGTGAGGGTGAACTGTCAGATGGACTGATATTGTACAGTGAGGGTGAACAGTCGGATGGACTGATATTGTACAGTGAGGTGAACTGTCGGATGGACTGATGATAGTGGTCAATTGCAGGATCCACATTGTACAGTGAGGGTCAACAGTCAGATGGACTGATGACGGTGGTCAATTGCAGGAACCACCTTGTACCGTGAGGTCGAACTGTCGGATGGACTCATATTGTACAGTGAGTGTGAACTGTTGGATGGACTGTTATTGTACAGTGATGGTGAACATTCGAATGGACTGGTATTGAACAGTGAGGTTGAACTGTCAGATGCACTGATGACAGTGGTCAAATGCAGAAACCACATTGTACAGTGAGGGTGAACAGTCAGATGGACTGATGACGGTGGTCAATTGCAGGAACCACATTGTACAGTGAGGGTGAACTATCAGCTGGACTGATATTGTACAGTGAGGGTGAACTGTCGGATGGACTGATATTGTACAGGTGGGTGAACTGTCGGATGGACTGATGACAGTGATCAATTGCAGGAACCACATTTTATAGTGAGGGTGAACAGTCGGATGGACTGATGACGGTGGTGAATTGCAGGAACCACATTGTACAGTGAGGTCGAACTGTCGGATGGACTGATATTGTACAGTGAGGGTGAACTATCGGCTGGACTGATATTGTACAGTGAGGGTGAACTGTCGGCTGGACTGATATTGTACAGGTGGGTGAACTGTCGGATGGACTGATGACAGTGATCAATTGCAGGAACAACATTTTATAGTGAGGGTGAACAGTCGGATGGACTGATGACAGTGATCAATTGCAGGAACCACATTTTATAGTGAGGGTGAACAGTCAGATGGACTGATGACGTTTTCAAGTGAAGGTGAACAGTCAGATGGACTGATGACGGTGGTCAATTGCAGGAACAACATTGTACAGTGAGGGTGAACATTCGATTGAACTGATATTGTACAGTGAGGGTGAACAGTCAGATAGACTGATATTGGACAGTGAGGGTGAACAGTCAGATAGACTGATATTGTACGTTGAGGGTGAACTGTCAGATGGACTGATGTCGACGGTCAATTACAGGAACAACATTGTACAGTGAGGGTGAACAGTCGGTTGGACTGAAATTGTACAGTGTAGGTGAAGTGTCGGTTGGACTGATATTGTACAATGAATTTGAACTGTCGGATGGACTGATGACGGTGGTCAATTGCAGGGACCACATTTTATGGTGAGGGTGAACAGTCGAATGGACTGATGACGGTGGTCAATTGGGAGCAACCACATTGTTCAGTGAGGGAGAGCTCTCGGATGGACTGATATTGTACAGTGAGGGTGAACAGTCAGATATAGTGATATTGTACAGTAGGGTGAACTGTCGGGTGGACTAATGACTGCGGTCAATTGCAGGAACAACATTGTACAGTGAGGGTGAACATTCGGCTGCGCTGATGTTGTACAGTAAGGGTGAACTGGCGAGTGGACTGATGACTGTGGTCAATTGCAGGAACAACATTGCACAGTGAGGGTGAACTGTCATGTGGACTGATATTGTACAGTGACGGTGAACTGTCGGGTGGACTGTTATTGTACAGTGAGGGTGAACATTCTGATGGACTAATATAGTACATTGAGGGTGATCTGTAGGATGGACTGATGACAGAGGTCAATTGCAGGAACCACATTTTATAGTGAGTGTGAACATTCGGATGGACTGATGACGGTGGTCAATTGCAGGAACCACATTGTACAGTGAGGGTGTACTGTTGGATGGACTGATATTGTAGAGTGAGTGTGAACTGTGGGATGGACTGATAGCGGGGGTCAAATGCAGGAACCACATTGTACAGTGAGGGTGAACTGTCAGATGAACTGATATTGTACAGAGAGGGTGAACTGTTGGGGGGACTGATATTGTGCAATGAGATTGAACAGTCTGATGGACTGATGACGGTGATTAATTGCAGGAACCACATTGTACAGTGAGAGTGAACTGTCGGATGGACTGATATTGTACAGTGAGGATGAACATTCAGATGGACTGATATTGTACAGTGAGGGTTAACTGTCGTATGGAATGATAACGGCGGTCAATTGCAGGAACAACATTGAACAGTGGGGTTGAACAGTCGGACCGACTGATATTGTACAGTGAGGGTGAACTGTCGGTTGGAATGATTTTGAACAATGACGGCGAACAGTCGGATGGACTGACGACGGTAGTCAATTTCAGGAACCATATTGTACAGTGCGGGTGAACATTCGGTTGGACTGATATTGCAGAGTAAGGGTGAACTGTCGAGTCGACTGATGACTGCGGTCAATTGCAGGAACAACATTGCACAGTGAGGGTGAACAGTCAGGTGAACTGATATTGTACAATGAGGGTGAACTGTCGGGTGGACCGATATTGTACAATGAGGGTGAACGGTCAGATGGACTAATGACGGTGGTGAATTGCAGGTACCACATTGTACAGTGAGGGTGAACTGTCGGATGGACTGATATAGTATAGTGAGGGTGAACAGTCAGATGGATTGATATTGTACAGTGAGGGTGAACTGTCGGATGGACTGATGATAGTATTCAACTGCAGGAACCACATATTACAGTGAGGGTGAACTGTCGGATGGACTGATATTGTACTGTGAGGGTGAACTGTCGGATGGACTGATATTGTACAGTGAGGGTGAACTGTCGGATGGACTGATATTGTACAGTGAGGGTGAACTGTCGAATGGACTGATGATAGTATTCAGTTGCAGGAACCACATATAACAGTGAGGGTGAACTGTCGGATGGACTGATATTGTACAGTGAGGGTGAACTGTCGGATGGACTGATGATAGTATTCAATTGCAGGAACCACATATTACAGTGATGGTGAACTGTCGGATGGACTGATATTGTACAGTGAGAGTGAACTGTCGGATGGACTGATATTGTACAGTGAGGGTGAACTGTCGGATGGACTGATGATAGTATTCAATTGCAGGAACCACATATTACAGTCAGGGCGAACTTTCGGATGGACTGATATTGTACAGTGAGGGTGAACTCTAGGATGGACTAATATTGTACAGTGAGACTGAACAGTCAGATCGACTGATATTGTAGAATGAGGGTGAACTGTCGGATGGACTAATGAGATTGGTCAATTGCGGGAACCACATATTGCAGTGAGGACGAACATTCGGATGGACTGCTGACGGTGGTCAATTTGAGGAACCACATTGTACAGTGAGGTTGAACTGTCGGATGGACTCATATTGTACAGAAAGGGTGAACAGTCAGATATTATACAATGAGGGTGAACAGTCGGTTGGACTGTTGACGATGGTCAATTGCAGGAACCACATTGTACAGTGAGGGTGAACAGTCAGATGGACTGATATTTTACAGTGAGGGTGAACTGTTGGATGGACTGATGACAGTGGTCAATTGCAGGAACCACATTGTACAGTGAGGGTTAACAGTCAGATGGACATATATTTTACAATGAGGGTGAACAGTCGGACGGACAGATGTCGCTGGTCAAGTGCAGGAACCACAGTGTACAGTGAGGGTGAACCCTCGAATGGACTGATATTGTACAGGGAGGGTGACCTGTCTGATGGACTGATATTGTACAGTGAGGGGGAACTCTCGGATGGACTGATGACAGTGCTCAATTGCAGGAACCACATTGTACAGTGAGGCTGAACAGTCGGATCGACTGATATTGTACAGTGAAGGTGAACTGTCGGATGGACTGATATTCTACAGTGAGGGAGAAGTGTCTGATGGACTGATATTGTGCAGTAATCGGAACTGTCGGATGGACTGATATTCTACAGTCAGGGTGAACAGTCGGATAGACTGATATTGTACAGTGACGGTGAACTGTCGGATGGACTGATGACAGTGGTCAATTGCAGGAACCACATTTTATAGTGAGGGTGAACTGTCTGATGGACGGATATTGTACAGTGAGGGTGAACTGTCGGATGGACTAATGACAGTGGTCAATTGCAGGAACCACATTGTACAGTGAGGGTGAACAGTCGGATTGACTTATATTGTACAGTGAGGGTGAACCGTCGGATGGACTGATGACAGTGGTCAATTGCAGGAAGCACATTGTACAGTGAGGGTGAACTCTCGGATGGACTGCTGACGGTGGTCAATTGCAGGAACCACATTGTACAGTGAGGGTGAACGGTCGGATGGACTAATATTGTACAGTGAGGGTGAACAGTCAGATGGACTAATATTGTACAATGAGGGTGAACAGTCGGATGGACTGATGACGGTGGTGAATTGCAGGAACCACATTGTACAGTGAGGGTGAACAGTCAGATGAATTGATATTGTACAATGAGTGTGAACTGTCCGATGGACTGATGACAGTGGTCATTTGCAGGAACCACATTTTACAGTGAGGTTGGGAAGTCGGATGGACTGACGACGGTGGTCAATTGCAGGAACCACATTTTACAGTGAGGGTGAACAGTCTGATGGACTGATGACGGTGGTCAATTGCAGGAACCACATTGTACAGTGAGGGTGAACAGTCGGATGGACTAAGATAACCGCGGTGGTCAATTAGATGCGGTGTGATTGAGATTGAGGGTCTATACATAGTGGTATCTATATAAATTGTTGTTGTTTTTGTAATCCTTGTTATGTTGTTGTTCTGGTTTGTGTAAGAATATGATGTAATGTTATGTAATAAGAATGTGATGTAATGTTTTGTAAAAAGAATTTAATGTCACATGTTATGTTGTGTGTGGCAGCTTGACTCCTGAGAGTTTCTATGACTTTTGTCCCGCCCCACAACGAAGCACATGTGATACATGCGGTCTCACCTTAAGCAAATGAGTTTGTTCAAAATTGCCAATGTTCACCCAGCAGAATACCGACTACCCGGTGGGATAAGCCATGTCACTATAACCTTCTGGCCCCTCACAAGGGGAATACTGTGTTAGCGCTTTGAACATGCACAAATGTGTGGAAAAAGACGTTTTATAAATGACCATTATTATCTATATATTCAAATAATAGGAATGTTATATTATGTTCTGTAATGTAATACGAATGTAATGTAGCTATGTAATAATGATAATGTAATGTTAAATAGTGTACTAAGAATGTCATGTAATGCCATGTTAAGAAATATAATGCCCTGTTATGTAATAAGATAGTAACATAATTGTATGTATTATAAGAATGTAATATTATATAATACAATAAGAATGCAATGTTATGTAATATAATTTGAATGTTATAATAATGCCATGCGAATGTAATATTAGCCAATGCGAATGTAATGAAATAGTAGGCAATGCGAATGTAATGTTATGTAATGTAATAAGAATATAATGTTATGTGATAAGAATGTAATGCTGTGTAAAAAGAATGTAATGTTATGTAATGCAATAAGTATGTAATGATATTTATTACCTACGAGGGCGAACATATCGGTGTTCATATTTTTCATACGATGCCCTAGGACAAAATATCACTTTGTCATGGTGACGTGATGTCATGAACAATTCTTTGACGTCACGTTTATTCTATGACATTGCGTTCTACATTGTGGTGACGGCGGGCAGCCTGCCTATGTTTGAAAGTAGATTTTGGTTTATTTTCCTCAGTTTGACGAGTTCAATAATAAACAGAATATTATATTTGTGCCCATATCATACTATGTTTACGCCACTTGTGCCTAAATACCGAACGGATTTAACCAATCATACAACGGTTACTTGTTAGAGTTTGGCGGGCCTTACAACATGTTTCTTTGTATTTTCTCTTTCCCGGTCGCCGACACTGATCTCTGAACAAAAATCCGCACAAAACACAGATATTTGGCCAGCAGTATATACGCTTATGGGTTTCTGACGACATTGTTATTATTAGCTTATATTTCCACAAGATGACATCGTTGAATATTAACAAAACGCTATTTTCAGCGACTGTTTACTTATTGTTGTGAATAAAAGCGTCCTCCATGTATCACTCGGAAGCCATCGTGCGGAACATAGCATTCGGATTCGTTCGAGTTTTTAGGTAAAGGTTCAAAAAGGTATGTGCAAATGTTAACTTTCGCTATATGGCAAGCTGTGTTCTGATTGGTCAATGAAAGTTAGGTGACACGACCTTCGACTAGGGTTTGTTAGACTCAGTATAGCAGTGTAACGAATAATACTGAGCCTTAGTTTAATTAGACTTTAATGTAATGTTATGTAATAAGAATGTAATATATTGTTCTGTTATGTGAAGAATGTATTGTTATGTCAAAAGAATGTAATGTTATGTGATGAGAATATACTGTTACGTAATCAGAATATTCTGTTATTTCTTAAGAATGCAATATTATGTGATAAGAATGTTCTGTCATGTCATAAGAATGTTTTGTTATGTAATACGAATTCTCTGCAATGGCATTGTATGCAGTGTAATGTTATGTAATAAGAATATTATGTTATGCAATGTAATGAGAATGTTATGTAATACGAATATATAGAAATATTACACAATGCGAATATAATGTTATGTAATTTAAAAAGAATGTAACTAAATGCTTACAAAATAATGTAATGTAATAAGGATGCTTTGTTATGCAAGGTTATAAGAATTTGAGGTTGTTGTAAAGAAATATGTTACGGAATGTAATATGAATGCAATGTAAGAAGAATGTAATATCATACAATATAAAGCAAAATGCAGTTGAAATGTTGTAAGAATATTATTTTCTGTAATAAGAACACTGTTATGTAATGTAATAAGAATGTGATGAAATATTTCGAAGAATGTATCGTTATAATGTAATAAGAATGAACTGTTGTGTAATAAGAATGTAAGGTTTGGTGCAGGTCACTTTGAAGGACAATCTCTAATGAAATGAACAGCAAATAGCTTCATCAGAAAGAAATACCTTGCATGACAATGCATCGTGTTCTTGTGTTTGTTAAAACGACGAAGTGTAATACATGTGATCTCCAGGGTGGACACTACATTCTCTCCATCTCCCTCTCTCTCTCTCCCTATGTATTATATAGGTGATATAACAGGATAATCGTGTTTCGCAAAACAACACTAAGTACGAATCTTTAGTGTGTAGCTTTACACATTGTATTTACTGTTTCCAACATAAAAGACCTACAAATTCCATAATCATTCATCTCACTGCAGAAATGTTTAGTTGTACACTACAATCATGATAAACTTAACATGATATTCCAAGACAAACTATACATAATATTCTAAATTACATTTCTTACCTTGGAGATCCGTCTCTGTGGGCGTATGCACAGCTGGTTACACATAAATTGAGATCGGGATCTTGCATTGTAATGTTATAAAGTTGTAAGGTGAGGCGAGGTGTTATGCAACCTCGTGAACAAAGGGCGTCCAAGGATTAGAAGGGACGTGTCGGTGAATACGCTGCAGGACTTAATGGAGACGGATTGGATTTCAGTAACTCAGTTACCTTACCTTGGTGTATTATGTCAGATTGACCTGCTGTAGTTTTAAGAATACTGTCCGTTATATCTGCTGCCAAACTAAATCTTCACATTACAGTTCCCACGAAGCTTCCTGGGACCTTCACGTCAGAGGTCACGTTGACTGGTGCTATTTCTATGTTACGAGTCATTATCTGTATACAACAAGAGCAGTAGCCAATTTCAATCATGCCATACGAGGGTTAACATTTGTGTATGTTGAGAGGCCGTTTATTGTGGTTATTACAACAGCAATAATGCCCTTACGAAAATTTTCATCATTAAAAAATTATTTTGTAATATTAAAGCGGTATGGTATGGCCATGTTACTGATTGTAGTGTGGATCGTTGTTCATGGTATAAACCACCGGATTGTCTGACAAAGGCTTTGTCATTTACAGAAACTAGAATATTGTGCATATGGAAGAAACTCATAAACTTTAGGACACGAACATCAGCTGTGTCCTGTATGCAGGAAAGAGAGATAGAATATACCCGGGTTAGGATTGGTCTCAGGCAACCCATTCTTGTCGTAAAATGCGACTGACGGGGTCGAGTGGTCGGACTTGCTGATTTTGTTGATACATGTCATCGTATCTCTATTGTATAGATCGATACTTGTGCTGTTGATCACTTGATGGTCTGGGGCTCCTTTCAAAAAGAAATCTTTACTAAGGTTAACCTTAACTCTCATTCTTTAACATTGCACTAAGGTTACCTGAGTGACTTACGATCACCTTAATGCTTCGTGAAAGGAAGCCCTGATCCAAACACGATTATTAACAGACCGTAAACAAACAAAAGAGATATATGTGTATAGGCAGGTCAAAAGAGATTCAGAAATGTCAGACTATCGTGGTTACTATGCTAGTAACTGACAACGTTTTGAGGTGCTGTGGAAGATCTTGAAAATGGTGGAAGCGAAAATTCAGAAAAACTACGAAACATATGTTATATTTTGGATAACAGTTTCTTAGTAAAATACAAATTCTAGTACTGTTGCTTGGTTGAGTCCCATCCGGGAGTCGAACCCACACCCTCAGAGTCAGGCACCTACTCGCCATCCCACAAACTGCTCAGCCACCGCGACTTCCAAATTATAACATTTGTTACATTTGACCACTTTCTAAATGTGATTGTGTAATCACAGAAAACTATTGTTATAACGAACATAAGGGGCAGCTTATTTTCATTCATTATAACCGCATTTCGTTATATGAATTTCAAGGAACATATGAAACATGTGGCTGGGACCCAAAATAGCTCGTTATATCCGTCAGTTCTTTATGATTATGTTCGTTAAAAACGTAGTTACATTCCTGTGATGACAGCATTTCATTTTATCATATTAGATGTATTTATTATCAACGTATAACTTTTATAGTCACGATATGGCAGTAATACTGCCAGTGAATCCAGCTTGTAACTCACTCTCTCCAAATAAAATATATGTACATAAATAAACTCATTTATTCCTCATCTCCACCTCGTTGAGCGTTGTACAAAGGCTCATAAAATATATGAAAACTGAAACTGATTGCTAGTCGTTGATGATGTGTGTAGCAGGGACACTTAACAACTTTAACTGTTATACAAACAATTGCCTTTTGAGAATGACAATCATTGTTAAGAAAATATCAAACAATATTGTAAAACAAAGATGACTGTGTCCTTTAATCTGATTGTTTTTATTCGATTCCCTGAAATTGTGATATGGACTTTCCAATTTACAATGTTGAAGACATTATCGGAGAACACGATGATGGTATTTTGGTAGAACTAATGCAGGGTGATTGTTTGTAAGTTATGAGAAACACAATAAAATAAGTGTTGAAAAGTACACTCACCCACCCACCCAGAAAACAAAAAAACAACAACAAAAAACAACAACATAAAAACAAAACAAACAACAATAAGACAACCCCTTAAAAAAAATCCAAACAAAATCCCACAACAACCAAAAACACAAAACGAAAAATAAAACAAACAAAAAAACCCAAGAACCAACAATCAAACCAACAAACAAACAAACCAAACATAAAAGCCCAAAAACATAATATACTAATAACGTATAATTATTTCGAAATTTACTTACCTAGTTGCCAAACAGATAAATACCAACACATAAATGATAATATTGAATGACTGATTTGATCAGTCATTGTCACATTTCTGCCATTCATTTGCTTCTATGTTACATCTGATCAATCTTTTGCCATAAGTTTATACTCCCCGGATTCAAATTGAGTCAATGTCATTTTCAGAAAAGCTGGAACTCCATGGATATGGGAAGGATTTTGAGTTTCTGGCAAGCTGAATGAGATACTGAGGCTGTTCTATGCCGAAGTTCGGAGACGTATTCCAAGTCGACATTTGTCCGCATCGGGGCTGCTATTCACATCGACATAAAGAACGTTTCCTTTTCAACGCAAAAGTAATATCCTCAAGGATAAAGAAAGAAAAAGGTTTACCTTAGTAAAGATTTCTTTTTGAAAGGAGCCCCAGACCATCAAGTGATCAACAGCACAAGGACCGATCTATACAATAGGGATACGATGACATGTATCAACAAAGTCAGCAAGTCCGACCACTCGACCCCGTCAGTCGCATTTTGTCCAGGATCAGAAAGCTAAAAATGACTAGACAACACGAAACACGCTGCAATCCCATCATGTGAACTTGATACAATCCGTGAATGTTCAACACAAATTGCCCTCATGGTTTAAATTCGGAAGGTTTGGTTTTATCTGGTTTCGCTAGTCGGGGTAAGTTGTCGCTTCATCTTCCAGAGTTGCCACGGATTGAAACCAGTACAAGTATTTTGAAATCACACATTCCGAGATCACAATCACCGTGGTGACCTGAAAGATGAAGTTGACCCTAAAAAGCGAAAATATGCCACAGACACACGGTCCTTTCCAGTGTCCTCATGTTTCACATGTGAAATACTTTCTTCCATCAGCCAAAACAATCAGTACCTCTGCCTGACACTACCTGGTATAACACCTGTCCGGTTGGCAAGAATTCTCGTGCACTGCTCATGAACGACATCAGTAAAAATGCCGGACTTGAAAACACACAAAAAGATACACAAACCACTACGTTCATGCAACCGCGTCACCTTTTTGTCACATGCGGGCGTTGAAAACCGTGAAACTGGTAAGATAACAGGTCATCGTATTGACGAATATTTGAAAACTACTCTGACTAATCGACCTCGGTTTATTAAAAACTTCTGCAAGGTAAGCGACGTGATCTGAGGGGTTCAATAGTACAGTAAAGTCAATTGTCACAGATGTATCGGTTTTTCTGAAACTGTTGCACGTGACCTTTTCCTCATGCCAAACTCAAACATCACGATCAACAACTACTTCTGGTTCAGTTTACAAGTTCATGTTGTGATAAGGTAATCAGCTTCCTTAGCATAAAGAAAATGTTCACTGTTAACAATTACTAAGGATGCCTATTGCCGCTTACTATACAGATGGATATTAAAAGAACCTTCTACCTTGAAAAAAGTTGTTTGTTGTCATTTTAATTGGCTTCTTTCAAACAAATGTGGCTAAAAGCCAATCAACTCCAATCTAACAGCTCACAATAGCCCCGCTCCCCACTTTGAGAAGTGGAAATGACTGATATTGATACATACAGAATGTGACAGGGATCAGCAGCTCTCAAGCTTTCTCCTTTAACTACCAAACTTTATTATGTTAGATAATAGTTTGCCATTTTCTGATTAAATTAACAATTCATGGAACTATTTTCTGTGTGTTTTCCATGGAAACCTGACATAACATTGAACTTGACTGCCTCATGATGCACACAATGAAGTGGACATTTATGAAGAATGCCTTATGCCCCTATGCCGATGTGACGTAAACCCCAACTCAATCAATCAATCTTATGTTAAAATGAAGTGGACATATTTTGCATTAAGTCATGTTTCCATGGAAAGAGCAAAAAGTGAAATTCTGGTACTCTTTAAAATAGCAAAAGGCACGCTGTGAGTCATGATTAACTTGTGTTTTAAGTTTGGGAAACCTCACATATGTACTTTCGGAGATACGGATACGCCCTGGACAAAATTTCCACCAAACACTTTTTGCACTATGTCATGGTTCCACAGAAGCAACAAAACAATACAATTCTGATAAATTCTAAAATAGCAAACGGCACATCTGTAGGTCATGATTAACTTATGTGTTAAGTATATGTGTGGAGAGTTTGGTAATCCTAGCTTGTAAACTTAAAGAAATATGGTCCCGACAAGTTGTTGGATGGAAACACGGAAGAACAGACTAAAAGCTATATAACCCCGTTACGCGGGGTTATAAGAAGTGAACAGCAATGCCTTGGAATGTGGAACGTTTCAGCTTAATTGACAGGAAGGGGTTTAGGTTGTTCAAACGGTTATATTGTGCTGCAAAGCCCATGAATTACGACTTGTTAATATTTTGATCTTATAGAGTACTCTTGTCATTTGATAACCTATATTTATTGCTATGATGGCAAAAAATAACCAGAGAAATTGAGAAATTCCCCCATTATACAAAAATGAGCACTTCTAGATGCTACCATGGGAACCAGTCGAAATGGTCAGTTGATGACGCTGCACCCGTATTCGATGTCCATGAGCGCAGACAGAAAACCACCTGTGGACCTTTAGGTTTACTTTTGTGTTTAAAATGTCGATCAACATCTTGTGTTGACCAGTTTCCGGGTGTTAATGAGTATTTGAAGCATGGGAATACTTTATTTGAAACCTCCGGCCAACCTCCTAACGCCGTCGGTTCCAAATGAACAAAACATTTCACACAGAAAGGTCCGAGAAGAAAACTGGGTGTTTCATTTGGAAAGGTTCTACAACTGAAAAATTGAACATGTATGGAAGGATCAGCAAAAAATGACAGGAGGGTAAATATTCAAACAAGTTATTATTCGCCCTTTAGAAAACATGGTTAACCATGATAGCTTATCTCTACCACCAAATCTGAAGTGTTCCCTATGTACTAACGTCATTCAACTTAATTTATAGAGCCACCAGACAAGTGTTTAACGAAATTCATGCCATGTCACTGAGAGGTGAGTGAGTGAGTGAGTGAGTTTAGTTTTACGCCGCACTCAGCAATATTCCAGCTATATGGCGGCGGTCTGTAAATAATCGAGTCTGGACCAGACAATCCAGTGATCAACAGCATGAGCATCGATCTGCGCAATTGGGAACCGATGACATGTGTCAACCAAGTTAGCGAAACTGACCACCCGATCCCGTTAGTCGCCTCTTACGACAAGATAGTCGCTTTTTATGGCAAGCACATGAGTTGCTGAAGACCTATTCTACCCCGGATCTTCACGGGTCCACTGAGAGGTGAGGTGAAATTGGGTTCATCGTCGTGCTTGAGAATATTTCGCTCATATGACGACGTGCATGCGTGTGTATGTGTATGTGCGGCTGCTTGTACTAGCCCAGACTGAAGCTGGTTTTATAGTGCTAGCTCACTGAGATACCATGCCACAGTGAAGCATGAATACCCCACTCAGACACATTATATTGACTCCGAGCCGACCAGTCCTTGTTGTACCCATTAATGCCGAGCGCCAGGCAGGGACCAACAAGTACCATATTTTAACGTCTTTGGTATGACGCGGTCGGGGATCGAACCCGTGACCTTCCGCTTTTCCGGGCGGACGCTCTATCCACTTTACCACGGAGGCAGTTCATGTCAATGTGAACAGAACCCAGTGACCACGGGTCGGATCCTAGCTGCAGATACAAAATGTATATCCAGGGCTGCTGAACTTGAATGCCTTGTAAACAGTATAGTGATTTCAGGGATTATCCTTACACCTGCACTTACTGGTCAGTGTGAATTCACAGATGTATAAACACCAACTGCTGGCTCACTCTTAATGACTCGCCTTCAAATGTAGGGGTCTGTGTTAAATGACAAGGTTGACAATTGACACAAACCTTGAAGCATTTCTGTGTATACATATATACCTATTGTCTGCTCACAGCTAAAAGTATGAAAGTCCATGTCTCTCAAAGTATTTTTTTTATCTACAGTTTGTAATCGTAGTATCTGTAGTGTTTAATTTATCACAAGATTGGTCCGACATTTGCTTAGGGCTGAGGGGAGGACGTAAATCCAGCTGGTGTCCACATGGTCTCTATTATTGTGATTTACTTGTTGTTGCCAATCCTTAAGGCCTGTTTTTATATTGTGTTGTACTCTATGGTTAAAATGTTTCAGATTATCATACTATACTGAGTCAAAAAAGAAACTTCACAAAATGTAATTTGAAAAATAATGAATAATTGTTCTCTGATGACACATCTATGTATTCGAAATGGGATCCCTATCTTTCGACTCTAGAAAAACGTTAGCAAAACCCACTCAAACCCATCCATTCGTCGTGCAAATGACGTTCGTGCTAAATCAGGTTTTGCACGTGCAGTCGATCACGTGATCTTCGCATCGAAGTTTTTTTCATATGCACGTGTTTGCATTGGCCTCAAGAATTGAAAAAACACTTTTAAACCACAGTTCTAACGGTACTTGAAATGCCACGATTGTCAAATGTGTAACGTGAACGTGCCGTTGGCATGTTGCAAGCGGGAAGATCAGTTATTGACGTCGCAAGAGCAATGGGATGCAGCCGTCGTACTGTGTATGACTTGCGAGGTCGTCTACAACAAACTGGCACCACTTCTGATCGCCCAAGGTCGGGTCGTCCACGTGTGACGTCACGAGCAGAAGACCGTCAAATTGTCCTACGTCACCGACGTGACAGATTTCTGCCGGCTACACGAACCAGGGCTGAGATGTTTAGAGGTCGACTGTCCTCATTTCCATTCTGCCAATCTCCATTCTCGACGTCCATATCGTGGGCCAATATTGACGCCGTTTCATCAACGTCAACGTCTGCTGTGGGCCCAACGTCACCTCTGATGGACCCAGAGAGACTGGAATTGAGTCGTCTTTAGCAATGAATCCAGGTTTACCCTCACATTCGCGGACGGCAGGCATAAAGTCTGGAGACGACCTCGTGAACGTTAGTCTGTCTCACAGTCCCTGAACAACATTATTTTCCCTACTGCCTAGCCCTCTCTGCAGTGCTAAAGCCCTAAATAAAGCAAGTCTAGATTTCCTCAGGTTCAGGGTCTGTTAACATCTGCAAGAAAACTAACTCACTTTGGGGGTCGGGTTACAAAGTAAACATATCTAACTATCATGGCTGGCCGGACCAACATCCTCACCAGTGGTCTGGAATCTTGCCTCACATTTTCATCTGTCAACTCTTAATTAACAAGCACATTGGGTGACATGAAGCTATAGTGGAGGCCTTGTGCACAGTTTCTGGTCTTGAAGAGACAAATCAAGCAAAATCTTGGGGAAAGGTTACTCCTGAATGTTATGTTGTAAAAAGTATTGTTTCATTGTCTAACTTGGGTCCACACATAGCAGCCCAATTGTAAATGCGGTTAAGGATTTAATTGTAATTAAAACAAGGGTTATTTTTCTTATTCCTGATATAAGATTATTGTGTGAAACTCTGGTGTGTTTTGAGTATCTCTTTTTATCTAATTGCTCAACAGTAAAACATATGGCAGGGACCTAGCACTCATGAAGAGTGAGTGAGTGAGTGAGTTTGGGTTTACACCGCATTCAGTAATATTCCATATATGGCGGCGGTCTGTAAATAAGTCGAATCTGGACCAGACAATCCAGTGGTCAACAGCATGAGCATCTACGCAATTGGGATACAATGACATGTGTCAACCAAGTCAGCAAGTCTGACCACCCGACCCTGTTAGTCGCCTTCTCGTGAAGAACCAAATTCAAAAGGCACAGCATCTCGGAATTAAATCTGTTTACCTTCGTGATGTGACGCATGCAAGGTGAAATCTAGTGAGGATGATCTAGTATCTAGAAATACCCAGAACATCTTCAAGCGTAAGACAGACGCTGGCCTTTTCACTTCCATTGAACAGTTTGTTTAAAAAAGGTGGTTATCTATATCCTCTTCGCATATTATACAAATGGAAACTTTTGAATTTGGAGATAAGTTCAAATTCATAAATAATTTTGTTGGTGTTCCACACAGATCTTGCACCTTGGTCATCTAGTGTCCAAGTGACATTGTGGGCTGCAAGTTTCCCAACAGTAAAATGTTAGGCAGTAGGGGCACTTGACCGGCCCACATGAGGTGATGACAGCATGGAGATAGGACAGGGCTTAACAGGAGGGCCAATAAATATGCCTTTCACTTATAGCGTTATCTGATGGTTGTATGATGTGACTTTTAATTGGTAATGACCCCAGCACGTGTAGCCCCAATGCAGATGTTCTTAGTCTCTGAATCTCTGGTCTCCCTAGGGCTCCTTTTCAATATAAATGGGCTTGTTTGTTACTATCCAAATTATATATATTCAGAGACTAAGCCTTAGTCTAGGTATCGAGTACATCACACAGATCTCAGCAATGACATAATAACAATTTAACCATCTTACCATCTCTTGTTCTTTTATAGTGCCCTGAAGAAAGAATGTGAAGTTTCTTTTTTGACTCAGTATAGTTTAAACTTTAAATCTGTGATATTCTATTTGTTTTTACTGTCCTTCGTCGACATGTTTTCTTTTTCTTATTTATCTTTTTATCATAATGAAATTATAACTTGTCTTTAGTCACGAAATGGCTGAAATATTGCCGATGTGCCTTAAAATCTAATTCACTTGTTGAAATGTTGCTGAAGACCATTGTATACAAACCAAGAAGAAATGTTGAGGCCATGACTCAGACCCTAATTGTATAATTGTTCATGACTACAGAAGTTAATGTGTTTCATCGACAGATGTTCAGACATCTGAGGACAAGGGCGGGGGCCACAACACAGTAAAGTGAAATTTCTCCAACACAATTTCATTTCACTCCCTCATCCACTGCTTTATCTGTATCGTTGTGTCATTTGATGTGAAACAATATCTGTGATCATTTGAAGAACCGTGTATGGACACAGGTGATTCAAAAACCAATTTACCATTTCTCTCATTTTTTTTCGATTGCTCAGTAAATGCAGCTAGGTATACACATTTTCATGCCCACCTCTCCATCGGACCACCATCATTCCAGTGTCTGTTTCATATTATCATATACTCTGTCCCCAGGCAGCTGTTAGTCTACCTGACCACTCACCTCTCCATCTGACCACCATGATCCCAGTGTCTGTGTCATGTTATCATACATCCTGATATACTCTATCTGTCCACGGACAGCAGTGAGTCTACCTGACCACCATGATCCCAGTGTCTGTGTCATGTTATCATACACTCTGATATACTCTATCTCTCCACAGGCAGCAGTGAGTTCATTTTAACAACATCATCCCAGTGTCTGTGTCATGTTATCATACATTCTGATATACTCTATCTGTCCACAGGGAGCAGTGAGTCTACCTGACCACCATCATCCCAGTGTCTGTGTCATGTTATCATACCCTCTGATATACTCTATCTGTCCACAGACAGCACTGGGTCTACCTCACAACCCACCTCTCCAACTGACCACCATCATCCCAGTGTCTGTGTCATGTTATCATACACTCTGATATATTCTATCTGTCCACAGGCAGCAGTGAGTCCATCTGAACAACATCATCCCAGTGCCTGTGTCATGTTATCATACATCCTGATATACTCTATCTGTCCACAGACAGCAGTGAGTCCACCTGACAACCCACCTCTCCAACTGACCACCATCATCCCAGTGTCTGTGTCATGTTATCATACGCTCTGATATACTCTATCTGTTCACAGGCAGCAGTGAGTCTACCTGACAACCCACCTCTCCATCTGACCACCATCATCCCAGTGTCTGTGTCACGTTATCATACGCTTTGATATACTCTATCTGTTCACAGGCAGCAGTGAGTCTACCTGACAACCCACCTCTCCATCTGACCACCATCATCCCAGTGTCTGTGTCACGTTATCATACGCTCTGATATACTCTATCTGTTCACAGGCAGCAGTGAGTCTACCTGACAACCCACCTCTCCAACTGACCACCATCATCCCACTGTCTGTGTCATGTTATCATACACTCTGTTATACTCTGTCTGTCCACAGACAGCAGTGATTCTACCTGACCACCATCATCCCAGTGTCTGTGTCATGTTATCATACACTCTGATATACTCTATCTGTTCACAGGCAGCAGTGAGTCTACCTGACAATCCACCTCTCCATCTGACCACAATGATTCCAGTGGTGTCTGCAATATTATGGATTCTTGGGATGGTGCTCAAAGTCCGCTACTTGAAGACGTCTCTCATTTTTCTGACTGCAGTCCTCTCTCACCACATTCGTGATGCCACCACTGAAGGGCTCTGGCTGGCTCCCTTCTCAAACACTCATGTGGAGTACTGGACGTATGTAGCAGTTACCATGGTGATCCCGGTGCTTGTCAGGAAAGTTTTCGTCCGTTTCTTGTCAGAGAAGAAAGTATTGTACAGCAGTGTAGAGACAGCTGCCATGATACCGACCATATTCACTGCTAAGTATTGATAGCCATGGTTACATTGATGTTGCCTGGGGGCATTCACAGATGAGACTGTTGCCATGGTTACTGTGATACTGTAATTCGTTATTGACAGATAAGCCTGTTGTCATGGTTACAGTAATACTGCAATTGTGTAATGACATATAAGCCTGTTCTCAGTGTAACAGTGATACTGTAATCCTTTTTTGAGAGATAAACCTGTCGTCATGGTCACAATAATACTGTAATTGTGTAATGACTGATGAGCCTATTGTCAGCATTACAGTGACACTGTACTCCTTTATTGACAGATAAGCCTGTTGTCATGGATACAGTATGACTGACTGTGTATTTATAGATGAGATTGTTGTCACGGTTACAGTGATTCTGTAATTACATGTTGACAAATGAGGCTGTTGTCATAGTTACAGTGATACTCTGTATGTGTAGATGTGCCACATGTCATGGCTGCATTTATTATTGCACCAAGGCTGAGTGGAGGGTAGTGAAAGAAGTGCATTAAATCATGGTTCTGTGTTATGCGGTAGGTGTTTATGTTTTTGTTCCCTTTACAACTGATTTTGTGCGAAGTTGAAGTGCAAACTTGTGGTCCTTTTACACAACACACTTCCAAGGCATATACAAATATACCTGTGAATACACTATGACATGAAACCTGGAGAGAGTTGTCTCCCTTCCAGTAGAAGGTTGTACAGTGTTATGCCTGATGTGATGTGCAGGTATGAGGGAGAGGTCAGTTTCATTGTACTATCTACAATACTTGAAGCCTGGGGTCGATCTGACTTAGTTACATATTTTCAAAGGGCGGTGGGGTAGCCCAGTGGTTAAAGCTTTCGCTCGTCACATTGAAGACCCGGGTTTGATTCCCCACATGGGTACAATGTGTGAGGCTCATCTCTGGTGTCCCCTCCCGTTATATTACTGGAATATTGCTACAAGCAGCGTAAGACCCAACTCACTCACTCACTACATATTTTTTCTTTAGTTATGTTCTTCAGAAAATGACTTTTTGTCAAGCTTTTGCTGGAATTTACACATGAATAAATTATTGATGATATCTGTACAGTTGGTTTTGCAGTTATTAGAGCTCGGACGATACATCATGATACATATAAGTTTGATAAAGCTATCGTATCATCAACTGGTGTATCGAGACAACATGATACACAACTTTTTTTCAAAACAGTATTATATCCTAAGTATGTTAAAGTACTTAGTTAGAGAAAAATACGCAAGTATGATAGAGTTACTTGTTTGTTTATTACAATAGTGTTACTGTTATGCAGAAATACCTTGAAATAAATCATTTTAAATCTTAATACTGTGTCATTCTTTCAAGGTGTATGTAAATTATATTGTAATGAAGAAGTATGCATTTAGTCTTTGTACTTAAAACGTGTGTGTGTGCGCGTGTGCAGGCTTGGTCTCGTCGCTGTATGGCTGAAGTCACGCACTCACTCACTCACTCACTGTTATTCCATGTTGTGATGTCAATCACTGGATTGCCTGATCCAGGACTGATTATTTACAGATCACTGTCAATTATCAGAATATTGTTGATTGGGGTGTTAAACAACAAACAAACAATAAACTATATTCAGTGATTATCTCCTTCTATTGTATAAATAGCATGTAAAATAAACTCTGGAATTTCTCCATTTGTCTAAACAAATTCACTGTGGGAGATGATTTACATTTGCAACAATCACAAATAGAAAGCAAATAATTTTTGTTTTGTGTGTTTGGTGTTTAATGCTGCACCCAGCAATATTCCAGCTATGTGGTGACAGTCTTTAAATAATCGAGCCTGGACCAGACAATCAAGTGATCAACATCATGAGCATCGACCTAGGCATTTAGATACGATGAGATGTGTCTACCAAGTCAGGGAGCCTGACCACCCGATCCCGTTAGTCGCCTCTTATGACAAGCATAGGTTGCTGATGACCAAATTCTGACCCACATCTTCACGGGTCCTATATTGTTTTCATTCATTTCCCAGTAGAGGTGACCGCCTCCGTGGTGTAGTGGTTACAGCGTCCGCCCGGAGAGCGGAAGGTCGTGGGTTCGATCCCCGACCGCGTCATACCAAAAGACGTTAAAATATGGTACTTGTTGGTACCTGCCTGGCGCTCGGCATTAATGGGTACAACAAGGACTGGTCGGCTAGGAGTCATTATAATGTGTCTGAGTGGGGTATTCATGCTTCACTGCGGCATGGTATCTCAGTGGCCTAGCACTATAAAACCAGCTTAAGTCTGGGCTAGTACAAGCAGCTGCACATACACATACACACGCATGCACGTCGTCATATGAGCGAAATATTCTCAAGTACGACGTAAAACCAAATTTCACCTCACCTCACCCAGTAGAGGTCCTTGACCAACTTGATACGCTGGTATTTAGACGTAGGGATGTGCTTTGGTGAATGATAAAGCAAAGCAATGTAAAGTAATATATCTTTATTCATAATACCTGTATATACATTGATATAAATAGAGAGTCTCACCCAAGTGTCTACTGATAACAATTATATCAACACGAGTTGATAAAGTTACAAATGTTCACTTTTATCAATGAGTGTTGATGTATTTGATATCAGAAGACACGGGGTGAGATTCAATCTATCATAAAAAATCACTCGTCGTTAGTATTAAATGAAAAAATGTACATTTCTGAACACGGTGCTGCCATTAGACTTTCAGTGCAGTGATGTCATAGCATTGTGACATCTTCAAGTTTATACTGTCATGGAACTGATACGTCAGTGCATTTTACAAAATCTACTGTCAAAACGATATCTCCCAGGGCGTTAAGAGTACTGGACAATCACGAGTAGGTAGGTGGGTGGGTGGATGGGCTTTGAGAGCACTTGACAGTGAGTTGAGTTGAGTTGAGTTGAGCTTTACGTCACATCGTCATTATTCCAGCCATATAGTGACGAGAACGAGTCTGCATTAATATACATTGTAAGTACAAAGTCAAAATTAGTTTTGTTTGACAGTGACGAGTAGGGTGCGTTAGGAGCACTGGACAGTGACGAATAGGGGGTTAAGAGGACTGGACAGTGACGAGTAGGGGGCGTTAAGAGCACAGGCCAGTGACGAGTAGGGAGGCATTAAGAGCACTTGACAGTAACGAGTAGGGAGGCGTTAAGAGCATGGGACGATGACGAGTAGGGGGTTAAGAGGACAGGACAGTCACTGTCTTGGCTGACAACCCAAGTAGATATGACCGACTCTTGATGTTAAATTGTGAATGTCACAGATGTGTGCCTGAGTGTCCCACCTCTGACACACTAGATTATAACATAACTCGGCTATATTCTAGCTATATGGCGGCGGTCTGTAAATAAGCGAGTCTGGACCAGACAATCCACTGATCAACATCATAAGCATCGACATACACAAATGGAATACAATGACATGTGTCCACCAAGTCAGCGAGCCTGACCACCTGATCTTGTTAGTCAACTCTTACAGCACAGCATGGGTTGCTGAAGGCCAAATCCAACCTAGATTTTCAAGGGTCAATGGTACGCACAACGATTCTCTGGATATATAGAACTTAATACACGAACTAAGAATATTCTCTTTATGTAATAGCAAACATACTCTTGGTGGTCTGGTTACGTCTTTTGAATATTTTTGTGGCGAGTTCCATCTTGCATCAGTAAGTTTTTTCTGTGCACATGTGCCCTCAGGTTACCTTGATGTTGCAGCCTTGGTTTGGCTATGATATCGATAAAGTTGAAATGTGCATGTTAACATGTTGCGGCTTGGTGACACCTGGGTAGGAAAAATAGAAACCAATTGGCTTATTTCTGTCCTCCATCAAGGTTCCGTGTATGAAAATGTCACACAGAAGGGAGATTTGCAACACAATCCACACATACGGACATACTCCTCGACCCTACTCCTCACCTTTGTTATCTTGGTGTTACGGAAGTTGACAGGACAGTCACTGTCTTGGCTGACAACCCAAGTAGATATGACCAACTCTTAAAAACTCGAGGAAATGGACATCCAGTTCGTAAATGTTAAACGATTCACCCTCACATACACCATATCTTGTCCAGAACTCATTTCACTGGTTATCAATTTAATTCTTAATTCTGCCTTTATCATGGCGTGTCTCAGCATTGGTTCTGTAATGAGAAGGTGTTGGATCATTCTGGTTGGCAATTTCTGAAATTTCTATATGCTGTCTGCTTTGCTGAGGGAAGGCTGTCTGCCGTGATGCCAAGGGAAACGTTGTTCTATATTTAGCAGTTGTTCACCTTCGAGTGTCGTATACTGATAGTCCGCAGGGTTTTTGTTTCGCTTTGAGAATGATTGATTTCTTTGTTGTGTGCCTTCTGAATCTGAACGACTGATCCTGTTTGGATAGGTTGGATCTCTCCTGCGTGTTGGTTGACCTTCTGTTATTTTCTTGGAGGTTGTTCTTAATCTTGACATATCCAGCCATTTCTGCAGGTGAGTTTGATCTTTGTCCCTTTTTCTTGCTCTCCAATCGCTTGTGTTTAAATTATGCATTGTTCCCTCTAAGTGACTAAACATTTGTTTATCAAGTCGAGCAGAAGATATGCACATTGCCTTGTCCCTCTGTGTGCTCTGTGAAGGTGCCATGTGATCGAAATGCCCAAGAGGATATTCTTTATTCTTTGCTTCTTCTATTTTCGCCATTTGCCCGTGATTACACGATTCTGATGTCTGAGAATCGGTATTTTGTGAATGAAGATCCTCTTGCACTGTGCCATCTTTGAAGCTGGAAGGCAAATATGATACTCAATATTTATTTGTAAGCCATATGACTGGAATATTGTGGTATACATCACACAAAATAACGTGTGAACAAATTACATTTTGCATATGTTGTTTTTTATAAGTATACGTACTGGAACAAATAAATCATGCATGTCAACTTATTTTACTTTAGTAGCACTTAATGTCCTGTTCATGCCACTCACAATCATGTTCTCCGTTTTGGGTATGATGTTACCGACGTCAGTGTATTCCATTCAAATACAATCTGGTGAAGTAACAAAGGTCATCGTACAATAAAACAACTATAGTCTGGCAGAAAATGTTTCGTTGCGGGTATTGGTCACTTTACTCAAAAACTACAAGTACTAATCAGAACAGCCACCTGGCCATTCACTGGTAGTGACACCATGCACATTTGGATGGCCAGATGGCAGTTCCGATACGTCGCCTAATGCCCTTGACAGGTATGATGTTATTGTGTCTTGACATAATGATACCTTATATAGACCACTTTTTGATTATTAAATCATAATTCATCAAATTCAAAATTCACAGTAGTAGAACAATTATAACGCATCTTACCCAATTAGAAAACAATTGTACTTTGAGTTTTTGAGTAAAATAACCAAACACCGTTACGAAAAGTTTTCTGCCAGATTATAGATGTGTGCATACAGGTTTAGCGTATGAATATCAAGTTGAGCTAGTTCCATGGTAATAGAAGTAGAGTAACTTGAATACCCACCCAAGAATCTCCGGTGTCAGTGACCTAGACACTGCATCAGCTGCAACAATGGGTTCAGTCAAAATGTTAAATGTGTAAAGAATGATGAGCCGCTGACAGTAAGTTCTCACAGAAAGCAAATTTTATTAATAACAAAACTTATGTTCTAACATACATGAATCCTTATTGCGGCAAATTAGAATGTTCACAGTTGCCACAGCAAAACTCGTCAAGTATCTTCACTAATAAAATGCTCATAACAAGCAGTAAGTATCTGGCTAAATATGTCACAATCTTTATTGGATTTAAATGAGGTATAGATTCAATTGAACATCCTCTCAAATCAAAAGTAGTGAACATATACTTACTCCCCACGGTATACATCTGCGTCTCTTCATCTCGTGAATATATACTGAATGATTCCATTTCTGCTATCTGGGATTTAGAGTCAGCACGGCGCAGTGTGTTCTCTAATTGTTCCTCCGCCCTTTTCATGTTCAAGCAAACCAGCTCCATCAATCTGTTGCGTTTTTCTTCATCCTGCACCTTTGCACTGCGGTTAACAACAGCTGACGCCAAGGTTCTTCGAGCAGCTGCAATCTCTGTTATCACCGTCATACCAGTAAGTTAAAGCACATATATGTTCTCAAATGTGAGAATAAGTTAAAATTTGACACCCAATAGTAATGTGACTAGGTTTACTCTTATACATTCCAGCATTTCAGTATTACTTAGTCATAAGATTCATGTTTGGTATTCATTTTGTATGAATATGAGCGCCGATTATTCTACTGTTGTGTTTCTTTCTTTTTTTCAGATTTTACTATTCTTTCTTTGTTAGACATTATCTGATTTTTAGAAAATGAACGAGAAGCTTACCTGCTCGAAATAGAATCCTACCCCCTTTCCACGACGACAAGAGCACATCGCCTTCTTCCAAGTTGTCATCAGCATGACTCCTGTCGTAATTGATCGATATGTACAGGTTTTGTGCTTTCCTGTAAACACAGCGGAAAGTTAGACAAATGCTTCCCAAGAATTGGTTCTTTTATTTAGCTTACATTTGGGTTCTCAGTGAACTACGAGGGGCGTTCAATATAATATGCACCATCAATATAACACCAAGTCGCATAAAGGTTTTTGCACTTTTATTTTTCAATATAGTGTTCATTCACCTCAATACACTTATTCAATTCGTCCTTCAAGCTTTTGATAACACTTTTGTAGAAATCCGCAAATTGGCCCTCTAACCACGCTTCTGTGGTAACCTTTATGTCCTCGTCATCCATGTAGGGCAGTTTCATTTGCCGGAACAGGAAATAGTCCACTGGGGGCTAGATCTGGGCTGTAGAGTGGGTGGTTTAACTGTCCACATTCACGTATGGCGGCCTGTGCAATTCTTGACTTGTAAACCGGAACGTTGTCATACAAAGGTAGAACACCATCTGTTCAATTCTCTCAGTATTTCTGGCAAATGGACATATCAAGATGGTCGTGAATAATGGTTTTGACAGTTCCAACTGATCTTTGTTATTCCTTAGAAAGTTGAGATACTTTCATTTTTTGGTCAGACAAAATTCTTCTTTCTATAGCGGCTATGGTTTCCAGTTGGGTGGCATCTGAAGGCCTATCTGACCTTGGGTCATCGTCTATGGACTCCCTACCCCTTTTAAACTGTAGAGACAAACAGCAAACTATGAAATAATCAGGAGCATCCTTGGCCATCACTTAAGATATACTTTGCATCCCTCCTGGGTAAGGAGCTCTATTACAGCATGTTGTTCATGTTTGAGAGGCTACAGAAGGAAGTTCTTGGTGGGTTCGGCTAGGCAGCGCTTCCTGGGAGATGTCGTAATAACTATCTTGGCTGCGTGTAGAGGGGGCAAGGTCCTGAGCTGATGATAATCAGGATCACCCGGAACCCTTTTTCCTGGATACTTTTTTTTGCTGCATACTATTTTTAATCTGTAGAACATATTAAATAATAGTGCATATTTATAATGCGCATGATCTTGTCGCTACATTAAAGTACATACATAATGTATACAGAGTGAGTGAGTGAGTTAATATTTAACGTCACATCGGCAATATTTCAGCCATATCGTGACGAGAACATGCGATATTAGAATGAAATATATGTATATTATAAAAACCTGCCGACGAAGGACAGTAAAAATACTAGACAATCACAGATATCAATATAAAACTAGCAAACAAAGCTAAAATATTCCAATTAAAGAAGTCAATACAATGTAAAAATCGGCTATAGATCGCCAACAACTGAAGTTAGATCACCATACTAGGAACCATGGGGACTTACATTACTTTTGCTACCTGCATGGACCCTAGTTGGATTTACACCATCCCTTCAGCCATTGGCGACAGAAGAGAAATCTAGCCATAAATTAAAAACACACTTATTCTACGATTAAAAACCTGGTACACTTAAATTGACATTGAAAGTTTTGGGACTTACGTACCCCCTCAGGAGGACAATAATTTTACGCTACGTCAACCCCCTTTGAGGGTACAGCCACTAACAATCTCAGTTACTAATATAAACTACCAATAATAAAATATTTAACTATTTACAAATCAGTCAACAAATCTATTTTTTTTTTAAAAATGCAAGAATTAAATGAGAACTGACATTATTAAAAAGATCCTTCAGTGTTTTGGATGTGAAATAGATATCCCTTGTGATGGAATATTCAATGCAGTCAAGCAAGACATGCTTGACCGTGATCCTTTCATCACAAGGGATACAAAACGGAGGATCTTCGCCTTTCAATAAATATTCATGAGTATATATCTGGTATGGCCAATGCGACATCGTCATATAATGACCTCCTCAAATCTGGACTGACAACCCAAGTAGGTGTAACCAATGTAGGGTTTTATTGCATGTAATTTATTAATACCTACTTGGGTGTCCCACTTCTTTTGCATTAGATCGCGGATGTATGTTCTAATGTTGGCTTTATAATCAGAGTATGGGATAAGAAGTGGTGTCACAGATTTGTTGAGTGCTGCCTTAGCAGCAATATCAGCCATCGTGTTCCCAGAAATGCCAACGTGGCTGGGTAACCAACAAAAGACGATGTCGCATTGGCCAGTAGCAAGTTCATTGTACAACTCAATAATTTCTAACAAAAGTGGATGTTTGCAAGAAAGATTTTTAATAGCCTGAAGACACGAAAGAGAATCGGAAAATATGATATATTGTTTATATTTACGGTGTTTATTAATATATTTAAGAGCTGTTAAGATGGCGTTTGCTTCTGCTGTAAATATAGAGCTGTTATCTGGTATTCTAGAAGATATTGTTCTGGATCCAACGACAGTGGCACATGCCACTGCGCCACCATCCTTGGACCCATCTGTAAATAAGGATTTGTATGTAGTATATTTATTTCTTAATTGACTAAATTCTTGTTTATACTGTAATTCATTTGTTTCTGATTTTTTAAATGTAGTTAATGTTAGGTCAACTTGTGGTCGAACCAATTGCCAAGGCGGAGAAGAAAGAAAACGGGAAGGAGCTATATGTTCTAGCTCAATGCCAGCAGCAGAAAGAAAAGGTTTCACTCTTATACCAAGAGGCGGAACAAGAGAAGGCTTCTTGTTATACAGATCTTCATATAGTGGATTAAAGACACAGTTATATGCAGGGTTTGACTCATTGGAATAAAGTTTTGTAATATACTGTAAAGTTAATTTGATACGGCGTTGTGTAAGAGATGGCTCATCAGCCTCGACGTAAAGGCTGTCAACAGGTGATGTTCTAAAGGAACCAAGACATAGTCTTAGACCTTGGTGGTGGACAGAATCTAAAAGTTTTAGATTACTGGTGCAGGCTCCACCATAAACGATGGAGCCATAATCAAGTTTAGAACGGATCAATGATCGATATAATTGTAGGAGGGTAGCTTGATCCCTCCCACTTAGAATTGGAAACGACTTTCAACAAGTCAAGTGCCTTCAAGCATTTAGTTTTTAGTGACTTGATATGGGGAAGAAAAGTTAGATGCGAGTCAAAATTAAACCCAAGAACTTGGCCTCCTTTACAACTTTGATGGGAGTGCCATTGAGAAACAGTTCCGGGTCTTTATGCGGTTTATATTTTCTACAAAAATGTATACAATTAGTTTTGGATTTAGAAAATTTAAAACCGTTTTCAAGACACCATTTATGTATTTTATTTAAACACAGCTGCATTTGCCGTTCAATAGTATGCATATTCTTACCGCGACAAGAAATATTAAAATCATCCACAAAAGTGATCCATCAATTGAATCGTTTAAAACCTTTGATAAACTGTTAATCTTGATGCTAAACAGTGTTACAGACAAAATACTGCCTTGCGGGACTCCTGATCCTGATTATAATGGTCAGACAGGGTTGAACCCACTCGGACTTGGAATTGCCTGTTATTTAAAAGTTGGATATAAAGTGAGGCAAACGGCCTCGTAATCCAAAGTCATGTAAATCTTTTAAAATCCCATGTTTCCATGTTGTGTCGTATGCTTTTCTAAATCGAAAAGATCGACACTGCATGTTGTTTATTAATTATGGCATTTTTCACAAAAGATTCTAAGCGCACCAAATGATCGATGGTACTACGGTTTTTACGGAAACCACATTGTATATTAGTTATAAGGTTATTGGTTTCCAAGTACCAAACAAGTCGATTATTTATCATGCGTTCCATGGTCTTGCAAACACAGCTAGTTAATGAAATTGGCCTATAATTGGAAGGATCAGTATGATCACGTCCAGGTTTAGGGATGGGCACAATTATAGCATCGCGCCACGACGAAGGAAATTGTCCAGATGTCCAAATGACATCAAAATAGATAAGAGCGTCTCTAAACATGATTCAGGTAAGTGTTTCAGGAGTTGATAATGTATACCATCGGCTCCTGAAGCAGTATCGTGAAACTTGGTCAAGAGCAGTATGAAGCTCATGTATCGAAAAGGTTTCATTGTAGTCTTCCCCATTGTCTGAATTGAAATTAATAGATTTCTTTTCCTGCTGTCTTTGATATTTCTGGAATTCAGGTACATAGTTTGATGAAGAAGAATGTTTGGCCAAAGTTTCTCCAAGTTTATTTGCTATGTCAGATTTATCAGTTAATAATTCATCTCCATTTTTTAGATGCTTAATGCTAGATTTAGAGCCCTTACCTTTTATTTTCTGAATCATGTTCCAAACCTTTGATATTGGCGTGCGCGAATTGATGTTTGAGACATAGTTTCGCCAAGATTGGCGTTTATTTTGTTTATAAGTACGCCGTGCTTTGGCGTTTAAAATTCTAAATTTGTTTAAATTGTGGACCATAGGATGGCGACGGAAATAATGTTCAGCTTTCTTCCGTGCCTTGCGAGCTTGTTTGCATTCAGCGTTAAACCATGGTTTACGTACATGAGGAACTGCAGAGGATTTGGGGATACACTTGTCAGCTATGTGTCTGAGCTCATCTGAAAAACATTTGATGGCATCAGGAAGATCATGAAAAAGTTCAGGTTTGAGTATGTCAGCACAGAAAGTTTCATATAAAGGCCAGTTAGCCTTCTTAAAGTTCCATCTTGATGATGGAGGAACATCAGATGGATTCACTGGTTTGAGAATTGTTGGGAAATGGTCACTTCCACACAGGTCGTCGTGGACTGACCACTCGAATTCACTCAATAAGTCTGAGGTAGTAATCGATAAATCAAGAGCTGAATAAGTTCCTGTGCCAGGATGTAAATATGTGCTAGAACCGTCATTATATATGCATAAATCATTGTCTGAACAAAAGTCTTCTAATAGTTTACCTTTAGCATTAGTTGTTGTACCACCCCAGAGCGGGTTGTGGCCATTTAAATCTCCCATAATGATACAAGGTTTTGGGAGTTGGTCATATAAATTTTGAAGATCAGTCTTCTGAATGACTGAAGATGGTGAGATATACAAAGAACATAATGTGATTGCAACGTGTAAAGTGAGTCGCACTGCAACTGCTTGAAGATTAGAAGTAAGTGTAATAGGGCTATGGATAACATTCTGTTTGACTAGGATTGAAGAACCTCCAGTGGCCCTGTCACCCGGAGGTGAGAAAGAATGATAAGCATTGAAATAACGTAGGTCAAAGGATCTGTCTGCTTTAAATAAGTCTCCTGCAAACAGAATGCTGACGGCATACAATCCTGGACTAATAACAGTAATTCATTATAATTATGCCGTAGTCCTCTGCAATTCCACTGTACGATGTTGTTCGAATCAACTATCTTTTCGGGGGATTTATTGGGGATCTACCCCGCACTGTTTTGGAGGGCGACAAGCTTTGTGCCCTAGAATGGACATTTTCGGACACGTCCATGTCCTCAAGTGATCCATATTTGTTGTAAAGGTTAATTTTATTTTCAGACCCTTTTGGGGTTCTGCCACTTTGTTTTTTCGAATAATCAGGCTTAGGTTTATTCTTCCCTTTATTAATGTGATGTACATGAGCTTGCGATGGAGACCTTGTGGTAGACTGAGATGATGTACCATGATCATGATCTGGCTCTGGTTGACTGTCGGACCTGTCAGGAAGTGATTCTACTGTTTGAATTGATACTGCAGTGGAGAAAATCTGTGGAGAAGTGGTGTTCACCCAAGTCAAATTTGTTTGGCAGCTTGAAGATGATGTAGTTACTTTAAGTGTTGCCTCAGATGGAGTCCTGGTTTTGGAGGCATACGTTTCTTTTAATTCAGATCTTTGGACAAGCTGTTTGGCTTCGGCAAAAATAATATTTTGAGTGAATTTGATCTTATTGATCTCCATCTGTAGCTTCCAACTTGGGCAGTCTTTAGAGAAAGAGGAATGGTCTCCAGAACAATTTGTGCATTTCTTATAATTACTTGCACAATCTTCTGTCGTGTGTGTCTTCTCACCACAGTGAGCACACACAACAGACAATGTGCAAGAATTTACACCATGGCCGTATTTCTGGCACTTGAAACATCTCAGTGGATTCGGAATGTACGTATCCACTTTGATTTGACAGTAACCAGCCTTTATGGAAGTAGGAGCAGTTGGAGTGGAGAATGAAAACAAATAGGTGTTCGTTTGTTGGATCTCATTGTTTTTTTTCGGACAGTGAAACGTTTCACGTAGAGCACACCTTGTTCCTTCATCTCTGATGCAATGTCAATTTCTAGCATATCAGCAAACAGTCGGTCTCGGTCTCTCACAATACCCTTGCTGGTGTTAAGCGTTCGGTGAGCCGAGACTGATACGGGAATGCCGACAAAAGATTTAGTTGACAGAAGGTTGTTTGCCTGATGTCTCTTACTGCATTCAACAAGTAGAGAACCTGTCCGTAAACGTTTGACCTGTTTTACATCACCTGCAATTCCTTGTATGCCTTTTGAAACAGCAAAAGGGTTCAGTTTTAAAGGAGTCTTGTCAACAGTCTCAAGCACTAGAAAACGTGGCCAGTATTCAATAGAAGTGGACGGTCGTTGGTCATTAACCTCAGGATCTGTGTCAAGAGGACGTTTCTTTTTGGTAATAGGGGTTTCGGTAGCCATGGTTAGTGTTTAAGGGTTCATCATCCGAGCTCCCCACCCACCACGGAGTATCACAAAGGACAATGCTAAAAGCAAGTGGGTCTCCAACTTGCAGCACCAAGGATACTCGGATGATATACTCAAGCAGAAAAACTAAAATAATAATTTTTCCACCGGATTGGCCCATGAGCCACCGCCTTCTGCGCATAAGACTCTAGGCAAATTACAAAATTGAAGTGACTCATTTTGAATTTAAATATATAATCATGCAGCCAAGACATCTGATAAATTTTGAACAGTTTCCGAAATTTGTGCATCACAATATACATACACAGGGCTTGGCATGACCAGCCGATTGGTTGAACCGGGCCCATCCAACCACCCGTCTAGGTGAAGTCAGGGCCGAAGTGGTGTGTTGGGCAAAGGAACACTGTTCCTGGAACCAGTGCCCTCAACCACCAGAATCCCTTCCTCCACCGACACAGGGGCGCAACCCACGGCAAACGGGTTGGTGGACCAAAATATGCCCCCCGGGTCCACAACGGGGGGTTGAAAGGCGCTTAGCGTGACCCAGCAACCACCACGAGGAGGTGGCCTTTCATGGGTGCCTAATGTATACAGAATTAATATAAGCTACAACAGAATAGATGCATAATGCATAAGAAATTAAGAAAAGCTTTTGATAGTATTGAGCGAAGAGGTAAGTTTTGAGATTTTATTTAAAGTGTTTCAGGTCAAGGGGGAGAGAATTCCACAATACAGGGCAGTGTAGGAGAATGTTCTGAAGGCAAAGATTTTAAGTTTGTAATAAGACATGGTTTTGTTACTGTGAGCAAAGTTCGTGGGCTGGACTGTAGGGACTGATCAGGGCCTTGTTTCTCAAAGGGATGATAGCGCTACGAGTCGTAAGTGTATGTTAAGGTATGGGAGTTACGATCATCTTGGCGCTACGATCGTTTTGTGAAATGGGGCCCAGATCCTCAATGTAAGGTGGAGTCTGTTCATGAAGGGGCATGTATGTGAGGCACAGTATCTTAAATTGAATCCTGACTCTCACAGGTAACCAGCAGAGCTGCTTTAGAAGTGGGGAAATGTTGCTGCGTTTAGAAGTGTGGCTGTATTTTGAACTTTTTGTAGTCTGTCTAGTAGAGTGTCAGGGAGGCCAATATTATTTAGTCTGATGAGAATGAGTGCAGGAGCAAGTTCTGTAGTGATAAGAGAACGGATTCTGCCAATCACTCTAAGACGAGAGAAACAGGTTCTGCACAAGTTTTTTACCTGGACTTTCATGGACAGACAGGGATCCAAGATCCTTCACTGAGTGTGGTGGTGTGGTGGTGTGGTGGTGTGGTGGTGTAATTTCAGAGTCTGCTGTAACAGCAGTAGATTCAATATCTTCCCTCTAAGCTTATTCCCAACTACGACAGCCTTTGTTTTATCATCATTAAGTTTTTGTTTGTTTGCAGTCATCCATGACTTCAGATCACTACTATAGTCTGGGAGTTTGACAAGCGCTTAACCAGAACTCGCCCTGAGAAGATAGTTGTGTGAAAGATGAACCTTTAGACGGATATTCACAGCTTTTCCACTTTAGATGAAAAAGAATAGTATTGATACAAGTTGAAAGTTCTCAGTGTTATGTAAATCCAGGTTGTCCTTCTTCAAGAGAGGCTTAGCCACTGCAGTTCAGAAGATTGTGGGAATCTTCGAGATTCCAGGGTTTTATTCACTAAGCTTGTGATATTTGGGAGGAGAATACCGACTTGATATATCCGCTGTGTTGGTGCAGAATCTAAAGTAGTCGACTTGGATGAACGAATAATGTCAAGTACCTCACTCTCCTGGAAAGAACCGAGGTCAATCTGGGGTTCGCCACTGAACTGTATGTCACTCCGATTCAGCATGTGCACCTGTGGGGAACTGTGTTAGGTCTTGCCTAATCTTGTTGATCTGTCCCAAGAAAAACTGATTAAACCAATAAGCTAGGTCTGTGGGACAGAAAGGAAGTTTATTCTCTGTGAACCTCAAGGTGATGCTTCCGCCAACTTTTCAGCTTCCCGGTGATTCCACATGGCTTCATGATCTTCATGACTGCTACAAGGAGTACTTGTCCGGACCCTGTGCATGTTTGTCCGAGAGTGTAATAGAGCTAGGGATTCTCATCCTCATTGCATTGCACACAATGAAGTAGAACTTTTAAGGTCTGAGCAGTAACCAACTGTTCTACCTGTTTCAGCTTGAACACGTTTACAGTCACAAACACAAGGTGAGACAATTGTCTGTCCTCAACAGTCACTGTTTTGGCAATTTCACTGACATCAAGGGGCATAACCCAATCCAAAATATTCCCAGATGTATCTTTTGGGTAAATGACATGTTGCTTGAGTCCATATGAATGAAGGTGATGACTTTGAATGATCTCGAATGGCTTTGGAACAACTGTTGTTTTGGATCCAGATGTCAATTCAACATTGAAGTGACTGATATTTTTAGAAGTAATACATGCACAATGGGTTACATGATACCCGCAATCAACCAAAGATGGGGACATGATTTTGGGGCTTTCAAGAAAAGGTGGGCATGCGGCAACTATCTTTTTTGCTCGTAATCCAATTATATTTATAAATATTTGTACAACAGACATGTCGACAATAATGAAATTTAGAGAAAGTATATGTGTTTAAAGGCACAATGTCACACATTTCCGACAATATTTTGAGCTTTATTATATACGTAGCTTCCCATTGACGTAATAAAGACTTAGTATCCCGTACGACTTGCCTGAAATCGATAATAGAAACTTTGAGGTGAAGAGCTTCCAAACAGACAACACTTGCAATATACTAAATGTAAACAATTGCTCCATACATCGAAAACTCTGCTATTGGTGTTTGCCGAACTGTTTTCAATCACAAGTTATGCATAGGATATTCGTAAAGAGCACTCCAAGGGACATAACTCGATAGAGTTCGCTTGAAATAACGTTCGGCCTGTACAGGCCGCGAGAGTCGATTCAATGTAGTGTTGAATTAATTCATTTGAACTTTAAAGTTTAATACTGTAATCTAAATATGTAATCTTTTTTTTAACAAATTAGGTGATAGCTTCCCTGAGGGCTCAAAGTTAGTACTTTTGAGAGAAATGCATTAACTATTTTTAGAGAAGTGTTGTGTGATATAGACGACGATACATCAATAAAAATCTTACCTTAGTTCTTCAAATTCTCTCTTTTCTTCTGATCTTGAATAGATAGATGTGTGGCCAATCAGAGCTAACCTGTAGCCTAGTTCACAGGCCAGGAGCATTGTATAGTCTGAACATTTGGGATACACAGTTTTGGTATTTTTCTCTTCCATCAGTTCAATAAATTCTTCAAATACGTCTTGATCAAAATATACAGTTTCTTCGGAAACTCCAGAAAATCGTTGAACAAACTTGCAGGTTGCCAGCTTCCGAAGAAAGGTTTCCATAGTCAGTATTAATGTTACTAAAGTTGAGGGAAGAACTTTTGTCGGCGATTGTGTCTCAACATTGAAAAGTTTTCGCTTGAAATGTTCTCGGCTTCTAAAGTCGTCAGGTGTCACAACTACAGACAAGGCTTTGAATTCAACCAATGTTTTGCTTATCCATTCTTCCAGGTTTCTTTTCATCTGCAAGTTGTAACTGGTTAAATCATACCCCCGTTTTCTGTTCTTTGCAACAGTGAGTAGGACAGCTGGTTTATGGTTTGCAAAAATGCACATGTCACATATCAACTCGGTCTTGATCTTGTGAAATCGATTAGGATGTCTTGGAAACAGACAATGAAAAGACCCTCCAACGTAGATAAAAGCTCCCCATCTATATGTTTCTTCAAGTACCGACAGAATCTCTGGGTACATACTTGACAACATCTTGTGCATACATTTAGGGTAGGTAACCACTTTACCTGCAACACCAATTTGTGTTAGTATATTGCGGTTATAGCTTACACAATTATTATGACTAAGGTAAGATTTGTAATTACTTGCAGAAGCAGCAGCCTTCCAATAGACCAATCCAGTCTGTCAATCAAAACTGGCGCATGCGTCAATTTTGGCCAATCAGCAGGCTGGGCGTGCTGTGTGGATTTGTCAGACTTATTTCCGGGGTCAAATGATGCCTCCGAAGCGATGTGACGTAAAGCCCAACTCAACTCAACTCAACTATTACATATTGCTGCTGTTTGATGTGTACCTTTAACGAAACCATTACGGTCAAGGCCAAAACATTGAGGAGGATCAAGGAGCGCGAAAGGCCTAACGATCACTTAAATGTCTGCACCATGGTTCACGAAACCTACTTCTGCCTACAGATAAGAATTTGCATGAATTTCTACACTTTTGCACATGTGCAAAATCATAACCAATTGATGACAACAAATAGCAATTTAAGACTTTGCAAGTGTTATAAACACGGACAGTTCTTGTAACTACAAAGTTGTTTTTGCTTAACGTTTTTAGTCCCTACTTGGCATTGAGTTGGTACGCCATAAAGCTGGAATGAGACAGGCAAGAAAGCCGTGACACAATGTAAACAAATCTGACAGCAATCTGATTTCGGTTAGGGTCGACCGAAATAGCAAAACTTGTTACACGAAAAGACAATGTGGCGGATATTGTCCCCTTCGCTCTTAGATATTCTTAAGTTTGTCACACATTTTAAATGATATTTTTAAATATATTTACTGATAAGATAATTCTGCAAGTGATTGCTATTATCATAACTCACTGAAGTTATTTCAACATCCAGAGAATTTGAAAAAGCAAAGGCAACGTTTCGGTCGCACCTTGGTCAGACAAAATCGAGTCCTGGAACAGAATAACTTACAAAAATCTCAGCTGACTTTTCATGTAACGGCATAAATATTGAAACACATATTTAACCCAGATCAGTTTTTTAGGAGGTTACTAATATTTGAAGACTGAGCCAAAGTCAGTGTTTATTAAGATGTTGGTTTTGGAAAAATTGTTCAAGGTTTGTTGGGGGTTATTTGGAAAATGAGCTTGATATTAAATTGACACTGGTTTGTAGGAAGTGAAGGCTTCAGGACATTTTCATTTGTGTTTTTCCTAAACTTTTGTTATGACTTTTACCCAATTCTGAATCAACTTTACTATAATTTTTATGACATTAGTAAGTATCTCAGAAAAGGAAATAGATCAAAATTAGTGTTATGTCCTCTAGGGATATGGTCTCAGATCTAATAAAACAAAGATTATCATTAATGTAATTGTATTGACAAAAAGCTTTGAACATAGGATATATTCTTTGCACCTTATTTACACTAGTAGTTAGCAGTTCAACATTTCTGATGAAAAAAGAAATTGAATGCATTTGTATTATGTGTAACATTCTATTTCAATGCTAGTTAATTGTTCGAATAACTGTGGATCCTCTGTTCAAAGATTTTGCATCACAGGTTTCCTATTTCTGGAAGACGGGTCAGTGTACAGGTGCAGACCGTATCTTGGATCTTCTTTGTGTTCTGGTGTTGTGACATACCTGTACATAAACGCTGGCAGTTCATGAAGTCCAGTACTGTGGAAGTTTGTATGTAAATTAGGATTCCACAATAAAGTACATATAGGAAAATAAAATGGAAAGTTGATTAAAATATGGATTTCCTTATATTCAGTGTCATTTTAGGATGGTGTAAAGATTTTGAAGAGGGAAACTTTACTGAGAAGAGCTGCAGATCAGCTGTTGAATATTTGTTTCAGTGTATGTCCAGATACATCCGTGGAAACATACTGTTTACAAGCCCAATCACATTTTCCTGATTTCCAAATAAGATCAAATAGGTTATGCTGTGATTGATTTGTTTACGTTAATTATGTACAGACAAATAGGTTGCATGAAGTAGTAGACGGGAAATATTTTCTGCTTTGTAGTTACCATTCTTTTAATTCATTAAAAGATAGAAACACATGTTTTCAGATTATTGATTTAGCTACATTTGAACAACTCCAACGGATAACTACAAGTAAAGGTGCCTCGCGCAGTGTTGACCATCTATTTATAGATACCGAAACGATCTGCAACATGAACATGTGGTTGTGTTCTCGGTTTTCATACAATTATGATGGGATTTGTTTTAGAAAAAAACAAAGCAAGAAAATTCAGATACCCTTCCTCTGCTAATATCTTTGAAGAAGGGGAATTGCCAGATAGATTAATTGATTCGAGAGAAAGTATGCTTCCTACTAACACGTATAACTTCCCTTTTTAAATATTCACAAACGATGGATACCAAAGTACCACAAGCCGACTGAACATCAACAACGTTCGCAATCATGCACGTTTCGCCGGCGGTGACGCCATTGTGATTAGTCAGTGGTTGTCCCCCCTAACGTCAAAAACGAAGTGGGCGGGGCTTATCGGCCGGGACTGGATCTGTCTATTGCACTGAAGTCTTGTAAATACTAAATCGCCTACAGCTGACCCGATTATGGTCTAAACTATGTAACAATTCGACTATTATGACATATATAGTTTGGTTTGGGGGGGGGGGAAATTATTATATCTTCCTGTTCTAAGGCAGGAAAATGTTGCAAATATCGCCGTACCAACAGCTGCTTATACGTCTGAAGAACTGACATGTCTGATTAAATATAGTTGGAGGCATCGTCGCCAGCTTGTGTGAACAAGAGGATGTTGTGTGAACTGGAGGCTTGTGTCAGCCTCCGGGAAACATTTCACAAGTTCCTAACGAGTGAGTGAGTGAGTTATTATTTAACGTCACATCGGCAATATTTCAGCCATATCGTGACGAGAACATTCGATAATGAAATGAAATACATGCATGTTATAAAAACCTGCCAACGAAGGACAGTAAAACAACTAGAATATCACAGATATGTATGTAAAACTAGTAAGTAAACTAAAATATGGTACTTTTAAATGACAATACAATATAAAAACGGGCTATTGATCGCCAACACCTGAAGGTAGATCACCATACTAGGAACCATGGGGACTTACATTACTTTTGCTACCTGCATGGACCCTAGCTGGATTTACACCATCCCTTCAGCCATTGGCGACAGAAGAGAAATCTAGCCATACATTAAAAACACAAATATACTACGATTAAAAACCTGGTACACTTAAACTGACTTGAAATGTTTTGGGACTTACGTACCCTCTCAGGAGGACAATAATTTTACACTACTTCAACCCCCTTTGAGGGTACAGCCACTAACAATCTCAGTTACTAATTTAATTACCAATAATAAAATATTTATCTATTTACAAATCTGTTAACAAATCTAATTCTTTTAAAAATTCAACTATTAAATGATAATTAACATTATAAAAAAGATCCTTCAATGTTTTGACATTAAAATACTTATCCCTTGTGATGGAGTACTCAACACAGTCAAGCAAGACATGCTTGACCGTGATTCGTTCATCACAAGGGATACAAAACGGAGGATCCTCACCTTTCAATAGGTACCCATGCGTATATCGTGTGTGGCCAATACGACATCGTCGCATAATGACCTCTTCAAATCTGGACTGACAACCCAAGTGAGTGTAACCGATATAGGGTTTTATTTCATGTAATTTATTGATACCTACTTGGGTGTCCCACTTCTTTTGCATCAGATCACGGATACAAGATCGTATAGCAGCTTTGTAATCAGAGTATGGGATCAGAAGTGGTGTCACAGATTTGTTGAGTGCTGCCTTAGCAGCAATATCAGCCATTGTGTTCCCAGAAATGCCAACGTGGCTGGGTAACCAACAAAAGACGATGTCGCATTGGCCAGTAGCAAGTTCATTGTACAATTCAATAATTTCTAATAAAAGTGGATGTTTGCAAGAAAGATTTTTAATAGCCTGAAGACACGAAAGAGAATCTGAAAAGATGATATATTGTTTATATTTACGGTGTTTATTAATATATTTAAGAGCTGTTAGTATTGCGTTTGCTTCTGCTGTGAAAATTGAACTGTCATTGGGTAGTCGAGAAGATATTGTTTTGGACCCAATGACAGTGGCACAAGCAACCGCGCCACCATCCTTGGATCCATCTGTATATAAGGATTTATAGGTATTATATTTATTTCTTAATTGACTAAATTCTTGTTTATACTGTAAATCATTAGTTTCTGATTTTTTAAATGTTGTTAATGTTAAGTCAACTTGTGGCCTCACCAATTGCCAAGGAGGAGAAGAAAGAGGACGGGAAGGAGCTATATTTTCCAGCTCAATGCCGGCAGCAGAAATGAAAGGCTTAATTCTGTGCCCAAGAGGCGGAACAAGAGAAGGTTTTTTGTTGTATAAATCCTCATAGAGGGGATTAAAGACACAATTGAATGCAGGATTAGAATCGCTAGAATATAGTTTAGTAACGTATTGTAAGGATAATTTTATCCGACGTTGTATAAGAGAAGGCTCATCTGCTTCAACATAGAGACTATCAATAGGAGAGGTTCTAAAGGACCCAAGACAAAGTCTTAGGCCTTGGTGGTGAACAGAATCAAGTAGTTTTAGGTTGCTTTTGCAGGCTCCACCATATACGATGGAGCCATAATCAAGTTTCGAGCGGACCAGTGATCGATATAGGTGGAGGAGGGTAGCTTGATCCCCTCCCCACTTTGAGTTGGAAACAACTTTTAACAAATCGAGTGCCTTCAGGCATTTGGCTTTAAGTGATTTAATATGTGGCAAAAAAGTTAAATGGGAGTCGAAAATGAGACCCAAGAATTTGGCCTCCTTAACAACTTTGATGGGAGTGCCATTTAAAGATAGTTCTGGATCTTTATGCGGTTTATATTTTCTACAAAAGTGTAGACAATTAGTTTTGGATTTAGAAAATTTAAAACCGTTTTCAAGACACCATTTATTTATTTTATTTAAACACATCTGCAATTGCCGTTCAATGGTATGCATATTTTTACCACGACAAGAAATGTTAAAATCATCCACAAAAAGTGATCCATCAATTGAATCCTTTAAAACCTTGGATAAACTGTTAATTTTGATACTAAATAAAGTGACAGACAAAATACTGCCTTGAGGGACACCCTGATCCTGATTGTAATGATCAGACAGGGTTGAACCCACTCGGACTTGAAATTGTCTGTCTTTCAAAAACCGTGATATAAAAAGAGGCAAACGGCCTCTCAAACCAAAGTCATGTAAATCCTTCAAAATGCCATGCTTCCAGGTCGTATCATAAGCTTTCTGAAGATCAAAGAAAATTGATACAGCATGTTGTTTACTTACTATAGCATTCTTAACAAAGGATTCCAAGCGTACCAAATGATCAATGGTACTACGATTTTTCCTGAAACCACATTGAATATTGGTAATAAGGTTATTGGTTTCAAGATACCAAGTTAATCTATTATTCACCATACGTTCCATGGTTTTACAAACACAGCTAGTTAGAGAGATCGGTCTGTAAATAGACGGATCTGTATGATCCTTACCAGGTTTTGGTATTGGGACTACAATGGCATTACGCCATGAAGGAGGAAATTCTCCAGACGTCCATATTTTGTCAAATAGTTCTAAAAGTGTCATCAGACATGGTTCCGGTAAGTGTTTCAATAGATGGTAATGTATATTATCATCACCCGCTGCAGTGTCATGAGCTTGCTCAAGAGCAGTATGTAGCTCATGTAATGGAAACACTTCATTATAATCTTCACCGTTATTTGAGTCGAAATTAAGTTTGTTCTTTTCCTGTTGTTTCTGATATCTCTGAAACTCAGGGACATAATTTGCCGATGATGAATTTTTGGCAAGAGTTTCGCCAATTTTATTTGCAATGTTGCATTTGTCAGTTATGAAATCGTCACCATCTTTAAGATGATGATCAACAGATTTGGAACCTTTGCCTTTTATTCTCTGAACCATGTTCCACACCTTAGACATTGGCGTGCGTGAGTTAATATTGGAGACATATTTCCTCCAAGATTGTCGTTTGTTTTGTTTGAAGGTACGACGTGCCTTTGCATTGAGTATTTTGAATTTATTTAAATTATGGACAGTTGGATGGTGGCGGAAATAATGTTCTGCCTTTCCTCGCCTTTCTGGCTTGTCTACAGTCTGTATTAAACCATGGTTTCCGTACATGTGGAGTTGTAGAGGATTTCGGTATACACTCGTCAGCTATTTCATTTAAAACGTCAGCAAAAATCTGAATGGGATCAGTTATATCACTGAAACATTCAGGTCGCAATTTAGATTTACATAAAGTTTGATATAAAGACCAGTTCGCCTTCGAAAAGTTCCATCTTGTATACGATGGAGAATCAGATGGAGTTATTTCTGAAAGGATAGTTGGGAAGTGGTCACTTCCACAAAGGTCATTATGAACAGACCAATCAAATTCATTCAGGAGGGTAGAATCTGCAAGAGACAAATCTAGAGAAGAATAAGTGCCAGTTGCAGGATGCAGATAGGTGCTTGAATCATCATTAAATATGCACAGGTCATTATTGGAAATGAAATCTTCAATTATTTTGCCTTTACTATTAGTGTTTGTACTGCCCCAGAGTGGGTTGTGACCATTTAGGTCACCCATAATAACACATGGCTTTGGGAGTTGATCATAGAGTGATTGAAGATCAGTCAGCTGAAGGTTCGATGAAGGCGGAATATACAGAGAGCACAATGTAAATGCTACACCCAGAGTAAGTCGCACTGCAACAGCTTGGAGAGTAGTATTAAGAGTAACAGTGCTGTGAATAACATTCTGTCGTATAAGGATAGTAGAACCTCCAGTAGCTCTATCACCTGGAGGGGAAAAATAATGATAGGCTTCAAACTGGCGTAAGTTAAAATGATCTGTTTGTTTCAGATATGTCTCTTGCAGACAGAACGCTGATGGTGTTAAATCTTGGACAATTAGCTGTATTTCATTAAAATTTGTCCGGAGTCCTCTACAGTTCCACTGCACGATATTGGTAGATAAACCTATCTTTTAGGCGGATTAATTGGGGATCTACCCCGCACTGTTCTTGGGCGACAAGCTATGTGCCCTAGAATGGACGTTTTCAGACACGTCCATGTCCTCAAGTGATCCGTATTTGTTATATAACTGAATTCTATTTTCCGACCCTTTTGGGGCTCTGCCACTTTGTTTTTTGAAAGCATCAAGCTTCTGTTTATGTGTGCTTTTAGCAGTTTGCTGAGTATCAGATGACGATTGAGATTGTGATCGTGACTGAGTGAGTGACTTGTGATCTGAAGATGACTCTGCCTGCCTTTCAGATGTACTAGGAAGTGATTCCGTGGTTTGAGATGATATAGCAGGATATAAACACTGTGGACTGTCACTTTTGACCCAAGTCAAGTTTGTTTGACAGCTTGTCGATGATGTAGATACTTTAGGGCTTGATTCAGTTGGTGTTTTGGTTATTGAAGCATAACTTTCTGTAAGTTCAGAGCTCTTTACAAGTTTTTTGGCATCAGAAAAACTGATGTTCTGGGTGAATTTGATCTTGTTGATCTGCATATGCTCTTTCCAAATCGGACACACTTTTGAGAAAGATGAATGTTCTCCTGAACAGTTAGTGCATTTTTTAAAGGTACTTGTACAATCTTCAGTTGTGTGTGTCTTCTCACCACAGTGAGCACACACAACAGACAATGTACAAGTATTTACACCATGTCCATACTTCTGGCATTTAAAGCATCTCAGCGGATTAGGAATGTAGGTGTCAACATTGATATTGCAATAACCTGCTTTCAGTGATTTGGGAGCAGTGGGTGACGAAAAGGAAAACAGATAAGTATTTGTCTGAACAGTTTCATTGTTTTTACGGATTGAAAAGCGTTTTACGTAGAGTACACCTTGATCTTTCATTTCAGAAACGATGTCAAGTTCTGACATGTCCGAAAACAACCGATCACGATCTCTGATGATACCTTTGCTTGTGTTTAATGTCCTGTGAGCAGATACAACGACTGGAATGCCGACAAACGATTCAGTGGTCAACAGATTGGCTGATTGATGCCGTTTCCCGCACTCAACCAGTAACGCACCTGAACGTAACCGTTTAATGGTCTTAACTTCGCCGGCAATACCTTGAATACCCTTGGAAACCGCGAAAGGGTTCAACTTTAATGGTGTTTTGTCGAGAGTTTCGATCACAAGAAAGCGTGGCCAAAAGTCAATTGATTTGGACGGTCTAAGGTCATCATCATCAGAATTATTTTCAAGAGGACGTTTTGTCTTTTTGGTAGGGGTTTCATAAGCCATGGTTAGTGTTTCTAAGATTCATCATCCGAGCTCCCCACCCACCACGGAGTATCACAAGGACAATGCTATATACAAGTGGATCTCCGACTTGCAGCACCAAGGATACCGGATGATATACTCAAGCAGAAAGATTAAACAAGTAATCAATCTACCAGATTGGCCCATGAGCCATCGCCTTCTGGGCATAAGACTCTAGGCAATATAAATTGTACATATTTCAAAATCAACTGATATTTTATAAACGAAATGAGTCAAGACCTAAAGTCAAAAACGTAGTACATAATATAATATTTGTGGAGATACAATTTAATGCACAGGGCTCGACATGACCGGCCGATTGGTAGAACCGGGCCCATTCTACCACCCGTCTAGGTGAAGTTAGGGCCGAAGTGGTGTGTTGGGCAAAGGAACACTGTTCCTGGAACCAGTGCCCTCAACCACCAGAATCCCTTCCTCCACCGACACAGGGGCGCAACCCACGGCAAACGGGTTGGTGGACCAAAATATCCCCCCCGGGTCCACAACGGGGGGTTGAAGGGCGCTTAGCGTGACCCAGCACCCACCACGAGGAGGTGGCCTTTCATGGGTGCCTGTTCCTAACGAAAGCTTTGGGAGTGGATTGAAGCATTAAAGAGCATTCTACGGGCATATTTGTCCCTCTGTAAAATGTATAAAACAAAACATGCTACGTGCTACTCACAAAAACCTATTTTTTCATGACACAGAGGTTAAGATCAAGCACAGTTATTTAAAACATGCAACAAAATTAAAACATGTAACATATGTTATATTTGAGATTACACTTTCTTAGCAAAGCACAGATTCTAGTACTTTTTGGGTTGAGTCCCATCCTGGATTCGAACCCACACCCTCAGAGTCAGGCACCTAATCGCCAGCACACAAAGTCAGAGACTTAGACCGCTCAGCCACCGTAGTCTAGGCATTCATGACAGGCAGACACACAACCTGGCACACAAGCCACAGAAAGTGTTTAAAGAGTTCATGTTCGGGAGGGCTTCAATATTGAAACCTATTAGGTGAAATCAGAACCTTTCAACTATGAATATGAATACCTGCATAAATGTCCTTCTGGAACAAGCTGCAACTGAATATTGTAGATAGATACCCTTCCTTTGGCTTTCCAGTATCTGAAATAGAAACACAAAAACGTGGTGGAACGCAGTTTCTTGTCTTCATTAAAATGGCAAACATACATGTCCAATCAAACCAAATGCATGTTAAGAGCAATATTTTTTTAGTCAATTCCTGTTTTACACCAGTGTTGACTACAACCTCCTCATTCTTAATTTATGCGGCTACCTGCCCTACTGATTTCACTTACACCTGGAAAAAAAACGTGAACTAATCAAGGTCTCCCTCATATTATCATGACCATGATTCCAAGACTTTCAATAACATCATGAAAATATAACTGAGCAAACAACAACATAATAGTTATGTGTAGCACAAAACACGAAATACATGAATTTCCCTTACAATTACCCATAAATCCCTATTCGCCCATTGACTAGCCGCAGTTGAATAATATGAAACATTTTTAGGCAACATAAATCCTATGTTGTCCTGTAGGCCCAAGTCCTATGCATGGACCTGACTCGAAACCTGGATTGCCAACCTGAAAATATTATTGGTAACGGATTCTTCCAAAATATATTCATGAATTCTACTGGGTGTACCTCCAAGGGAGTCACATGCAATTGTCTTACAGGCTTTGCCATTGTTTTCAGAATCTGAAAGAAAGCAAACCTATCATGTAGACACCTACATAAAATGTCATAAATAACAAAGTAAAAGAGTAATTGGATTGTTTTACGTTATATTTACGTTATGCCATATAGTAGTATATGTGATGGAGGTACGGCATCCACTTAATGTTGTTTTCCATATCTTTCAACCATCAGTGGGGCATTATTTTACGTAAGTGGATACCGTACCTGCATCACGTATACTACTATACTACTATAATATACGTGATGGAGGGACGGCATCCACTTACATAAAATAATGCCCGACTGACGGTTGAAAGATATGGAAAACAACATTGACCATCATAATGTACTGGGTTATAGGAGCCTTAAAAACTCTAGGGCACCAGTGTTTTGGCAACCAAAATAGAGACAAGTACAAAACAAATATAAAACAATACAAATGCAAACACAATGGAACCAAAAAGTAGCATACCTCTCCCGATATGTTTCTGCTACTATTTCTCCTACTATTTTGCCCGTATATTCTCTACAAATGTACAGCAACATATAGGGATGTCCCAGCTGTCTATTTAGACAGTTGGTACCCAAGTAGGTACACAGCAGCCTATCTGTATTTTCAGAAAATAACAACCTTGAATGGCAGTAGAAGCAACATACGAAAATATGGACTTGCGAGCCAAAAAGCAGTGAAATACCACCTCCTACTGAAAGATACCGTGGGAAGCATACTCTACCAGACATTGCCCCGTGTAGATGATGACAATCTCGATAGCAGTCTTGGCAAAACAAATCTCCAACCACTGGTAGGTCTAACTACATTTGTGGATGATATATATATGTATTTGGCAATCTTCGACGACAAGACTGTGTCTATAGAAAAGGAGCCGTGTATTGTACCATTGGAGAAAATGGAACAGCATCTGATATAGTTTCCAATATAGCAAGTGCAGTATGTGAATCTATTTGGCAAGAAGAGGGCTATATGCAAACCAAAATCCTACATCCACTACAATATGCCATAGATGCCCCCTCTGCAATACGAAGCACTGTATGAAGAATCGAGAAAGAAACCAACTCTACAGCAAAGACACAATGGGAATCTCTACATGTAGACAGCCCAATATTTGGAAAATTCATAGCAAAAGTGGATCTCTCGGAAATACCTACGACTTTCGGAAACAAAGAGATCTTGCAACCGCCATGGACTGCCAGGGACCTTCCATCGCAAACAAAACGGGCAGTGTAAGCAACCACATCTGTACTTGGGTTGGAACCTGGAATGGATTTACAATGCGAACAAAAATCTACAACAAAGTAGTTTCCAATTTCAAAGCCGGAGAAGTACAAGAACACATTGGTGGACATTTGGACGACTATGCAGATTATTCCAATGAACACCCGCGGAAAACCTTCCTCCATCCAGATGTCCAGGCTAGAGGTTGTACTCATATAGAGGTCTCTTGGTATGCGCACAGGACCAATGCCGCAATTGCCAATGATTTGGTAGACCAAGCACTAGAGCTATTCTCGAGAGAAAACCTATTTGTCATACAACTACCAGCAAAGCAGTAGAAGAATCTATCGAAATGTCCAAACCTCTATTCCGAGTAGACCTTTTGCCTGCCTCACCTACAGGAGTAGAAATAGGACCACTACGATGCTATACAAAAGCTATATTTTCTCGAAGTCATATACCAACGCAGTTACATCCCCAAGGTCCAAATCCAGATATGTTGTTACCACCGAACAAACTAGTCGGTTTTTAATGGTGCGAAAAAAATACAAAAAAGCCATCAACATTAAAAATCAACGTATGAGATAGAGGAAGTACGGAAATCATAGTAGGTCATATTATACTATGCGGGTCCACGAGAGATCGCAAAAGACGATGGGAGAGATTTTGCATGTTGCCAATGCAAAAGAATGGCTGAAAGCAATCTATATGAATCCAATGGAGACTCCAGCGAGACTTCCTATACAGTAGTTGTGAAAAGAGGAAGGAAAATGAAGAAAGAAACGAAAGTGACTCCTAGAGCAATGAATGAAGAATCTGTTCACCGAGCAATTGCTATGGAATCTGCAGTGCAAGATCTCGAAAGACTACAAGAAGGACTACCACAAGAGGCAATAGAAGAAACAAAGCAATCAAACGCCAACAAAACAGCACATATGATATGCTTCCTGGTAAAAACATTTGTCAGAAATTTGCTTCTTCAACCTATCAAGGAAACCAGAGAACTATACTGTGGCTGGATCCAATTGCAGATGGGATGGCGACAATAGACGAAGACGTACACGTATGTGGATTCTATCTAAAAAAAGAAATGGAACGGGTTGGAGGACACAATGCTCTTCGAAAAAGCAAATCTCTGATTCTCTGCTCCATTGGCAAACCCAAAAAGAACATCACAGACAAATAACAATAGATTTTGTATGCTAGAAACTGCAAGGTTTACAAGACAACTTGGCCAGTAGAAATACAGAACAATATCTTCGCATGATGGGCTACAGGATACAATCTACCAAGAGATCTTTTCTTCCACTTCTTGGCTGTTTCTGGAGAAATATGTCCAAGTATGGTAGGAGTTTATGTTTTCTTGACAATACATTCTAGATCTTCCAAGGAATTGTATTCTATGGTAGCTTTGTTTGCTATGGCATTACGAAATTCCTCGAATGGGAAACGAGGTTGATTCCCTCTATTGTATGCAATATGCATGCTTGATATTTACAGTATATAGTTCTGTATCTATGTTTCCATTTGCGTATTTGAAAATATGCAAGACTTTTTCGACAAATAGATCTAGGCTGGAGTCTATTCTCCAGGGAAAACAAAAAGCAAAACATCCATGCATACAAAAGCACACATATTTTTTTCTACTCCATGTAGAAGAGCTCCCGGGTTTTGACCATACTAACTGTGTTGGGCGTTTCTGTCTTCTTTGTCATCCTGTTGTCCATTGTGTTCGTCGATGTGTGGCTGGTGGGAAGTGTTTACAGGTCGTGTGGACGACCTTCTAGACAAACACGGCCAGACACTTTCTGGATATCCAGACAAGTCTCTTCTTGTTCCCCTCTTTGCTTTCTATTTCCTCACGGAGTTCATCGATAGGGGAATCGTTATTGTTGTCCAGCCTAGACAAGATGTCGACCAACATATTGGTGGTTTGCTCCACATGAGCCTCGATGGTCCCAAGGCGATTGTAGAAGTCTTGGATTGTCGGTGACCTCGGATTTGGAGCTATCTTTCTGGTGGACAAGAGAGTAAACAGTTCTGTTGAGGACTCTGGCCATTGCCTGTAGAGCTTTGTGGACCCAATACTGAAGTGCTCTTTGACCTCGGCTGTTGGGAGCACACTGCGATGGGTGCGGATTTCTTGGATCTGGTCATGAGACAAATTTCTTTTTGGTGGCAAGGTGTTTTTTCTTGGTTATATATAACCCATACTTCCCATTTGTCTATATTGAAATCCCATCCTCTCTATTTTCCTCCCCATACTCCCATGCTCTATAGGAAGTCTCACTGGAGTCTCACCATTTGGATTCCTGTATATGGCATCCGAGAACGGGTTGTTCTAGAAATGGAGAGACCGTTTTCGGCCATTTCCTCTGCTTTTTTCGAAATCTCTGCATAGTGGTTTTTGGTAGCAACGAACTCTTCAAGGCGATGGACTTCCTGTCTTTGTTTTTCTTCGTTCTGCATCTAGTCCTCTTCCATCGTCTCCAGATGACTCCATGCATCTCTACGCCATTCTTCTGCATTGGCAGCATGCAAAATCTCTTCCAATCGTCTTTTGCGATCTCTCCGGTCGACCCGTATAGTATGATTTTTGATACTTCCTCTATCTTGTATTTGGTGTTTTTGGTCTTTTTTTGCGCAATTTGAAACCGATTAGTTTGTTCGGGGGTAACAACGTATCTGGATTTGGACCTTGGGGATGCAACTGCGTTGGCATACGACTTTGAGATAGTATAGCTTTTGTATAGCATCGTAGTGGTCCTATTTCTAGTCTTGTAAGAGTAGCAGCCAAAAGGTCTACTCGGAATAGAGGACATGCCCGGAATCTGAAATCGGCTGTAGCCCATCCTACGACGCAGTCCCATTGGCTTCAGTGGGTTGTACTTGTTTTCCGGATACTCTTCCTGTGCCTGTGTGCACATACCAACCCACGCAGATAGTCCCCTGGGGTCTGTCCGCAAGCACCATTCAATGGTCTAGACATTTTGATAGATTCTCCCACTGCTTTGCTGCTGGTTGTACGACAAATAGGTTTTCTCGAGAATAGCTCTTGTGCTTCATCTACCAAATCATTGGCAATTGCAGCATTGTTCCTGTGCGAGCACAAGAGACCTCTATATGAGTACAACCTCTAGCCTGGACATCTGGATGGGGAAAGGTTTTCCGCAGGTGTTCATTGGAATAATCTGCATAGTCGTCCAAATGTCCACCAATGTGTTCTTGTACTTCTCCGGCTTTGAAATTGGAAACTACTTTGTTGTAGATTTTTGTTCGCATTGTAAATCCATTCCAGGTTCCAACCCAAGTACAGATGTGGTTGCTTACACTACCCGTTTTGTCTATGATGGAAGGTCCCTGGCAGTCCATGGCGGTTGCAAGATCTCTTTGTTTTCGAAAGTCGTCTCTATTTTGGAGGTATTCCATGAGACGCTTTCTATCTAGTGTGCCAGAGTCAATAGAATACAGTCCATAGCCATGTGCCAATAGACATCATTCCAATTTGGAAATATTACTTTGTATTTGCTCCATAGGTATTTCCGAGAGATCCACTTTTGCTATGAATTTTCCAAATATTTGGCTGTCTACATGTAGAGATTCCCATTGTGTCTTTGCTGTAGAGTTGGTTTCTTTCTCGATTCTTCATACAGTGCTTCGTATTGCAGAGGGGGCATATATGGCATATTGTAGTGTATGTAGGATTTTGGTTTGCATATAGCCCTCTTCTTGCCAAATAGATTCACATACTGCACTTGCTATATTGGAAACTACAACAGATGCTGTTCCATTTTCTCCAATGGTACAATACACGGCTCCTTTTCTATAGACACAGTCTTGTCGTCGAAGATTGCCAAATACATAAAGATTGTCCACAAACGTAGTTAGACCTACCAGTGGTTGGAGATTTGTTTTGCCAAGATTGCCATCGAGATTGTCATCGTCTACACGGGCACTGTGTGGTAAAAGATTGCTTCCCATGTTATTTTTCAGCAGGAGGTGGTATTTCACTGCTTTTTCGTCTCGCAAGTCCATATTTTCGTATGTTGCTTCTACTGCCATTCAAGGTTGTTATTTTCTGAAAATACAGATAGGCTGCTTAGTACCTACTTGGATACCAAATGTCTAAATGGACAGCTGGGACATCCCTATATGTTGCTGTACATTTGTAGAGAAAATACGGGCACAATAGTAGGAGAAATAGTAGCAGAAACATATCGGGAGAGGTACGCTACTTTTTGGTTCCATTGTGTTTGCATTTGTATTGTTTTTTATTTGTTTTGTATTTGTCTCTATTTTGGTTGCCAAAACTCACTGATGCCCTAGAGATTGTAAGGCTCTTATAACCCAGTAAATTATGGGGGATATCTAACGATGGTCGACGCCGTTTTCCATATCTTATGACTATTAGTGGGGCATTATTTTACGTAAATAATGCCATAGGAGAAAGTGATGCCCTACCACCATAACATATACTACTTAACTTAAGGTGGCTCTTTCCTATAAATACCAGATAATTAGTGCTAATGTTTTTGGCTTTTTTCACATCTTCTTATTTCCTTATTCTACTTTGATTTTTAATTTGTTGTCTGTGAACATTTAATCAAACTCATATAGGACAGATTTTGTACTTTTAATATAGATATGTAATATATTTTAACTAAAAAATGGCAATTCTTACCCCCAGAATCACGAGAAGGATGTAACGTGGTTCCCACTAAGGCTTTAAAACTTTGGTCAGAAAAAGATGAAGGATGTGAACATGAAGATTCATCACTGTCGTAGACAGACATGGTGTTCAAATCTCTACTGCTTGTTATCAACTATATTAAAGGACTGTATTCTCTCCAACCATTCACTATGCTCCATTCTCAATATATGTCCCTCCTTGTCAATGGTGTAGGTTTCTGGGCCTTTTCTGTTATAGAATACAATGCCTGCAGCATACCCGACTGCAATTTCTAAAATCTTGAATTGTTTATAACTAGCCTGTTGTTCCAAAGGAATGTTGTACAGTGCAACCTCAATGAGACTGGTGGGGACAGACGTGAGAGCTCCGTCTGGTCGTTGATAGGATGCGTCACACTTTAGTTTATCCCCCAAAGACGTCTTGAACTCGTCAACGTTCCAGTTACAGGGAAAACCGTTGGGATTTATTTCCCTTGAGTCGTCGTTCCACCTCCATTTCTTTCGTTAATTCCTACAAAGAAAGAACCCCCACCTTCAAGTTTTGACATGGAACATAAATTTTCCCTGAATCTCAGATCAGTCCAAACGTAATCAACAAACGAGGAAATGTTATGAAATGTTCGATCTTTCTTCGTGAAAACACTTTTAAGTTCAATGTGTCTGTTTTCATGAAGTCGTTTCTCAAAGTTGTGGATTCCTCTTAGTGTTGGTTCTGTCGCTGTTGTGATCACCTTTCTGGACAAGAGAGAGATGAAACCAATGGTCGACGCATTTTCAATCATACAATCCGATGCGACCTTAGTGTAGAAATGTACTGTACATACAGACCGTGCTTTGTTTACAGTGAGGAGAAGAACAGGGGTACTCTCGAAACGAGGAAAAACATCCCACAACCACTGACGTCTGTAAACATCCGTGAACAGTTGTCCGTCAGGGATTAGATTCTTCAGGCTGTAGTCTGTAAAGCTGTCAAAATGACCCAGGTACCTGTCTTCTGGGTCTTGACCGTGCAGGTGAATTAGGATCTCACCGCCTGAGGTATTTCTTAATGCTGATACCTTCTTCTCAATTTCTTTCAACTTTCTCTTTTTAGTCTCGTTATGTTTAAGTTTAGAAGAAAGCAGGTTGACATCAAGGTGTATCAAGAAGAAATATCTTCCCTTGTAATCAGAGGAGAAGGCTGTTGCTACTTCTTCACAGTCACAGCAACCTGTAAGGAACAAAGATGAAACAACAAACGGTTTACATGTCCACAGAATGTGGGAGAAAATGTGTAATTATCCGTGAAAACATTATCTAAGCATGTATGCGATATATGCATCATTTACAGTAATAGGAACAATCACTTTACAACAGAAGGGATCCAAGTAGATGCCATATTTCCACTTATGTTTCGTTCATTTGTTTGCATCATGACAACATACACATTTATTTTCTTGAGTTACACTCAATCATGAGATAAGACCTGTTAACATGATTGTGTATGATTAGATGATACTTACTATCAATCCATCCTGCCATACTCTGCCATCTTTTCGAAGTATTTAGCCATCACTGTAAGACATCCTGAAACAATCATATTCTTAATGAGTCAGCTTTAGCTCAATCCCACAGTCACTTCCATTGTTGTTGAGTTGAGTTTTATGTCGTATCGGCATTATTTCAGCCATATAGCACGAGACCAAGTCTACATACAGATTACAAGTCTGATTTTTAAAAAATACATATTTATTCATTTCATAATTATTTACAAACAGAAAAAGTACCAAATTTTAAAAGCAAGCAATCAGTCATTCACATGACATAGCTGCAATTTATGTACAGGTCAACTACCCTCAAGTACTTAATAATGAGGCACCCTTGAAGAGCAACATCCTCGTGACAGGTGCTGGGTAACGCTAATAGTTCTTCGTCCACCAAGTGAACCCGGGGTCAAATAGGTCCACAGCACCCCATTGCTGGTCTCAAGAGGCCACCAAATGTGCAACCCGTTTGCCGTGGGTTGCGCCTCCGTGTCGGCAGAGAAAGGGAGTCTGGTAGTTACAGTTCAATAATCCAACACACCACTTCGACCCTAACTTTGCCTACACGGGTTGTAGAATAGGCCCGATTCTACTAATCGGATGGTCATGCCTTGTCCTGTGCACTGAATGTTTCCACAAACTTTGGTACTACAAAACACTTTTGGACATGCTCAAAATGTTAACTTGAATGGCCATAGCCCAATATGTGGGAGTACTGATAAAATCAACAAGGGAAAGGTTCTTGAAGATTTTCTCTTAAATATTGATCTATGCATCTATGTGGCCCATGATGACTTTGCTCACGCGACCACTTCCCTGCAATTCTTACTCCTATCAATCCCGTGGATGAACCGTATTCAAAAGGGTGGAATGTCACTCAGGCCAATTAGCCATTGTCCCAAACCCTCTACTCTGGAAAAATCAAACCTGAAAATTTAAGGAATGTTCCTGATCCCATGGAACTATTTTCAGACGTCTTAAATGCTATTGGAGACGAAACCATTCCTAAGTCACCTCCAAACCCGTACATACGGAAACCATGGTTTGAAACAAACTGCAAACAAGCTAGACAAAATAGGAAGAAGGCGCAAAAATATTTCCGACAACGGCCTACTGTGCATAACCTGAATGCTGTAAAAATGACAAAAGCCAGTGCAAGATGTAACTTGAAACAAACTAAACGCCAGTCGTGAGGAAACGTGTCGAAAACCACCTTCGCACATGTGTCGAAGGTGTGGAACATGATTCAAAAGACTAAAGGCAACGGATCAAAATCTTGTGTTCCAATCTCAAAGATGGTTACTCTCTTTTAACATGTAAAGTTGAAATTGCAAAGAAACGTGATGAACCTCTCTTCATCATCAAATTTTAACCCTCTGCTCCAGAAATACCAAACCCAACACGAAAGGAAATCAATCAATTTTAACTCTGATAATTGTGAGAATTACAATGAAACACTTTCTCTCCATGAATTACGTACTGCCCTGGGGCAGGCTCACGACACTGCAGCAGGAGCGTATGATATTCATTATCAGCTTATAAAACAACTCCCTGATAACATTTTTGAAAACACTACTTAATATATTTGATGATATTTGGACAACCGGAAACTTTCCTCCTTCTTGGCACAATACCATTATCTTCCCTATACCAAAGCCTGGTCGGGATCATACTGATCTCTCAAACTACCGTCCTATATCGCGAACTAGCTGTGTTTGTAAAACCATGGAGCGCATGGTCAACAATCGATTAGTCTGGTACTTGGAGACCAACAACTTCCTTAGTGACCTCCAATGTGGTTTCCGAAAAAAGCGAAGTGCCATTGACCATCCGGTGCGTCTGGAATCATTTATAAAAAAATCCATTGTCAACCAACAACATGATTTAACGTTGAAGCATGGTATCTTCAAGGGGCAAGGCTACCTCAGTTCATATCTCAGTTTTTAAGCATCAGACAAGTACGGGAGGGTTCCACATAGTCTGATTATTTCCACCAAGACCAGGGTGGTCCTCAAGGCAGTATTCTGTGCGTCACACCTTTTAGCATCAAAATTAACAGCCTCACTTACGTCTTGAACGGTTGTGTTGATGAGTCCCTTTTAATGGATTTCAGTATTTCATGTCGTGGTACATACATGCACGCAATATAATGGCAGCTACAATTCTGCCTTAACAAAATCCAAAAATGGGCCAATGGAAATGGGTTGAAGTTTTGAAAATCCAAAACAAATTGTATTCACTTTCGTCGTAAATAAAAACAACACAAGGATCCAGACCTATCTTTTCATTGGGAGTGGATACTAAAAAGCTTTTTATGCACATTGATTGGCTTAGATGTAATGTTGTAGAGGTTACTGAAGATCATATTTTTTTCAACTACCTAATAAATACAAAACGATATACGAAATTTCAAGGACACACAAACAATTCAAACAGTAGAATAGTTTGAATTTACCTTTTAGGTATTATTATGTTGCCAGGTTTCATATAATGAAAGCCAAAACCTCTGTTGGTTACCCAGCCACGTTGGCATTTCTTGAAATACAATGGCCGATCTTGCTGCCAAGCACAAATCTGTGACACCACTTATTATTCAATACTCTGATTATAAAGCTGTCATTAGATCTTATATCCGTGATCGAATGCAGAAGAAGTGGTAGTACCAGGCAGGTATCAATAAATTACATGAAATAAATACCTATACTGGTGAAACCTACTTGGGTTGTCAGTCCACATTTGAGGAGGTCATCATACGACGATGTCGTATTGGCCACACAATATATACACATGAGTACCTATTGAAAGGTGAGGATCCTCCGTTTTGCATCCCTTGTGATGAAAGAATCACGGTCAAGCATGTCTTGCTTGACTGTGTTGGATATTCCATCACCAGGGATAACTATACTGAGTCAAATAAGAAACTTTACATTCTTTCTTCAGGGCACTATAAAGAACGAGAGATGGTAAGATGGTTAAATTGTTATTATTTCATTGCTGAGATCTGTGTGATGTACTCGATACACTGACAGTGCCATAATCAGTTCCATTAGGCTACACCGCCGTTCTAAAACATGGGTATACAGAATGTCAAGTCACAAGAATAAAAATGCGAAATTACTCAGTTCAATATCGTGTATGGCCGCCCCGCGCATTCACCACTGCCAAACACCGTCTCCTCATCGACTGCCTGATCCTTGTGAACACGTGGTTGGGGATTCTGCGTCTTTGCTCTTGCAAGGCAGCGCCAAGTTCCTGCAAATTCTGAGGTTGGTTCCTAAGACCACGAAGCCTTCTCCCAAGTGCATCCCAAACGTGCTCTATTGGATTAAGGTCAGGGGACCTCGATGGCCAGTCCATGACGTTGATTCCAGCGTTTTGAAGGAAACCTCGTGTCAACATCGCGGTATGCGGCCGAGCATTATCATGCTGGAACTGGAGACCTGGGCCATGAGCCGTCATGAAAGGAACGAGTTCAGGGGTGAGCACCTGGTCGCGGTAAGCAGCAGCTGTGAGGTTTCCACGGATGACCAGAAGTCGGGAACTGTTGTTCCAACAGAAAGCACCCCACACCATACAACTTCCGCCCCCAAATCTGTCGACTTCCTGTACAAATCATTTGGCATACCGTTCACGACGTGGTCTCCAGACTCTATGCCTGCCGTCCGCAAATTTGAGGGTAAACCTGGATTCATCGCTAAAGACAACTCGATTCCATCGGAGGTGACGTTGGGCCCACAGCAGACGTTGACGTTGATGAAACGGCGTCAATATTGGCCCACGATATGGACGTCGAGAATGGGGATTGACAGCCCGCAACCGATTTCAAATTGTGTGTGAGGACAGTCGACCTCTAAACATCTCAGCCCTGGTTCGTGTGACCGGCAGGAATCTGTCACGTAGGTAACGTAGGACGATTTGACGGTCTTCTGCTCGTGACGTCAGCCGTGGACGACCCGACCTTGGGCGATCAGAAGTGGTGCCAGTTTGTTGTAGACGACCTCGTAAGTCATACAAAGTACGACGGCTACATCCCATTGTTCTTGCGACTGATCTTCCCGCTTGCAACATGCCAACGGCACGTTCACGTTGCACATTTGACAATCGTGGCATTTCAAGTACAGTTAGAACTGTGGTTTAAAAGTGTTTTTTCAATTCTTGAGGCCAATGCAAACACGTGCATATGAAGAAAACTTCGATGCGAAGATCACGTGATCGACTGCACGTGCAAAACCTGATTTGGCACTAACGTCATTTGCATGACGAATGGATGGGTTTGAGTGGGTTTGGCTAACGTTTTTCTAGAGCCGAAAGATAGGGATCCCATTTCGGATACATAGATGTATCATCAGAGAATAATTATTCATTATTTTTCAAATTACATTTTGTGAAGTTTCTTTTTTGACTCAGTATATTTCAAATCACGAACTATCGTTTTAATAATGTTAGTTCTCATTTAATAATTGCATTTTTAAAAGAATTAGATTTGTTAAATAATTAGTAAATAGATAAGTGTTATTTTAAACATGGTATTATAAATTAGCAACTGCAATTGTTAGTGGCTGTACCCTGGAAGGGGGTTAAAGTATTGTAAAAGTATTGTCCTCCTGAGAAAGTCCCAAAACTTTCAAAGTTAAATTTAAGCTTTTTACATTTTTAAAACGTAGTATATTTGTTCTTGTAAAATTCGGCTAAACGTTTCCTACAATCGCCAGCGGCTGAAAGGATGGTGTATATCCAACTAAGGTCCATGCAGGTAGCAAACGTACTGTAAGTCCCCATGGACCCCGGTATGGTGATCTACCTTAAGTCGTTGGCAATGAATAGCCTGTTTTTATATTGTATCGTCCTCTATAGTTAAAGGACTTTATATTAATTACCAGTTTTACGGATATATCTGTGATAGTCTAGTTGGTTTTATTGTCCGTTGTCGACAGCTATTTGAATTCATTACCTTGTTTTCATCGCTATATGGCTGTAATATTGATGATGTGATTTAAAATTTTAACTCACTCACTCACTCATATAATGAATCGTAAACACAAATAATTATACATCCAAGTTCGAATAGATTAGACATAAATAAAGCTAGCAATTTAAAGCTTACTGAATTGTAAATGTATATTTTTCATAATCTAAAGTAGATAATGTTACCTAATCGAATATATAGTGACAACACGTGCCTTTGCATCGACACATAATATATATATGTCAGTGTTATTACAACACTGAAATCTGTCACTACATTTGTTTCAAAACTCAGTTGGTAATTCAAACAATCCTTAGACATGGACAGAAGTAATTTCATGTAAACATGTAAGTTATTACATGTAAACCATACAAAGGTATTTCAAGCGTTTTTGTTCAAGCTGTTGGAAGTTTCACGTTGATTTGAATAGTTTTCTATGCAATTTACATGAGCATTGTGTATGTCAAAACGTTTGTATTTTAATCCCTGTAATTATCTGATCCGGTGTAATTATCACGTGTAACAGATCTTTCAGATTTCTCGCGTCATAAAATCATCCCTTGCAGTCGAAAAGTCCACACAGTCAAGCAGTATATGCTTAATGGTGAACACTTCATCGCAGGAGACACACATGGGGGGTCCATCCCAATCCGTTTTCACCAGATAGTCGTGAGTAAACCGACTGTGGCCAATACGACATCGTCGTAAAACTACCTCATCCCGTCTTGACTGACAACCCAAGTAGGTATAACCGATTGTTGGCTTCAGTTCATAAAGTTTGTGTCTTCCTACTTGGGTGTCCCACCTTTTTTGCATGAGGTCCCGAGTATAGCTTTTGATAGTGGGTTTGAAATCAGTGTATGGGATCAGCAGTGGAGATAAGGCCTTGTCAAGAGCTGCTTTAGCTGCAGTATCGGCCTTTGTATTGCCTGCTATGCCGACGTGACCCGGCAACCAGCAGTGGAAGATGTCACATTGGCCAGTAGAAAGATCGTTGTAAAGTTCTAAAATGTCCAGGATGATTGGGTGACTTGAAGTAACATCTTGATGTGTTTGAAGGCAAGATAATGAGTCTGTAAAAACGATGACGGTTTTGGAATGTTTCTGTTTTTTAATATAGGTAAAAACTGTGAAGATAGCTTTGGCCTCAGCAGTGAAAAATGTTGTCGGGAATTCTGGAAGAGACAGTCTTGGATCCAATGACTGAGGCCCTAGCAACTTGGCCATCAACCTTGGATCCGTCTGTGAAAATGCATCTATGGCTGTTATACTGGTTGTATTCCTGTTGGAACACCAAGGGATTTATTTCTGACTTTTTGAGTATAGCGAGGGTAAGATCAACCTGTGGTTTCACCATCTCCCACGGTAGCGAAGACGGAAGTCGGTAAGGTGATATGATATTGAGGTCGATGTTAGCTGCGGATATGTGTGGTTTAATTCTGATTCCATGTGGTGGTTTGGCAGTATCATAAATTGTAACTATGTAATGTGAAAAACGATCTGCTTGCTTTTGAAATTAGTGCTATGACATTTTCTGTTATTACATAATATTGTTATGAATATATATTTTCTTAAAATATTGCTCATTTTGACTAAGTACTTAAAATGTTTATGAATGCAGACTTGTTCTCGTCACTATATGGCTTGAATAATGTCGATGTGAGTCCAAGTCAACTCAACCCATTTGCTAACATTCCGTTATATTTCCTCAACAAATCACTGGGATATTAAATATATTTCACCGCTTGTACCAGTAGGTAGATATTAAGCATACACTTGTCGTACGTATGATCAGGGTTTTGTTATAAGTTGTACGTAGATATGTTTGTGTGCTACTTGCTGAAATCCGTGGTCCATCGACAGGCAGTCACGTCTGCAAGTCACCCCTCTCGCACTTGCCTCTCTCGTGCGTCTCTCGCGGCTGCGAAGAGGATTTGTTTGTGTCAAGCAGTGGGAGGAAAGTAGCTCTGTTTCAACACAATGACATACCTGTGCGCCTACACCAGCCAACGTTCTGTTGAATAAGCTTTCAGAAAATATTAAAGTCGTGTTTCTGTGAAATTTGCACACAGGAGAAAATTGTCGTCCAAAACCGACTAATTTGGGAGCAAACTGAAAACTATGAACTCGCAGGCCCTTTGTTTTTACATCGGTGGAAGTGACCCCCTTTCATTCGTGTTTTCCAATGATTTTACTCCCACCAAATAGTATAGTCCCTATAAGAAATTCTTATTCATTAATCTATTATATCTTGTTTGCTGTAAAGAAAAAGTATTCTAAAACGGGAGATAAACATCCCTGTATATATTACGTAGGCTTCAGGCAGTTCAGGTTACAAGACGGATGTTTAACTGAACAATTTAGTCAAGCATCAGTTACCTCCCAGTAATAGCTCGCTTACTCAGTCATTTCTACGCGAGATGGTTCAGGCGATAACAAACAGGTCTGCGTTCGTGTGCCTCGAAAACTGCATATACATAATTAGAATCTACAATAAATGAGCTTTCAGAAAATACAAAATATAAGTTTCTGACTGGGAGATATTCGCTGTTAAAATTCGTATTTTTTGTGTGTTGAATTATGACTATTTTCATTCTTAGCACTCAATAACTTGAACAACTATCAATGAGTTATTATATCATTGTTACAAATAACACTTTTAGACGCGTTTTTTTTGTGACATGCAGAATTTCCATTTTCTTTAGAAGTAATGCTCGGGGTGCTTCTATTCTGTTTTCTTACCCCATTGATGTAGATATACTAAATTCTAGATCTGATGATTGTGGAAATTCTTTGGGTTAGATATACTCATTAATGAAAACAAATTACTCTATTGACACTGTATGGAACCAAATGGGGACAATCCATATTTCTTTACGAAAATCGATAATATTATTTTGGATTTTGATAACATTACACAATCCAAAATGGTGATTGGAATTTAGTACAAGATCAACGAATGCTATAATTATAATCCAGGGGGCATAAGAAACAGAATTATACGTTTTGGAAACTGCTGACATAAAAGATCCTTGGCGTGAAGCTAATAAAACAAGATATACATGGAGACAAAAAACTCCAATTAAACAATCCCGCCTTGACCTTTTCTAATTTCTCATAATCTAATCGCATCAGTAAAATCATGTAACATCACCTCAGCCTTTACTTCAGACCATGAAATTTAAAGTGAACAGAAATAACAAGGAGAAAAGGATTTTGGGAGTTCAATAAGTCGTTTAAGTGACAAAGAATATGGAAATAGAATTAAAGATCAATCAAACATTAGGGCAATATAGATTACCAATTCTAATAACCAGAATGAATATACAGGTACAATTAATAGAAACTCTTCTTTTGGAAATAGAGGGTGAAACCATACAGTTCTTATCAAGGAAAAAGAGAAAGAGTGAAACACTAGAAAAGGACTTGCGATCAGAAATTCAATCTCTTCAAGAAAAAATGGATGAGACCTCAGACATAGAATTAAGAGAAAAACTGTCTGAAGATGTTTTAACAATTAACCAAAGCCTTGTTGATATAAGTAAAGAAGTGAGTGAGTTTAGTTTTAAGCCACACTCAGCAATATTCCAGCTATATATAATGCCTGCACTAGACAATCCAGTGATCAACAGCATGAGCATCAATGTACGTAAATGGGATACAATGACATGCGTCAACCAAGACAGCGGGGATGACCACCCGACCCAATTCAATTTGATGTCAATACTATTATTAGTGTCTCAAAATGGATTGCTTTCACAAACTGTTTATATGATAAATTTACAAAAAAATGGTCCTCATCACGTACTTTACATTTGCTTTGGATATAGTCCAATTTTAACATTATTGAATATAAGCAAATACTGCAGATCATAGCTGTATAGATTCTGTTGTTAGCTTCTTTATATGAATGTACACGAAGGCGTTAAAAGCATGCAATTGCCAACCTGTTTGTTGAACATATGTGACATGTGATCTGTACATTGAGAAAATGTGCAAAGCAAATAGTCAAAACGGCAGTCACGCGAATGAGTGAGCCCCTCTCAGGTAGTCTCAGAGGACCGTCTTGCATACACGTTACGTTCTCTACTGATTAAGATGAAATGATCTTATAAGACCCAGGATAGTTTTCCTGTAATGATGTTCTTAATCATCAGTACCAAAACTCAAGCATTTTACATCATCATGATCATATTAAGCTAGCAGGTACGACCTATTTGTGTCGAGTGGATCGAAGTTATCACGTGAGGTTGCACCGGGTCCCTAAATTGAGCCCTGAGTGGGACCACCACCTAATCATGTTGAACACCTGTTACATCAATCATGAGGTTATTATTTGAGGTTGCACTGGGTGCAATAAATATTGTATCCTTAAATCAAGTCCTGAATGGGATGAAACGGCTTGCATCAAAGACATCAGAGTGAGTGAGTGAGTGAGTATAGTTTTACGCCGCTTTTAGCAATATTCCAGCAACATCACGGCGAGGGATACCAGAAATGGGCACACAATTAGAGAGACACACCACCGAATCGTCATGGACACCTCTTACAACGCCCTTGAAGTGATAATTGAGGTTGTACTGGGTGCAAGTAGTGATATAATTTCTTTTGTTTGAGGTACGAATTAGAATGAAATTTCTTTCTCCTAGCGTCGGAAGATACAACAAAGGGAAGTAATGCTATGAGTATGAGGGCGCTCTGATAAGTATAAAAGGGAGGGAAATTTGAATTAGGTCATTCTCAGCTGCGGTGGACGAGCGGTCATTTTTTATTTGCCGTGTGATTTCTATGTGAGTTGACATATACACTTTCTGTATATATTTGCCGTGTGATTTCTATGTGAGTTGACATATACACTTTCTGTATATATGATTGTCTTCTATACTAAATGTTTAATTCTCGTGTAAAGTTACAGACCGATGACTGGTACTGTTCATAGACATATCATAGCACCTTAAAGACTTCTGTCTTCGCCACCGTGGCAGATGGTCGACCTTACCCTCACCAAACTCAAAAAGTCTGAAACAAATCCTGTGGTGTTCCAGCAGGAATACAACCAGTTACGTTCCAAATATAACACCAATGGATCCATTTTCACAGACGGATCCAAGGATGCCAGTGCTACAGTCATTGGATCCAAGACTGTCTCCTCCAGACACTGGAAAAAAAATCCATCTTTCCAAGCTTGGAAATGTCTTGGAAAGATGATGTTTCCAAGACATTTCCAATTTTGGAAAGATGATGTTTCCAAGACTTTCCAATTTTGGAAAGATGATGTTTCCAACAATTTCCAATCTTGGAAATATCCGCAAGGGGAGATAACTGGTGGGTGATGGTAAATTATTGTTCTGCATGGGCTAATTGCAATAGTGGCATGGGGCGGCATGAGTGTTTCGTGGGGTCGTTAAGGCGACTGGCGGTAGTCTTTGATGTTTGGTGTTGTTTTAGTAATGATTGTTTAAGGGGTTAACGAAAGGATTATCGACTTGACTAGTCGAAATTGCAGTGAACACATTTTAAGTGTTCAATGTTGTGGGTGAAAAGTGAATTTGTCACGTTGAGTTTAAATATGTATCATCATAAGCTTATATCTAGTCAGTGAGAGTTAATTTCGTACAAGGGCCACCGACCCGTTTTACAATTATAAAGATGAAAATACAATCCAGCGCCATATATAATATTAAGCTGTATGCTAACGTGTACAATGTCTAATTTAATCTTATACTCTATATTCAAAAACTTCGCTCTTTTTGTCAATGTTTCACATGGATTATTTATGTAGTATTGTGGGAGAAAGCTGTTTCTCAGATCACAGTAAAATGAACATTCAATAAAGAATTGGTACTCTGATTCAATGGTAAGTACAATACACAGAGGGTAGAATCACTCATGTTGTTTTATATTTTACTTTTCGCCCTTATTCCAACATTAAAGGATGGTCTGAACGACGAAACTTACTCAAAGCAAAACGAATCGTTGCGTTGCTGTCAATCGTTGCGTTGCCGTCCTGGGTCGAGTGATGGTGTCACCATGCACTAATTTCCACCTGACCCCGCAGTTCGTGCTAAATCATTTAGTAAATGAGTTATGTTTGTGAGTGCGAAACAAGCGTTGTGGAAGCTTTGAACGATATCTTAAATTTGTCCAGATCGCTTCGCAGAAGTTAAAGAATCAAACTACTTACTACTTGTAGTACAATATATATATGATTGATGACCAAACATATTTTCCATGACACAACTCGGAAGCGAGGTCGTGGTGGAAGTGACAATAATATTGTAAGTAGTGTTATATTGACACCCACCTCACTTCCTCGAGAGAAATTGTTATGATATAAGATATGTCACGCAAATCCTATTGGACATCAATCAAAAACATATTGTACTACCAGTAGAAAGTAGTTTTGATTTTGTAACTCGGTGAAAACAAACCTAAATAGCATTTATTCTCAGACTCGCGGATGTTCGCGACAGTGCGCTGCCATTTTCAATAATCGTAACATGACGGGCTAAAGTCTGTTAAAGAATTAATGAAATTATGGTTAGTTTTCATCAAGGTAGAAAAGCAAAACTACTTTCTACTCGTAGTTAAATATGTATTGGAATCATGGCCAACAGGATTTGGCATGACACAACTTATAACATAACGATTTCTTCCTCGGAAGCGAGGTGGGGGTCGAAGTGACATACTGCGCAATAAATATCTTGCTACATTCCCATGGTTAATGTCCACTCACCAGTATGTAGATACTAGTCAACGTGCGTCTTTCCATTTGGTCTTATAATCCTAATTAGTTTATTATCAGGCGATCTGCCTTTACTTATAACTTGAATATCTAGACATTGTAAATCATAATTCGCACACACGCCCTAGTGTATGTTGTCTGTCTCATTACTTCACGACGAAATCATGGATTCTGTGGAATGCTGCGACAAATGAATAAAAACAGAATGCAATTATTAAAACTAAAACAGGTAGTTATAATGATGTCAGGCTATTACTTTGTTCGAGGAATGTATCCATCAATATCCACAAAAACGAGCCGTATGCCATTCACCTGCAGCTGTTCCAAATGATGTGTCTTTTAACAGTCTAATACACGTTCACGAAAAGTGATATATCGTTTCAGGTATTTCACATTGGTATATAGTCGCATTGGTCACCCAAGATAGCATACCTGGGAACTAATTGCATAATCTCCGCCATTCTGTACAAAAAAGTAATTTAGTTAGCCAATAATGAGAATCAATGTCTTGGCGGTTAATCCTTTGAAAGAAGGAAGTTGTTTTGCGCAGACACAGACACGACAGAGTGTATTTAGTATTGATTAGTAAATGTACATACATAAACACTACCTTTTCACAAATCCGCTGTGTAAGATAAAAGTATGGGTTAATCCTTTGATCGATGTTTATGCTGTTGAGTATTTACTCCACACACAAGAAATGCAAAATGGGAACCTTTGTCGGGTTATCTAAGTGGTGTTACCACCAATTATACCTGTTATAAATTCATTAACTGACCATCAAGTGAATGATGACAAATGGCGTGTAGGTTTATACCACCTAACACGGATTACAACAAGGGAGTATTAATTGCTGTACTGCATGCAATTTTAATTGCATGTGAAAACCTATGGGCCGACACTATTTTGAGAATACGGACAGAACTTCATTGTTGCAAAAGAAATACATATAAGCATTTGCTGTGTGCTAAAACTGTATTTACCTATTTACCTAAGTAAATTTTCAGAGCCTCTAGCAATAGCAAAGTGCAAGGATGTGTTAAAAAGGAATAACGCAGTCAAACAGTTGCTGTTCGAATTGCATGAAATATGCAAAAAGCATGACATATTCAAGAACAATGTTTCCAATTTTGGAAATATGAGATTTCCAAAAATGTACAATTTTGGAAATGTCCAAAAGGGGAGATAACTGGTGGGTGATGGTAAATTATTGTTCTTTGCACGCCCCAGGACCTAGTCCCTCGTTGATTGATGACCGAGTCAAGGCAGTTAAGAGTCACCAATTAACAAGGCCTACTGCCTTGGCCTTATGCCTCTTAAAGAAGTCTCTGGAAGTAAGTTAAATCTTTGATGGGCATTAAGAAGCGGAATGCATTACTGTGACCTGATTTTCACCTGATGAAGGAGCAAGCATATGCTCCGAAACTTCGTGTTATTCACAATAAAGAAGTAGACATCCATAAATCTTGTTTTTCTTATTAAAAAGGTAAGTTATTAAAATCTGCTGAGCTGTAGGTTTGTTAATCATGTCGCGATGTGATTATCGCTCTAACACACCTGAGAGATTCGTCAGCAGTGTGGTATGCACAGGCGGTGAAAATTGTATTGTATTACATTGGGTTGGTTGCATATAGTTAACATTATTCCATGGTCAATATCGCAATGTTTCTGAAATGGTAGTATACGGAAGTTTGTTCCACATTTTTGATAATTTATAGAGTGATTCTTATCAAATTAGATATTTCTTTATCGTCCGAACAGAATTCACAAATTACGGATGTTTTGTGTGTGTGTGTGTGTATAACATCTATAACTTGATAGGTATTAATTAAAATCAGGCCGATTGTAACCATAATGACTATATTGGATGGAACACTCCAAGAACAAAAATAATTTCACTCTTCAAAAGGAACTGGAACAGAAATATTTTTCATGTTTTCATGAGCTTCAAAACATTGAATGACATAAATGCTGTATGATGAAATGGATCAGAGAACATTAGAATGGCATACGTGACGTGTGAATGACACGTGTAATGGTCAAAAATATATAATCACTATGTTAGTTAACTTATGACCAGACACGTCAAACTGGTACCGATAGATTTATATCTAATATGTAAAAATTCAGTATTTCTTAGTACCTGAAATAGAAAACACGACTTTTCGAATGAGATGTTTTAATCTGAGATTAATCTGTTAGGTAGCAGTTTACTTAAGTAGAACTTAAATCAACTTCAAAAGATTGGTCATTCGCAAAGTGAAGCAGATTTCACTTATACTGCAGTAAACAGTATGGGGATACACAACGAAACATACCACTTATGTGATAACAACTCCCTGTTTATTGCATAGAGCGGCATGTCGATGTACAACGTTCAGGATACACAAGCTGATTGAATGTTTATTGATTCCATCACTTGGACAAAGGAGTGGATTTAGACTTGTTGATCTTACTCTCCTCATGCCCCCAACGATGTGCTACTTGCTGAATCACCTGGTGTTAATTTGCTGCTAGTCACTATGCAAATATACTTCTGTTCACCTGGTAACTGTTATCTTGATAACGGCGTGAGAATATACATGGAAACTCCCCTCTATCGACCTTTGGTCCAAACAGATGAGTTAAGAGAAATGTTGATGTCCCGTCCGTTAGCAAATTAACATTGGATTATAGAGACAATGATAGGCCTACGTGTTGATAGAAGAGGATATTCCGGATTATGCGAATGAGAGCACACCTAATGAGAAAACGAGCCAAATATATGTATAAAGATAGTGTTTCATTTCAGTCTCAGCATATAAACATTGAAAACACATTGAAAACACATAAAAAACATAGAAGGCGTAAGCCACGAGTGGTAACGGGAGACTATATGGACAGATTTTATTTAATCATGTTACAACATGCTACATATTACAGGATTTTTTTATAAATAGTTATATTACATCATATTATGAAATGTTTCAAAATATTACATAATTATAAATATACATACACATTTATAAGTACATTATAAATATATTAAAGATGTGAAAGAAGAGACGCTGAATCAGCAAACTGTCTAACAGTTAACATTCCATTTTATTTTGAAACTGGTGTCTCAGTTCTTGAAGATGTCGTTCAAGGTATGGTATTTCTTCGTCGTGGGTTATCTTTGGCCTTCGGCATATTGCACCGACGAGGTGTAGGAATAAACTTATGTTCAAGTTGAGCATTAGCCATTTCGAAATCGAATGTACACTTTCATGCTTCTTCTCATTACATGTATATATCCCAATGTAATTAGAGGGGAACTGATCCAGAGCGATTAATGTTTCTCGCCAACAGTCTAATTACCAAACCAAACTGCAAGCTTGTCGGTATCTGCTCCCTCGACCGTGACGGACACAGGGACTGGGCTTCTGGCCACCTTGACAAAATTTCTTCAACCCAAACAGCGGGACATTAGGAAGGGTGGATGCTCATCAGATGCTGTTACATGTATTTGAGAATACCCCAGTAGTTCCTGTCTGATTGCAATAAAGTATACCAGCAGTGTATATGCTTTTCGGATTTTTAATGCATAGATGGCATAGTGACTGATCCAATTTTTCAATTTGATCTTATTTCTGTGTTTTTACCTCGATATTTAATCATGCCATGTAAACATATGATGTCTATTACATATTATATTTATGACAAATGAAAATGTACTTAGGTATATACAATTTTAACTTCAGTACACATCCAATGCTTATATGTATTTCTTATGCAACAATGAAATTCCGTTCGTATCCTCAAAACAGTGTCGGCCCATAACTTTTTTCAGGCAATTAACATTGCATGCAATTCAGCGATTACTATCCCCTTTGCTGTAACCAGCTGAGTGTTTGGTGGTATAAACCTACACATGTTATTTGTCATCATTCACTTGATGGTCAATTAATGCATTTATAACAGGTATGATGGTAATACCACTCAGGTTACCTGCCAAAGGTTCCCATTTCGCATTTCTTGTGTCTGGAGTAAATACATGTACTCAGCATTATGAATTGATGGTCTGATGTGACAAATGTATTACATGTTATGGAATATGCTCATGGAACTGCAGCAAGACGAATTATCAGCTGAGATACAAAACAAACATTGATCAAAGGATTAACTGATAACACGCTGATTGATTAATTACTTTTTTCTTGCACAATGGATTTGTCAAAAGGTAATGTTTATGTATGTAGATTTACTAATCTATACTGATTACACCCTGTACCTGTGTAAAAACAACATCTTTCCTTCAATGTATTAACCGCCAGTAAGTTGATGGGGCTGTTCCTCTTTTGCCAGTCGGGCAAGTTGTTTATTTAAGGCGTAAGAGGATCACTCGACCATGTTAATTAGCAAGACAATGGTACGGGTGGGTGGGGAGTGTGGGGGAGGAGATGACCAAGCCAAGAAAAACACAAGTGGATTTAATGCTCATTATTGGCTAATTAGATTACCTTTTTAAAGAATGGCGGACATCATGCAATTAGTTGACCAATGAGATTATACACCAATGTGAAAACTGAATCGATGTATCCCTTTTTCGGGTATTAGACTGTTAAAAGACACTTGGCATGGAACGGGATTCTTTGTCAGCTGCAGATCAATGGCATATTGTTCCTTTATGTGGAGGTAGTGTCCCATTTTGACAGCGTCTTGGTCACTGATTCGCGAAGTTTCGCTCTCAAACCTGGGATAACTAGCTGCACCAATTAAGGGTAGTTATGTTAATGCAATCACCTGAGAGAAGTACAGAACAAGTAAAATTCTTCAACACTAATACAAACTAATACGAGAGGAACTGCCAGCAGGAATGGTACCATTATATGGAGATATCAGTGCCTGAAAACAGCCTCAGTCACTACAATAGCAGATGGGACTGTTGTCAGAAGAGGGGACAAACAGCATACACATCCAGACCAAAGCTCTATTGGTTCCTATATCCAAATTTGAGGATGTCAAAATCGGGACTTAACCTATGTGGATATTGATGGATACATTCCTCGAACAAGGTAATAACCTGACATTGTTGCAGACTTTAGTCGGTTTTATTTCTAATATTTGCATTTTGTTTTTATTCATTTGTGGTAGCATTCAACAGAATCATTTGTTTTCGCCGTCATGAGACAGACAACATACACTAGGTCATACCTAGGGTGTGTGTGAAATATGATTCTTGTTGGCATTCTATAAATTGTCTAGATATTACAGTCATGTTATAAATACGCTATAAGTATAATCGTATGCTTTTTATTAAGTTTCAAAATGCATGCCAAATATGGCAATATAATAATTAGGATTATAAGACGAAATATATAGACATACATTGACTTCGTTTTTCAGTCCTGACATTTTTACCACTGGCAGATGATTAAACTTCAAAGTGTTTTCATTTCATTTTCAAAATGATGGAAATATTATCGAGTAAAAAAAAGATTTTATTTTTGTTGATCAATCTACACCTATACGATCAATTGCGCATGCGGGTTGCGCAGCAAAGGTCACGAACCAATCGAAAGTACTGGGATATCATCCGGGTACTCAGGGAGAAAAGCAATAACAAAAGCAACAACCAGTGCGCGGAAATTGCTCTGGATCAGTGCCTTGTTAAATGTGTTTACCATATGATTGTTTTGATCATGTTTTTACACGGTCGGCTTCAGTGTGCGATGTGTTCACTTCCATCAACCACCAGCTTGTAATAACACGTCACATGAGATTAGCCATGTGCTAAAATAACACCCAAACTTTAAAGCGTACCCCTTGTCAATGTCCTGAGCCTTATAAGAATCGAAAGGTCGGCTTCCTGAGTCGACATCTCAAACTATGGTATGTAAGTGGTAATAATTCCCGAACATTAGAGAACAGATTGGCTTGTTTCGAATTTAATGCTTTTCATAAACTAGAATCTCATAAACTATTTGTCTCTGGAATCATCTGTGATATGAACTTGTGTAGTTTCTCTAGAAATTATTGAACGTTATATAAAATTAAACATTTAGTCACCTTTTATTGTATATGACCAAATTAATAAGTTACACTATGAAGTTTTTAAGAAGGGATTCATTTGGGTTCTTTTTGCCCCAATCCGCCTGTGCGTGGACAATATAACCAATTATCTATTCATGATATTTCGTGAATACACCAACTGCATAACACCGTCTCTGACCACAAACCCAAACGGGTTGCTCTCTATTCGCTCACAGTCTTAAAACAACATTTCATGGTCTGTTGACTGTTGATTTCGCAATGATAAACCACCTAAACGGTCCATCCCTTGTGTCAGGTGTTAATTAGAGGGTACCATTAAAGAAGGTATTCTACTACAATAAGCCTATTATTCCCTGGCAAGGGTTCACTTTTATGACATGTAATAAACCATGGCCAGTCAGTCAGTGGGTCCGGTAAACTTTTATTTAATCAATGATGTAACGTAGGTCTATGTAATTTGTGTTTATGCAAACCGTGACAGGTCAAAACTATTTGCGCTTTTGTGGATAATAAGTAAACCATACACTTAAAACTGTATTTTGGAAAATGCTAGCCATATCAGGGCAAATATGACAGTTAATGCCAATTTTTGACACCTAGAACAACAAGGATGCAGACGAGAGAAGTTATACTAGGAATAATCTACAACGTCTTATAGTCTCCCTGGTTATAGTTGATCGCATAGGAGGACGAATACACTCCTAGGAGGACGAATACACAGTCTATACACTCACGGGGATCCTTGGGAAAAGGAGAAACTGAAAGAAGTAGTGGTAAAATCCTTCCTAAATTTCCAAAGATTTCCAAGCCTTGGAAATATCATCTTTCCAATTTTGGAAATTTTTGGAAATAGCATCTTTCCAAATTGGAAATTTTTGGAAATCACCTTTTTTTTTCTTGTGAGAATTCCCGACAATAGTTCCATTTTCACTGCTGAGGCCAAAGCTATCTACACAGCTTTGACCTTATATTAAACAACAGAACCATTCCAAATGTTTCATCATTTATCTTGCCTTCAAGCACTTCAAAATGTTACTTCAAGCCACCGTATCATCCTGGACAATTTATAACTTTACAGCGATCTTTCTACTGGCCAATGTGACATCATCCTCTACTGGTTGCCGGGTCACGTCGGCATAGTAAGAAACACAAAAGCCGATGCTGCAGCTAAAGCAGTTCTTGACAAGCCCTTATCCTCACTGCTAATCCCGTAAAGTGATTTCAAACGCACTATCAATAGTTATACTCGGGACCTTATGCAAAAATAGATGGGACACCCAAGTAGGAAGAAATAAACTTCATGAATTGAAGCCAACAATTGGTTATACCTACTTGTAAGTTGTCAGTCAAGACGTGATGAGGTAATTTTACGACGATGTCGTATTGGCCACTGTCGGTTTATTCATGACTATCTGCTCAAAACAGATGGGGATGGACCTCGCGGACAAATTGGGATGTGTGTCTCTTGCGACGAACTGTTCACCATCAAGCATGTTCTGCTTGACTGTGTGAACTTTTCGACTGCAAGGGATTCACACTATGAAGCGAGAAATCTGTTAGATATATTTTCCCGCGTGAACGGACATCTCAGTGTTAACTACTTGAGGGAAGTTGACTTGTACCATAAATTGTAACTCTGTCAAGCAAATGACTTATTTCATGTTGTTGTGGGTTGTGTTTTTTTAAAAGTTGGTGCTATGACATTTTTTGTTTGAAAATAATAATGTTATTACTAAATATGCTTTTAAAAACTGAAATCATTTAAGCTTTGTACCTAGAATGTACATGTGTGCAGACTTGATCTTGTCACTATATGGCTTAAATAATGCTGATGCGAAGTAAAACTCAAAAACAACTCAACTCAACTCAACTTTGCAAAACGTATTATGCAAATATACCCGTGAATATACTATGTCATGCAATCTGGATAGAGTTGTCTCCCTTCCAGTAGAAGTTGCACAGTGTTATGCCTGATTTAATGTGCATGTTTGAGGGAGAGGTCAGGTCTGTGCACTATTTACATTAGTTGAAACCTAGGGTCGATCTGACTGTGTGGCATATTTTGACAGCGCGGTGGGGTAGCCTTTTGCTTAAAGCATTCACTCGTCACCCCACATGAGCACATTGTGGGAAGCCCATTCCTGGTGTCCCCTGCCATGATATTGCTTGAATATTGCAAATAGTGTGGTAGAACTTAGCTCACCCACTCACTACATATTTGACTTTAGTTATGTACTAAGTACCTACAGAAAATAACCTTTGTCAATCTCTTGCTGTAATTTGCATATAAATAAATCATTGATGATATCTGTACCGTTGGTGTTGCAGTTATCAATGACATATCTACGTGGAAGTTTGATCGGGAAAATGTTATGCCATGACTTTTTCTGTTTGTAGAAAATAATATGAGGAAAAAGTATGAATATTACTAATTTAGTGTTTGTACCTAAAGTGTGTGTGTGTGTGCGTGCGTGGGTGCGTGCGTGTGTGTGTGTGTACGTGTGCATGTGTGTGTGTGTGTGTTTGCAGGCTCGGTCCTGCTCAGTATGGCTTAAATAGTGTCGATACGTGAAATTTTAACTCGCACTCACACACTCCTTGTACACTGTTATTCCATGTTGTGATGTTAATCAGTGGATTACCTGATCAAGAACAGATAATTTACAAATCACTGTCAGTAATTGGAATATTGTTGAGGACAGCGTTTAACAACAAACAATAAACTATATTCAGTGATTCTCTCCCTCAGATGTATAAACAACATACTCCGGAATCCATTTGTCTACACATTGTGTGCTACATGATCGAATTAGAAAGTCCAAACTATTAACTCCAAAGCAAATACATTCAGTTAGATTCACTGTGAGAGATTATTTACATTTACAACCATCACAAAAAGAAAACAAATATTTTTTCTGTTTTTTGTTTGGCTCAAACATGATTTTCAACGGCTTGTTTAGCGTGTTTGTTGCTTAATGCTGCACTGAGCAATATTCCAGCTATACAGTGACAGTCTGTAAATAATCGAGTCTGGACCAGACAATCACGTGATCAACATCATGTGATCAACATCATGAGCATCGATCTATGCATTTCGGATACGACGACTTGTCAACCAAATAAACGAGCCTGACTACCCGATCCCGTTAGTCGCTTCTTATGACCAGCGTGGGGGGACCAATTCTAAACCAGATCTTCACGGGTCCTATATTGTTTTCATCCATTCCCCAGAAGAGGCCCTCGACCAACTTGATACACTGGTATTTTGCAATCGGGTATGCTTTGGTGAATGATAAAGCAAAGCCATATTAATGGATATACTTTATTCAAAATCCCTGTATATACATTGAAATGAATGGAGAGTCTCACCAAAGTGTCTACTGATATCAATTATATATGAACACGATATATGAGTTGATAAAGTTACACATTTTTATCAATGAGTGTTGGTATATTTGATATCAGAAGACACGAAGGTGATATTTTATTTATCATCAAAAAATACTTTTCATTAGTTTTAAATGATAAAATGAATATCTCTGAACACAGTGCTGCCACTAGACGTGCAGTGTAGCGATGTCATAGCATTGTGAATTCAACAAGTTTAAGACGTCATAGCATTTTGAATCATGTAATTGGTGACGTCAAGGCATTGTGCAAAATCTACGGCAATACAAGCAATATCTCCAGTGAAACACAGTTTTGGATCGTAATATACAAATTCTACACGAACAGCCACAATCACATACTATTTAGAGCACCAAGGCTCTGGAGATTACGAGACTCAAGAAGAATTCACTTTAAGACAAATCACCCATATTTTGGAAGAAGCACCTACATTGAAAATCTCTCAAATAAAAAGTTCACAGCAAAAGAAAAGCACGAAGCATTTTTGGAATAAGTAATGTAAGTGCAAACAGAATAAACTTGGAACTTCATCTAATCCAGTACTCACTACACCTAATGCGTTATATAGAGAAAACGCATATGCCGTAACGAACATTTCTCATTGGACAACAGTTCTCGCAATCGGTTGAACGGGCACAGCATTATAAATACTACATACAGTTTCGGTTTGGGGTTGCGTAACATGGACAATTAGGGTACCGGGTACGTTTCTGTATTTTGACTTTCTTCGAGGTACATTTCTGTATACAGAAACGTACCTGCTGCACATATAATAATAATAGTACGCCTCTCCGTGGTGGGCCTAGATAAGGGAATTATATTCCCTGAACTAAACGTACATCACCCAGTTAGGGCTGACCCCCGAAGCTGGTTTTTGACTGGGTTACCGAAAAACAAGGAGCAAACCATCTTTTAACTCCGCAGCCCAGTCAGCCTTCCTCCGGTAGTGAAACCAACCACACTGGAGATGGGACTTGCCCCACGGGAAGGCACAGAACCCGGCCAAGAATATCTTGGTCAAACCACCTGAAAACCACACTACTTGAGTGTGCGAGAGCGACAGGATGGCCTGAAAATCCACGTATCAATGGCAAGTCGCTGAAGCTGCACTGGGACAATGCCATGCCCGTTTATGCTTACCTGACGGAGCAACATCTTCGAGATCAATTTCGGCGGCTTAAAATCCTCATGCCCCGTGAGCCAGTTCAACCTACAACTGGTGCCCGTCAGGAACCTTTGCATGAACAGAATGCTCAAGAGGCAGCAGACCCAAAACTTCTAATGGACGTCCGTGTCAACCTCTTTCCTCTTTCTGATGGAAACTCTTCCGGCATAGAGCCAATTGGCCCCGAAATTTCGGATCCTCACTCTTCCTCTTCTTCAGTTGCAGATCTTTCCGAAAACCCTGTGTATATTTTGTTTCATTCTATTTATGATGAAATATTTGACATACCTTTAGAAAAACGGAGGCCAATTCAACAAACAAATGTATCTTTTCCCAAACATGAAATGAATTTATTAAATGACATTATATCTATGAAACTTTCATCGGACTGTTCATTACATGAAGTTAATTGTTGTGTCTATGCTGCCGCTCGAACCTTGGAGGAAATTCACACAGTTTCCAAAGAAAAAACAACTAATGCTAAGAACAATACACCAAAGAAAAACCGATTTCAAGTTAAACTAAGAGAAACTAGAAAATACATCTCCTGGATAGAGCTGTGCCTGAAACTAAGATCATCAGGGAGTCCAATGTCAAAACGGCAAAAGACAATTTGGAGAAAATAAAAATTGCAGTACAAGACAACAAAAGAAAAGGTACTTCTTCAAATTGTTGATTCCCTTAAGGCAAAAATAAAGGTTTGGACTGAAAGAAAGAAAAAATGGGAAAATAAAAATAAATTCATCAAACAAAATAAAGTTTTTAGAAACAATGAAAAACACTTCTACAGGCAACTGAAAACAAAGGGTGATGGTGAGCATGATAAACGGCCTTCCATGGATGCCAATGAAAGGTTCTGGAAACAGTTGTGGTCTATACCCGGCGACTGTAACCTTGAGGCACCATGGATTATGACCATGCAATGCATGAGAAAGTAAATAGGTCGTTTGTCTGTTACATCTCACCAGATTGCCTGAAAAGTGTCATCAAAAAGCCCAAATCTAATACAGCTCCAGGGCCTGATGGCATTCGAAACCGGTATTGGAAACTGTTCCCCTGTGTCCAAACACCATTACTTCACTGTTTCAATTCTCTTGTGGGCACAGATGATGTTCTTCCATGGTTCTGCAAAGGTCGCACAATACTTCTCCCCAAGAAAAGAGACTTGACTGATCCCAAAAACTTCCGCCCTATCACATGTTTGAATACACAATACAAAATATTCACAGGATGTTTGACAAACCTCGTGTCATCTTACTGCTCTTCCAATGATATCATTTACAGAGAGCAGAAGGGACCGAGAAAGGGATGTTGGGGGTGCAAGGATCAACTTCTTGTACAAAAAATGATTTTGAAGAGGCTAAAGCATATCACCGCAACCTCTCCATGTGCTGGATTGACTACAAAAAAGCATACGACTCTGTCCCTCACGAATGGATTCTGAAGTCTCTTCATTGCATTGACCTCCCTGAGCGACTACTTGATTTACTCAAGTCTTTAATGAGTTGCTGGTCGACTCAACTTGAGATGTACTCGCAAGGGCAGGTGCATACTTCGGAATCTATTCCAATCAGAAGGGGAATTTTCCAGGGGGATTCCTTTAGTCCTTTGCTTTTTTGTTTGTCTCTAAATCCTTTGAGCTTTCTGCTCAACAGAGAGGAGGGTTACCATCCAGGACCTCCTCAGCACAGATCCCCAACACCTCTTACTCATCTCCTTTACATGGATGACATCGAGCTCCTTGCCAAAGGAGATTCCAATTTGAAAGAACAGGTTCTCCTTGTCAAGTCCTTTTCTAATGATATTGGCATGACTTTTGGACTCGACAAATGTAATACTCTTCATTTGAAACGTGGCAAGGTAGTTAATGATGGATCGGTCAAGTTACAACGGGGAGGAGTTATTGAGCATCTTGTGGAAGAACAGGCTTACACCTATCTTGGAATGCAAGTTCGAGAAAAGCTCCAGAATGCCCAAATTCAAGAAAAACTTCGGGCCGAGTACAAATCTCGCTTAAAGAAAATCTGGAACTCGGAGCTAAATGCTCGAAACAAGGTCAAAGCCACCAATACTTTTGCTGTGCCAGTCCTCTCCTATTGCTTTGGAGCAGTTGACTGGACGAAACAAGAGTGAGTGAGTGAGTTAAAATTTAACGACACATCGGCCATATTTCAGCCATATCGTGACGAGAACATTTGACATTGAAATAGAATATATATAGATATTATAAAAACCTGCCGACGAAGGACAGTAAAAATACTAGATCATCACAGATATGAATATAAAACTAGCGAACAAAGCTAAAATATTCCAATTAAAGAAGACAATACAATGCAAAAATGGGCTATAGATCGCCAACAACTGAAGGTAGATCACCATACTATTACCTTTGCTACCTGCATCGACCTTAGTTGGATTTACACCATCCCTTCAGCCATTGGCGTTTATACCGATAATTAGCCATACATTAAAATGACAAAAATACTACGATTAAAACACCTGGTATACCTAAATGTACTTGAAATGTTTTGGAACTTACGTACCCTCTCAGGAGGACAATAATTTTACAATACTTCAACCCCCTTTGAGAGTACAGCCACTAACAATCTAAGTTACTAATCAAATCTACCGATAATTAAAATACATATATGTACAGAACATGTTTATCAAAATTCATTAATTACATCAATTTCTTTTAAAAAAGCAAGAATTAAATGAACATGAACAGTACTAAAAAGATCCTTAACAGTTTTAACATTAAAATATTTATCCCTTATGATGGAGAATTCAACACAGTCAAGCAGGACATGCTTGACCGTGGTTCTCTCATCACAGGGGATACAAAACGTACCTTTCAATAGGTACGCATGAGTGTATCGAGTGTGGCCAATGCGACATCGTCGCATAATGACCTCTTCAAATCTGGACTGACAACCCAAGTAGGTGTAACCAGTGTAGTGTTTTATTACATGTAGTTTATTGATACCTACTTGGGTGTCCCACTTCTTCTGCATCAGATCACGGATGTATGTTCTAATGCTGGCTTTATAATCAGAATATGGGATAAGAAGTGGTGTCACAGATTTGTTGAGGGCTGCCTTAGCAGCAAGATCAGCCATCGTGTTCCCAGAAATGCCAACGTGGCTGGGTAACCAACAAAAGACAATGTCGCATTGGCCAGTAGCAAGTTCATTGTACAATTCAAGAATTTCTAATAAAAGTGGATGTTTGCAAGAAAGATTTTTAATAGCCTGAAGACACGAAAGAGAATCTGAAAAGATGATATATTGTTTATATTTACGGTGTTTATTAATATATTTAAGAGCTCTTAAGATGGCGTTTGCTTCAGCTGTAAATATAGGGCTGTTATCCGGTATTCTAGAAGATATTGTTCGGGATCCAATGACAGTGGCACATGTCACTGCGCCACCGTCCTTGGACTCATCTGTAAGTAAGGATTTGTATGTATTATATTTGATTTTTAATTGATTATATTCTTGTTTATACTGCAATTCATTTGCTTCAGATTTCTTAAACTTTGTCAGAGTTAGGTCAACTTCAGGCCTCGCCAGTTGCCAAGGAGGAGAAGAAAGAAGACGGGAAGGAGCTATATTTTCCAGCTCAATGCCAGCAGCAGAAATGAAGGGCTTAATTCTGTGTCCAAGAGGCGGAACAAGAGAAGGTTTTTTTGTTGTACAAATCCTCATAGAGGGGATTAAACACACAGTTAAATGCAGGGTTAGACTCGCTAGAATATAGTTTAGTAATGTATTGTAAAGATAATTTTAGACGACGTTGTGTAAGAGAAGGCTCATCTGCTTCCACATATAGACTATTGATAGGAGAGGTTCTAAAGGACCCAAGACAAAGTCTTAGACCTTGGTGATGAACAGAATCAAGTAGTTTGAAGTTGCTTTGGCAGGCTCCACCATATACGATGGAGCCATAGTCAAGTTTCGAGCTGACAAGTGATCTGTAAAGGTGTAGGAGCTTAGCTTGATCCCCCTCCCCACCTTGAATTAGACACGACTTTCAATAAATCGAGTGCCTTCAGGCATTTAGTTTTGAGAAATTTGATATGCGGAAGTAAAGTTACATGGGAGTCGAAAATGAGACCTAAGAACTTGGCCTCCTTTACAACCTTGATGGGAGTGCCATTTAAATTTAGTTCTGGGTCCTTTTGTGGCTTATATTTTCTACAGAAGTGTATACAATTAGTTTTTGATTTAGAAAATTTAAAGCCGTTTTCAAGACACCATTTATTTATTTTCTTTAAACACAATTGCAGTTGCCGTTCAATAGTATGCATATTTTTACCATGACAAGAAATATTAAAATCATCCACAAACAGCGACCTGTTGAATTATTGAATTATTTAAAACCTTGGAAAAACTATTTATCTTTATGCTAAGAAAGTGTTACAGACAAAATACTGCCTTGTGGGACACCCTGATCCTGATTGTAATGATCAGACAGGGTAGAACCCACCCGGACTTGAAATTGCCTGTCAGTTAAAAACTTGGATATGAATTGAGGCAAACGGCCTCACAAACCCAAATCGTGTAAGATCGAAAAAGATCGACACTGCATGTTGTTTTTGAATAATGGCATTTTTAACAAAGGATTCTAAACGCACTAAATGATCGATCGTACTTCTATTTTTACGGAAACCACACTGGATATCTGTTATAAGGTTATTGGTTTCCAAGTACCAAACAAGTTGATTATTTATCATGCGTTCCATGGTCTTGCAAACACAGCTTGTTAGTGAAATTGGTCGATAATTCGAAGGATCAGTATGGTCACGTCCAGGTTTAGGGATGGGAACAATAATAGCATGCCGCCAAGAAGCAGGAAATTGTCCAGATGTCCAAATAATATCAAAAATGTTTAAGAGGGTCTCTAAACATGATTCTGGTAGGTGTTTTAGAAGCTGATAATGTATGTTATCAGCCCCTGCAGCAGTATCATGAGCCTGGTCAAGAGCAGTACGAAGCTCATGAATAGAAAATAGTTCATTGTAATCTTCCTCATTATCTGAATTGAAATTAACAGGTTTCTTTTCCTGTTGTTTTTTATGTTTTTGGAATTGAGGTAGATAATTCGATGAGGAAGAGTGTTTGGCCAAAGTTTATTTGCTATATCAGATTTACTAGTTGATAATTCGTCTCCATCTTTAAGATGCTTAATGTTAGATTGAGACCCCTTACCTTTTATTTTCTGGATCATATTCCATACCTTTGATATCAGCGTTCGTGAATTGATTTTTGATACATACTTTCGCCAGGATAGACGTTTATTTTGCTTGAAGGTACGCCGTGGCTTAGCATTTAACCTTTTAAATTTATTAATATTATACACATAGGATGGCAACAGAAATAATTCTCACCTTTCTTCCGTGCCGTCCTAGCCTGTTTGCATTCATCGTTAAACCATGGTTTTCGGATGTGTGGAATTGCAGAGGATTTGGGTATACACTCATCAGCTACTTTATTGAGTTCATCAGAGAAATTTTTTATTGCATCAGGAACATCTATAAACAGTGCAGGTTAAAGTCTGTTACAACAGAGAGTTTGATATAAATTCCAGTTAGCTTTTTTAAAGTTCCATCTAGAGGATGGGGTATTATCAGATTGGTTCACAGGCTTTAATATTGTTGGGAAATGGTCACTTCGACAGAGATCATTGTGGACTGACCATTCAAATTCATTCAATAGGTCTGGGTCTGTAATTGATAGATCTAGAGCTGAATAAGTTCCCGTGCCAGGATGTAAATAGGTGTTGGAACCGTCATTATATATGCATAAATCATTATCTGAACAGAACTCTTCCAATAGTTTACCTTTAGCATTAGTATTTGTACCACCCCAGAGTGGGTTGTGGCTTTTTAAATCTCCCATAATAATACAGGGTTTTGGAAGTTGGTCATATAGATTTTAAAGTTCACTCTTCTGAAGAGCTGAAGACGGTGAGATATACAAAGAGCATAATGTGAGCGTAACATGAAAAGTGAGTCGAACGGCAACAGCCTGTAGACCAGTAGTAAGTGAAACAGGGCTATGGATAATATTCTGCCTGATGAGGATGGAAGATCCGCCAGTGGCCCTGTCACCCGGAGGTGAAAAATAATGATACGCATTGAAATGGCGTAAGTCAAAAGTGTCCGTCTGTTTTAAATATGTCTCCTGCAGACAGATTGCTGATGGTGTATAATCTTGGACTAATAGTTGCAATTTACTGAAGTTAGTCTTTAGTCCTCTGCAATTCCACTGTATGATATTATTCTGATAACCTATCACTCGGGGGGATTTATGTAGGATCTACCCCGCACTTGTTTGGTAGGCGACAAGCTGTGTGCCCTAGTATGGACGGCTTCAGTCACGTCCATATCATCAAGAGATCCATATTTGTTGTACAAATGTATTCTGTTTTCTGACCCTTTGGGGGGTCTTCCACTTTGTGCTTTTGAGGAATCAGGTTTAGGTTTATTTTTGGCTTTACCAATTTGTTGACCAGTAGATGACGATTGAGACTTTGAACTTGACTGAGACTGTTTACAAGAAGATGACGCTGACTGCTTTTCAGACATAACAGGACGTGAGTCTGTAGTTTGAGAAGACATTGCAGGGTACAAGAGCTCTGGAGAATCGCTTTTGACCTAAGTCAAATTTGTTTGACAGCTTGTGGACAATTTGGGCACTTTAGAGCTTGACTCAGATGGTGTTGCGGTTACTGAAGCATATGTTTACTTAAGTTCAGAACTCTTTACAAGTTTTTTGGCTTCGGAAAAGCTAATGTTTTGGGTAAATTTGATCTCGTTAATTTGCATTTGTTCTTTCCAAATCGGACAATCTTTGGAGAAGGAGGAATGTTCGCCTGAGCAGTTGGTGCATTTTTTTAAATCACTGGTACAATCTTCTGTTGTGTGTGCCTTCTCACCACAGTGAGCACACACAACAGACAATGTGCAAGTATTTACACCATGTCCATATTTCTGGCATTTAAAACACCTGAGCGGGTTGGGGATGTAGGTGTCAACTTGGACGTTACAATAACCTGCCTTCAGTGATTTTGGAGCATTTGGGAATGAAAAGGAAAACAGATATGTATTAGTTTTGAAAATTTCATTGTTTTTCCGAGTTGTAAAACTTTTGACATAAGCACGCCTTGGTCCTTCATTTCAGACCCTATGTCAAGTTCCGACATGTCAGCAAACAATCTGTCACGATCTCTGACAATGCCTTTGCTCGTGTTGAGTGTTTTGTGAGCAGTGACCGTGACCGGAATACCGACAAAGGTTTTCGTGCTCAGAAGGTTTGTGGCTTGATGTCTTTTCGCACACTCAACAAGTAGAGCACCGGCAATACCTTGTATACCCTTCGAGACGGCAAAAGGATTCAATTTCGATGGTGTCAAGTCAACAGTTTCAAGTAGAAGAAAACGTGGCCAATAATCAAGTGAGTTGCGCAGTCTATGATCAGTCTCAACAGGATCAGTGTCAAGTGTACGCTTGGTTTTTTTTATGGGGGTTTCATAAGCCATGTTTAGTTTTTTAGAATTCATCATCCGAGCTCCCCATCCACCACGGAGTATCACAAGGACAATGCTAAAAACAAGTGGATTTCCAACTTGCAGCACCATGGATACCCGGATGATATACTCCAGCAGAAGAATTAAAAGAATTCCACCAGATTGGCCCATGAGCCACCGCCTTCTGGGCATAAGACTCTAGGCAAAGTTCATAACATCATATTTCAAAATCACAAACGTTTTCGATAAACAAGTAAGCCCGAAATTCAAACAATTCCAAATCAAATTTGTGCAATGACATATATATATATATAGTCTATACACAGGGCTTGGCGTGACCAGCCGATTGATAGAACCAGGCCAGTTCTACCACCCGTCTAGGTGAAGTCAGGGCCGAAGTGGTGTGTTGGGCAAAGGAACACTGTTCCTGGAACCAGTGCCCTCAACCACCAGACTACCTTCCTCCACCGACACGGGGGCACAACCCATGGCAAACGGGTTGGTGGACCAAATATTCCCCTGGGTCCACAACGGGGGTTTGAAGGGTGACCCAGCACCCACCACGAGGAGGTGGCCCTTCATGGGTGCCAGACGAAACAAGACATCCAGAGTCTTGACCGCCTGACCAGAAGGATCATGTCTGATAACAGAGCCCACCACCATCGTTCCTCTCTTAACCGTGAATATATGCCAATCAATTCTGGAGGTCGGGGTTTGATTAATGTGGAAGCTCTTCATGATAGAATTTTATTGTGTACTTTTGCACATATTTATTTATCGGATGATCCTCTGGTGATGCATGTGAACACTCATGATGAAAGCAAGGAATTCCACAGCTATTTTAAGCGTGCCAAGGGTGTTGGACTGAATCTGAGATTTGAGGTTGATGGCGATGTACTGCTGGACGGTACAATGATGGGAGTAAACCAGGTGAAGTCCTTAACCAAGTCTGCCCAGAGTCGGTCTTTTGTGGAGAAGCTGTCTGAGAAGCCATTGCATCGTGTGTACTTGCAGTGTGTTGAAAAGAATAGCAATCCCACCGACTCCTTCGCTTGGATGAAGTCGGCTGGTCTTAAATGTGACTGGTCCTTTTTGCTGCTCAGGACCAGTCACTACCCACTCGCAATCGCCTAAATGTGATTCTTAAAGAAAATATCAACATGAAATGTCGACTTTACAATGAATTCACAGAGACTGTCCAACACCTTGTCAGTGGATGCCCTTCCTTGGCACAAACAGCATATCTTAAACGACATGATGGCATGGCTCGTTGCTTTTACTACCGTCTCCGACATGCCTGTGGCTTTGACTCCGAGGTCCATCCATGGTACGACCCTGAACATGTCCAGGGCGTCATGGAAAATGATGCTTTCAAACTTCTCTGGAATAGGCCCATATACAGCCTGAGGAGAATTTCAGCTAACAAACCTGATCTTGTCCTTCTTGATAAAGCCAATGAATTTATTTATATCATTGAATTTTCTGTCCCTTTTGACACCAATGTGATTGGCAAGATTCAGGAAAAGCATATTAAGTATGCAGACCTCGCCTTTGAAATGTCTAGCTTGCATCCCAAGTACACTGTCGTCAGGCTCCCCATTGTTCTCGGTGCTCTAGGTTTACTACCTCCTGATCTCTTGGCGCAGATCAAGAGAGTGCCCGGGTTCTCATCCGGGAGCACAGCCCTTCTGACACTCCGGGTAATGCAGAAGGCTGCAGTGTTGGGGAGCCTTCATATTCTCCGGAAAGTTCTTGGTGGGTTCAACTAGGCAGTGTTTCCTGGGAGAAGTCCCATTCGCTGTCTGGGCTGCGTGTAGAGGGGGCAAGGGCCCTGAGCTGATGATGAGCCTTACGAGCCTGACTGTGCCAGGATCACCCGAACCCTCTCTGCTGCATATTATCTTTAATCTGGAAAACAGAATAATAGTGAATTTATATAGCGCAGTAATCCATGCTCAATGCATGCTCTAAGCGCACCTATATGTGGGTATTAAGAGTCATTTTAGAAAGGCAGTATTAAATAAGTAGGTTTTTAGCTGAGATTGGAAAAAGGCAAGAGTTGAAGACTGTCTGAGATTGAGCGGGAGATTGTTCCAATCCTTTGCTGCATTGAAAGCAAAGGAACGTTGTCCATAGTTCACACATTTCACAGATGGAACTTGCAACAAGAGCTTGTTTTCTGACCGCAGTGATCGAGCTGGTTTGTACCCCATGATCAAATCACACAGATATTGTGGAGCTTCTTCAGACAGGCATCGATACACATGACACAAGATCTTATAGCTGATTCTCTGTCGGATGGGCAGCTAGTGTAGGTCATGTAAGATTGGGGTGATGTGGTCGTACTTCCTGCAGCTGGAGACTGTCTGAGCAGCTGTATTCTGGATGTGCTGTAGCTTGTTGGTGACAGACTTGGGTGCATATCTGTACCGACGTAATTAGATCATTCATGGAAGGTTTCAGCTTCATAAGTCATATAGTTTCAGAGGACGCAACAAACAGTAAAAATACGAAAACTACAGCAAGGAGTCAGATAATGCATTTGCATGGAAATGTGTGTGACAACAACATTTTCAACATGTAACATCATTATTATCGCATGATAAAAGCATGAGAATTCATTGCTGGAGAAAACGTCAAGCACAATGTGCTCAACGAGCACTGGACAGTGACGAGTATGGGAGGGTTGAGAGGGTTAAGAGCAAAGAGCACAGGACAGTGATGAGTAAGATTGAGAGTACTGAACAGTCACGAGTAGAAGAGAGGGTGGGTGGCTTTGAGAGCACTTGACAGTGATGAGTGTGGGTTACGAGCACTGGACAGTGACAAGTATGAAAGGGGTGAGATCAAAGAGCATAGGACAGTGAAGAGTAAGGGGGGGGGGGGGGCTTTAAGAGCACTAGACAGTGACATCAAGGGTGCGTTAGGAGCACTGGACAGTGACGAGTAAGGGAGGGGGGCTCTAAGAGCACTGGACAGTGACGAGTAGGGGAGTTTTTTTTTAAGGGCACTGGACAGTGACAAGTAGGGGGCTTTAAGAACAGTGGACAGTGACGAGTAGGGGGATGTTAAGAGCAAAGGCCAGTGACGAGTACGGAGGCATTAAGGGCACTTGACAGTAACGAGTAAGGAGGCGTTAAGATCATTGGACGATGACGAGTAGGGGGGTTAAGAGGACTGGACAGTGACAAGATTGATTCTTCGACCTGGTGTCAGATCACTGTCTTGACAGACAAACCAAGTAGATATGACCAACTCATGATGTTAAATGAAGGTCACAGATGTTTTCTTGGGTGTGCCGCCTCTGGCACACTAGATTAGAACATAACTCGGCTACATTGCAGTTATATGGTGGCGGTCTGTAAATAATCAAATCTGGACCAGGCAGTGCACTGATGAACATCATGAGCATCGATTCCATATACAGGAATGGAGTACGATGACATGTGCCAATCAAGTCAGCGAGCTTGACCAGCCAATCCCGTTAGTCGCCTCTTACGACAAGCATGGGTAGCTGAAGACCAATTCTAACCTGGATCTTCACGGGTCATGATAATGATACGCACAACGATTCTCTGGGTATATAGAACTAACTGCACGAACTTAAAATGTTCTGTTTATCTAATAGCAAAAGTACTCTTGGTGGTCTGGTACCGCCTTTTGAATATTTTTGTCGCGAGCTGCCTCCTGCATCAACATGTCCCCTCAGATTCCCTTGGTGTTGTTGCAGCTTTGATTTGGCTTCTGTTTCTATGATAAAGTTCACGGTGTATTTCTGGTTCACATGAAGGTTCCACGCATAAACATGTCACACAGAAGGGACACACATAAGGACATAATCCACACCTTTGTTATGTTTGTGATAAGGAAGTTGACATCCATAAATTATCTCCCGTATGAATCCTTTGTTTACTGTTCTGTTTCTTGTTTCCGAAACAGACGGTGCTTTTATAGTACGATCATAAACTCATGCTTCCTACATAGTCAGAACTGCACAATGCACACTGTTTTTTTCGTTCTATTCATTCTCAGATCAACGTGCTGCAACTATGTCGCTGCTGTGTGCAGATCATCGGGTCAAACTAACTGTGGTTAGTGTTGGTTTTGTATTGTTGCTGATACAGTCGTGGATATATACTTTCTCGATTAACATTAATAGAGCATAGTCTTGCTTTGTCGATTTTGTTCCTTGTATATTCGTCCTTATCAACTGAAAACCTCGAGGAAATGGACATCCAGTTCGAAAATGTTAAACGATTCACCATCACATACACCATATCTTGTCCAGAAATCATTTCACTGGTTATCAGTCGAATTCATATTTCTGCCTATTTGATCATGGTATGTCTCAGCATTGGTGCTGTAATGAGAAGGTCTTGGATCATTCTGGTTGTCAATTTCTGAAATTTCTATAGGCTGTCTGCTTTGCTGAGGGAAGGCTGTCTGTCGTGATGTCAAGGCAAACGTTGTTCTTTATTTAGCAGTTGTTCACCTTCGAGTGATTGATCCCGCACATACACCATATCTTCTCCAGGACTCATATCACTGTTATCAGTTTAATTCTATTCCTCGTTGTATTACAAACAACTGAGTGAGTAAACTATGGCATTCAATGGATCAACAGTTTACGGTTATGATCCGTTGGTATATGTCTGGAATGTCATGCAACTATGAAATGAATTACGTTTCCCCAACATCAATCTCATGAGATGCATAATCGTCTGTTCGCGTGTCCGAGGTCGGCTTGGCTATGATATGACTGCTGGTAAAAGTACATCCGTTGCCAGTCAAACCAGTAATTGAAAAAAGTAACAACCCATCCAGACTAAGGCGTTACTCAATCAGACATTGGTGTACGCTCTTACACAACAATACAACCATCATAGACAATAGGTGGTGAGGTCATTCAAAAGCTATACGAAAGTATGTTTGTCTATGTCACTGAGGTCTTCTAAACTCGGATTAGGCATGATGAAGACCATGTAACTGTTCTGTTGATTTCTGGCTCTTGTAAGTTCGTTACTTGACAGATGATCATAACTTGGATCTAGGGACCTTCTGGCTCCTGGTGTTTTTGGTTTTCCTTGGTTTGTGAGGTATGATTCACACACAAGCTCATTGCCAGCATTTTGGTTGTGTTTCGGAAAGCTTTTGTGTCTAGTTGATGAATCGTGGTTAGTGATGTATGGAGTATTGGCAGGGTCCCAGTATTGGTAAAAAGGACTGGGCCTTTGTTCACTTGCGTTTGTGCTTTTGTGTCTAGTGGATGTATCTTGGTTAGTGATGTATGGAGAATTGGCAGGGTCCAAGTGTTGGTAAGAGGGACTGGGCCTTTGTTCACTTGCGTTTGTGCTTTTGTGTCTAGTTGATGTATCTTGGTTAGTGATGTATGGAGTATTGTCAGAGTCCCTGTGTTGGTAAGAGGGACTGGGCCTTTGTTCACTTGCGTTTGTGCTTTTGTGTCTAGTTGATGTATCTTGGTTAGTGATGTATGGAGTACTGGCAGGGTCCCAGTACTGGTAAAAGGGACTGGGCCTTTGTTCACTTGCGTTTGTTCTTTTGTGTCTAGTTGATGTTTCTTGGTAAGTGATGTATGGAGTACTGTCAGAGTCCCTGTGTCGGTAAGAGCGACTGGGCCTTTGATCACTTGCGTTTGTGCTTTTGTCTCTTGTTAAAGTATCTTGGTAAGGGATGTATGGAGTACTGGCAGAGTCCCTGTGTTGGTAAGAGGGACTGGGCCTTTGTTCACTTGCGTTTGTGCTTTTGTGTCTACTTGATGTATCTTGGTTAGTGATGTATGGAGTACTGGCAGGGTTCCAGTATTGGTAAGAGGGACTGGGCCTTTGTTCACTTGCGTTTGTGCTTTTGTGTCTAGTTGATGTATCTTGGTTAGTGATGTATGGAGTACTGTCAGAGTCCCTGTGTCGGTAAGAGCGACTGGGTCTTTGATCACTTGCGTTTGTGCTTTTGTCTCTTGTTAATGTATCTTGGTAAGGGATGTATGGAGTACTGGCAGGGTCCCAGTATTGGTAAGAGGGACTGGGCCTTTGTTCACTTGCGTTTGTGCTTTTGTGTCTAGTTGATGTATCTTGGCAAGTGATGTATGGAGTACTGGCAGGGTCCCAGTATTGGTAAGAGGGACTGGGCCTTTGTTCACTTGCGTTTGTGCTCCTGTCTCTTATTGGTGTATCTTGGTTAGTGATGTATGGAGTATTGTCAGAGTCCCTGTGCTGGTAAGAGGGACTGGGCCTTTGTTCACTTGCGTTTGTGCTTTTGTGTCTAGTTGATATATCTTGGTTAGTGATGTATGGAGTACTGGCAGAATCCCAGTATTGGTAAGAGGGACTGGGCCTTTGTTCAATTGCGTTTGTGCTTTTGTGTCTAGTTGATGTATCTTGGTTAGTGATGTATGGAGTACTGGCAGGGTCCCAGGGTTGGTAAGAGGGACTGGGCCTTTGTTCACGTGGGTTTGTGCTTGTGTGTCTTGTTGATGCATCTTGGTTCGTGATGCATGGAGTACTGGCATGGTCTCTGTGTTGGTAAAAGGGAGTGGGTCTTTGTTCACTTGTGATTATGCTGTGTGAATCAGTCAAAACACTACTTCCGCGAGTACTGTTCTGGTCTCTGAGAGGCCTCTTGACCTTATTTGTGCCATTTTTATCATAGCGTGTCTCAGCATTGGTACTATAATGAGGAGGACTTGGTTCATTCTGGATGGCAATTTCTGAAACTTCTGTTGGCTGTCTGCTTTGCTGGGGGTAGGCTGTCTGTCGTGTATATCTGTCCGCTGCCTCGTCCCTGTTTGTGCCGAGTGAAAGTGTCATGTGATCCAAATCTCCAGTATGACATTCTTCATACATTGCTTCTGCTATTTTCGCCATTTGCCTGTGATTACTGGATTTGGATGTCTGAGAATCGGTATATTGTGAATAAAGATCCCGTTGCACTGTGCTATCTTTGAAGCTGGAAGACAAACATGAAACTCAATATTTATTTGTAAGCCATATGACTGGATTATTGAGGATCACATTACAAACAAACACGTGTGAACAGATTAGATTTTGTATATTTGTATTTTATAAGAATTCGTACAGGAACAATTAAATCATGCTTGTGAACGTATTATTCATTAGTAGCACTTAACGTCCTTTTCATACCAGTCACAATCATGTTCACTGTCTTGCGTATGGAATGCTACCCACGATAGTGTATTCCTTTCAAATGCAATCTGGTGAAGTGGGGAAGTTTATCGTACAATAAAACAACTATAGTCTGGTTGAGAACGTTTCGTGACGGTGTTTGTTTGGTCACTTTACTTAAAGACTACAAGTACTGATCAGAACAGCCACCTGGCCATTCATTGATAGTGACACAATGCACATTTGCATGGCCAGATGGCTGTTCCGATTAGTTACCTAACGCCCTTGACAAGTAAGATGTTATTGTGTCTTGACAACTTTTTTATTATTAAATCATAATTCATGAAATTCAAAATTCACAATGGTAGAACAATTATACAAAATCATGTCAAATTACAAAACGATTGTACGCGGAGTTTTTGAGTGAAGTGACCCAACACCGTCACGAAACGTTTTCTGCCAGACTATAGATGTGTACATACATGTTTATCATGTGAATGTCAAGTTGGGCTAGTTCCATGGTAATAGGAGAACAGCAAAATAAATACCCACCCTGGAATCTCCGGTGTCGATGACCTAGACACTACATCAGCTGTAACAATGGGTTCAATCATAATGTTAAATGTGAAAAGAATGATGAGCCGTTGACAGTCAGTTCTCACAGAAATGAAATGCTATTCATAATATTTTTTTGTTCTAACATGAGCTGCTTAATGCGGAAAATAAGAATGTTCGCAGTTGCCGCAGCGAAAATCGTGATGTATCTTCAGTAATAAAATACTAATACCAATAAAATGCTTATAAAAAGCAGTAAGTATCTGCCTGAATACGTCACAATCTTTACTGGATATAAATGAGGCATAGATTGAACTGAACATCCTCTCCAATCAAAAGTAGTAAACATATACTTACTCCCCACAGAATACGGCTGCATGTCTTCATCTCGTGAATATATACTGAACGATTCCAGTGTTGATATCTGGTACTTAGAGTCAGCACGGCGCAGTGTGTTCTTTAGTTGTTCCTCTGTCCTTCTAATGTTCAAACAAACGAGGTCCATCAATTCGTTGCGTCTTTCTTCATCCTGCGCCTTTGCACTGCAGTTAACAACACTTGACGCCAAGGTTCTTCGTGCAGCTGCAGCCTCTGTCGTCTCTGAACAGAATCATACCACTTATGCATATTAGTACAGCATTAATCAGCTCGTCATCTCTGAGGACAATGATGCCTATCACTTTAAGCACATACATATGGGTAAGTTTTCAATCAGCTCGTCATTTGTGAGGGTAAGTTAAAATTTGATGACGTCATGTCAGCATTATTTCAGCCAAACAGTAATGCGAACATGTTCTCACATGTACACAAGTCCATTATACACATTTCACATTCATTCGAAAGCAATATATAATTTTTTCAACATCAAAGTATTACTTATGGTGGCTGATTCGGGCCATTGCTTTATCGCCCAGAAAAATCTAGGCGATATCGCGAAAAAGCGATATGACGACACGATATAGAGATACAGTGAAAAACAAAATAGCGATAACACTACACGATATGGCGAAAACCCGACTCGACATGGTGACAACGATATGGCAAGACACGGTATGGCAATAACACAACACGAAATTGCGATAACACAACATGAAATTGAGAAAGGACGACATGAAATGTCGAAATGGCGATATTGCGATATAGCAATACTGCGATAAAGCGAAATTGGGATAATGCGAAATGGTTACGTGACATGGCGAAACAGCGATACTGCAATATTGTGATAAAGTGATATATTTGCTTGGCACATTGGTATTATTTACTTATTTATAGACATAAGTAGAAAACTCTTTTACAACTTTTCGTCTATAATGATATTTTCCTTTCTTTAAACGCAACCATCATTCTTAAAAATAAAACCTTCAGTGGTCGATTTCCCATAACATCAGGCACATCGATCAGGCACCTTAAGAGCTCAAATCTATTCTGACGAACTCTGATAGACTACAGAGTTCTCATGAGCATGACATGGACAAGTATCACAGTTTGGAATATGTCATCATTCATCGTGCTTTTGGATGAGTTATTTCAGCAGAATGGATGGTTTACGAATGCGTTTATCTAACATACTTCCCGTATCTTATTATTAAATCATAAGAATGATACAACTTACCCTCTTTTCTACATATCGCCATAATGTTGTTGTATCGCCATATCGCCATTTCGTGTCATGTTATCGCAATGTCATGTGGAGTTGTTGCGATTTCGTGTTGCGTTATTGCCATATCATGTCTTTCGTTTTTGCCTGTATTGCAATATTGCTATATCGTGTCGCCATATCGCAATATCGTGTTGTACTATTGCTCTGTTGCGATATTGCCTAGATTTTTTCAGTTCGATAAAGCAATGGCCCGAACCAGCCACCATAACCTACAGACATGAGAAATTCAAATTTGGTATTCATTTTGTATGAATATCAGCTACGTTTGTTCTACTTTTGCCTTTCTTTCTTTTCTTTTATTAGAGTATATTTTACTATTCTTTGTTAAGCAGTATATAACTTTTAGAAAAGGAACGAAACTTACCCTTTCGAAATAGAATTATACCCCCTTTCCACGACGACAAGAGCACATCGCCTTCTTCCAAGTTCTCATCAGCATCATTCCTGCCGTAAGTGATCGAGATGGACAGGTTTTGTGCTTTCCTGAAAACATAGCAGAAATTTATGCAATTGGTTTCATTAATTAGTGATTATATTATTTAGCTACCTTTGGTGACAGCTGCATTTCAACTCATCTCATTCACTGATGACACGAGAGAGAGGTAATGTTGGTATGCTTACTTGCAACACAAGCATCTGCAGAAATGGTCTTACATACTACCAGCAATTATACAGTTATGAGGGCTAAGGGCGGTGCTTGGATAACTCGTGTTGCAGACATGTCATTTACAATCCTTACGTAATGTACATTGTGTGCTAACATCATTTATACGTTGAATACGTTATACACTTTGTAATGATGCTGTCTATATAATAGATGCGTTCTATTTCAATATAGTAACGCACTGGGCATGTCCTTTCCTGAAAAAGAGGAAATATTATCACCTAGTAAAGACGCAAGTTTTGCGTGTACTAGATTTGAGAACACTAAAAATCCGAGTGCAAGAAAATTGTCAAAAGTCATACAGGATCCTGTGCCCCACTCAGCATAACTAATAGGACTGTGTTTTCAAATATTCAATTCAGAACAGGACATTGAAGTGCCATATATTGTGGACAGAGTTGAGTTGAGTTGGGCTTTACGTCACATCGGCATTATTCCAGCCATATAGTGACGAGAACAAGTCTGCATTAATATACATTGTAAGTACAAAGTGGTTTCGTTTCAAAGACATACATTCATTACGTTGTCATTTTAGAACAGAGAATGTCATAGCACTAGATTGAAAAGCAGGTACATTCGTTATTAACATTACACAGTTACATTTTATGATATAGATCGACTTCCCTCAGGTAGTTTAGTATCAGATGAGCGCTCACGCTTGAGAACAGATCTTTCAGATTGGTTGCGTGATAATGCGAGTCCCTTGCAGATGTAAAATCCACACAGTCAAGCAGAATATGCTTGACAGTGAGAGCCTCATCACAGGAGAGACATATGTGGGGGTCCATCCCCATCTGTTTTTAGCAGATAGTCATGTGAAAACCGACTGTGGCCAATACGACATCGTTGTAAAATTACTTCATAATTTGACTGGTTTCTTTTCTTGTTGGGTTTGATAGTTCTGGAACTGAGGGTTATAATTTGATGAGGAGGAGTGGTTTGCCAAAGTTTTGCCAAGTTTGTTTGCAATTTCAGATTTATTTGTTAGAAGGGAGTCGCCATCTTTCAGGTGGTGAACTCCTGATTTTGACCCTTTGCCCTTTATCTTTTGAATCATGTTCCACACCTTGGACATGGGTGTGCGGGAGTTGATTTTGGACACATATTTCCTCCATGAGCGGCGTTTAGTTTGTTTGAAGGTACGTTTTGCCCTGGCATTTGTCATTTTAACAGCATTCAGGTTATGCACTGTAGGATGTTGTCGGAAATATTTTCCGAATGGTAGGAACTGTACCGACGGATGTCAAATTTATCGGTCCTTTTTAGGTAGGTTTCTTGGAGACAAAACGCAGATGGTTTGAAGTCTTGAATCAATAACTGTAATTCATTATAATTATTCTTAAGTCCTCTGCAATTCCATTGGATAATGTTTTGTGGATTCATGGTGCTTCCACTGGTGACATGTCATGTGAACGTGAGAAAGCATTTGATGAACTCCTATTGGTGTCTGGTGGAGATGGAGTTACCTCCATATACAGAGGGCCAAAGGAGTTATGGACCTCGATGGGGACCTCTGAAGGAGAGGTGGCCTTTGGTTTTGTGTTTGGCGGTTGTTCGAGTTGCCTTAGTCTCTCTAGCCTCTTTTTTTCCCTTTTTCTGCGCGCAGTTTCTGTCTCTGGTTTTGACATTTGCTCTGGTGTTTGTGATCCAGAGGTTTTGACTTTTGGCGTTGGAGATGGAGTTGCTGAGATTGGCTCAGTTGTGTTGAGTTCAGTTGGCTGAGAAGACATGATCCATGTCAGGTCGGTCTGGCATGAGATGGTTGCAGTAGTGATAGTAGGACGGGAGACAGCAGAAGAGTAGGTGATGGCTGAAGGGGCTGCAGTTTAACTTGCAACCCTCTTCTTTGCTTCGTGAAAGGAGATATTTTCTTTGTGCTTGATCTTTAGTATCTCGGATTCGCGTTTCCATACTGGACAGAGCTTGGAAGAGGCCATATGGTTACCACCGCAGTTTGTGCACTTCACTTCCTTAGTACAGTCGTTGCCCTAATGCTTGTCACCACACTGGTAACAGACAGCCCGGGGAACGACAGGACTTGGATCCATGTCCAAACTTTTGGCAGTTGTAGCACCGGAGTGGATTGGGCACATACACCTCCACACCAATGCTACAATAACCAGCTTTAATCGAGTCAGGGATGTTTGCTCGCGCGAACGTGAAGAGATAGGTGTTCGTTGGTTGAACAACACCATCCTTTTTGAAGGTGAATCGTTTTACGTCTGTGACGGATTGCTGAGAGAGTTCCTTGACAATTTGTTCTTCAGTCATGTCAGACAGGCATCGAGCTCTGTCCCGTACAATGCCTCTACACGAATTAAGGGTTTTGTGTGCTGAGACAGCGACCTTGATGTTAACAAATTCTTTTATTTTGAGGAGATTCAAGGATTGTTGTTTCCAGGTGCATTCTATCAGGAGAGAGCCAGATAGGAGCTTTGTAACATTGGCAACCTCTCCGCAGATACCAGCGATACCTTTGGAGATTGCAAAAGGGTTCAATTGCAAAGGTTGCTTGTCACAAGCCTCAATGATCAGGAAACGTGGCCAGTAGTCAGGTCGGAGGGGCGTACTCTCGTCAGACGAGGAGTTGTCAGTCTCCATGTGTCTTCGTTTTGAACCGGGGAGTAGTATATACAATGGGGGTTTTGGACCAGGTCCAACAAAAGCCTTTGCAAAGCCTTATTTCCCAGATAAGGCTTTGGTCGGACCCTTAGCTCTTGCTACCATTACCCCTACTATAAAAAAGTTTGGGACGCTAGCGGGATACGAACGCCCAATGTTACACCTCCTAGCCGCACCACTTAACTGACAGAGCTACCGGGGACATGGTTGAAAGAAGTTGGTTTAACGGGTCTATCCTGGGATTGCATCATCCAATACTGGGCTGCGTCTAACGTGCCTCTATGACACTATTGTGCCGCTATGCCATGTTTACCTTGATGAAACAGTTTAATGTGAATCGCCTATAATCTCTTTGGTGTTTGTAATAAAGGCTTGCTGGGCTTTTTTCACCCCTTGTTCTATGTACTTTTTTTTCTCGTCCTCACTGATAGCAGACTTACGAGACTTGGATCGAATCTCTTGTTTCATTTTATTATATTTTGTGAGTTCAGAGAGTATTGAACAAAACTCCTCCTCTTAGATCTTGTTGTCAGTGAGTGACGTGGAAATACGCTCACTTACTGTGTTCAGCTTTGCTTCGGCCAGAACCCTGATCTCGTGTTTCAATGCCTTACGATGCAGTCTGCGTGAAACTTAAGCACCAACCCTAAGACCCCTGCCACCCCAGTTGTTATTTCAATGCCTAGCACTACGGGGGTAGCCATGATGGTAGCTAACAACCCAACACCTGCCGCTCCTAGCCCCATGCTGGTTGCCATAAGGGCAGTGTCAGCCCCGTCCATGATATTGAAAGCTCTGTGGTACTTTTTACACAGTGCTTTCCGCGTGTCGCGGTCTTGTTCTAGCTGACGTTTCACATCACATAACTGTCTCAAGCTGAACCTGTCTACGGTTTCCAGGGCCTTCGCTACTTCCTCTACGACTGGGTACAGCCCCATCTTGTGTGCCTATAATATATCTGATTAAATATTTTTTAATTGATCTTCAGTTAATGACCGTCGAATGTACTTGAAGCTTATAAGCCTTAAATCTGTGTGCAGGGAAATAGGTGAGAGGCTAATAGGTAACACTGAGGTCACCCTAATCCCCTTGTAGTGTAAAGTGTCTCTAAAATCCTTTTTCGGGTCCATTTGTATAATGAAACGGTGGTGGACTATCCCATCTAAGTCTCCATAACGGCCCAGGGGGTTTACGGAGATGGAATTCCAGGCTATTGTCACCCCAGGTAAAAATTGTAGTTTTATAGCTTCAGGTGAGGATACACGGCGTCTGTGGAGACTGAATTCTATGATGAGTGTGAAGTTTCGGCTAGCAATCATAAGATCTTGACGGGGAGCGGGACCGTGAAACCTTAACTCCCCCCAGTTTGTCTCTAACATGTTGCTCGTTTCATCACGTGTTAGCCCAGGACGTATTATATTAGACCCCGGAATGAACTCCCCAGGCAAGACACCGTTGTTCGAAATTTTACAGATATTCCCATCTTGGTCTAACGAGATATAAGGTGAGGTGAGGGTAATGTTGAGAAACCATTTGGGTTCTAAAAAAGTGGTTGTGCAGGCGCCAATCGGCTATTTTTCATCCGCCTATACACGTTGTTTTTCAAGCGTAGGACGTATCAGGTGTTTTCCTCGCCAGGCTGATCGAATCCCTCTGTGTCTCCTAGGCCCCCGAGTGTGGGTTTGGGTAGATGATCGGCTATTGCCGCCCGCCTATACACATTGTCTTTTAAGTGTAGGACGTATGAGCCTTCCTCACCAGGCTGATCGAACCCCTCCGTGTCCCCTAGGTCATTAAGCGTAGTGTTGGGACGATGACTGGTCATTGCTATAATACTACTACGATATAGTTTCCAACTGGTTTTCTGATAATAGTTCAGGGGGTGAACTTCACCCCCATGAAGTGTATGTTGTCAGGTAGGAATATCTTGGTTATTGATATCATGTTTTCCACGATCATGGTGACACCCTGCAGACTGGTGTTGGAGCCCACACCCACCCGCACGTAAACTGTGCAAACGTGATACTGGTGTCGTTTCGCCCGACCGAGTTTGATCCCCTTCACGATTTCAACATCACCCTGTGATGGCTCCCCTAGGTAGACTTTGATGATCAGTGTTGAGTTCGCCGGTAGACTCTCCAGGATGTTGACCATGCCTTCGAATTCAGACACCAACTGCAATACCACGTTTTGCATCCCGGGGTTTACCCGATAGCATGTGGGCTGCCATACTGGCGACTGGGCTGATGACTATGCTACGTCTCTGAGTCGGGACATAAGCCATGAGCAGGGTTCCATTGTTCACGACTTTGTTTAAGTGGTTGTCTTTGTTATCCGTGAACACGTAGGGGGAGCCGAGCCTAATATTGAGAAACCAGTCGTCTTGATCGGGTAACAACACCCACTTGTCATCTTCAGTGAAGACGAGCGTATATGGCTTGTTTCGGTCGACGGTAGTGCTCTCAACATCGTCTAAGTCGAACAGTTTGCCCCCCGAACGATGGGTATATTATCCATTTATCATCCCCGGTGGTGACTAGTGTGTACCGAGTGTTGACTGTCGCTCTTGTGGTATCTACTATATCACCTAGGGCTCCACCGGAGGGGACTTCAACGCGCTTGTAAATGTTGTTTTTCAGTTGCAAGGCATACAATTTACCATCTACTCTGGGAGCGTCGAATCCACGTGTGTCCCCAAGGTCGGAGATCCCAACATCGACGCATTTTTTCACCCCGGGCCCTTGTGCGCTGGTCATTTTATGTGCAGCGTTAAGCTGAGGTATCCTATATTCATGGGATTATGATTTATATCTAACACCGATATTATCAGCTCAGGTATGTTGCCCTGAGCCAACCTCTTATACTGCCGTGGTGAAAACGACTCGGTTCTACCGTCGTTGTTTTTCTCCGTTTTCATCGGTACGGCTCTCAGTATAGTGGAAGGGTGACCCCCTTGAATGTTGTACGTTGTGCTCACCTGACCGAGATGAATGTACAGCTCTCGGTACGGTACTAGGTCGGGTAACTTCATGCCTGTGATGGTAGTTGTTGGTTTTATCTCGTCAGGCATCATACCGAGTGTCCTCGCCAATGGTCGACCGAGTCTCAAGGAGTTTCTTCCGTTTTTGATTAACACCACTGTACCGTTTGAGTCGTTCATCTTGAGTTCGGCTCCCAGGGGTTTGAAGACCTAGTCGCTTAGCGAGCACACGCTGTAGTAGCCGTCAGTTATCTGACTGCAAGCTCCACTGACGAACAGCTTATTGTTGCTGGTGTTGATGTTAGTCCATTGCGGTAGGTAGGTAGGTGATATCGCAGAGTGCGACTTCGAGTTGACCCGGCATATTATCGATCACGTGCGTCAGCTGAACGGCCTCACCGCTCGTTATTCGTGGAAGTGTTATGTACATGTTAGAGTATATATGCTCATTATATAATAGTTTTAAAATGTATTCCCCTGGAGTGTTTTACCCTAAACTGGACGTAGATTTCTCACCCATGAAGATCGCGGTTGCTGATGGGATGTATTTCGACTCCCAGCTTTTAGATGTGTTCGGCTTGTATAAGCTTTCGGTGACTGACGTCAAGGCAGTCCACGCTTGGTTCAACAACCCGATGCAGTTCTGGCAGAATCAACTCAACTTCGCTGTGTGGTGCGCTACAACGGGGTGTGGTGTGGCATTGACCGACACTCGGCGTAGGTCGCTGAGTCAGTCTGTGTTCACGTTCCACATGTACTACCTGGTCAGGCGTAACCTTAAAGAGATCAGCGCTCCACTCCCACAGGACAAGGCGTGGGACGCAGTAAACAACCAGTACGATAGACGGGCCTACGAACGTATTTGCAACGAATTCGAACCAAACCCGAAGACGGATTGGCGTTTGCCGGTGCCGAACCATGGGTTGGGTATTCCATATGATGGGGGGCGACCCGTGAAAGAAGTCAGTGATGAAACGAGATATACTACGTCGAGTTATGAATGGAGGGATGCCCATATGAACTTTAAAAGTGGTGTTGCTTTCACCGTCCAGAAAGTGGAGCAGTCAACCGCAGACGGTTGGAAAATGTTCATGCTGGACACGTAGAAAGGGTTTACTCGTGCTGGTGTCACCAGATTGAACGACTCTATTCGAATGTGTGGACGCTGTTGGGGGCTCAGATGCAAACGCGTTCCAACATCCACGGTAGGGGGACTGCTTACCACGCTCAGAAACAGTTCGTTGTTAACGTTGAGGATGCTATCAATTCTCCAGTTGATCTCCCGAGTGCCATCAAACGCTACCAAGAAGTGTTGGAATATGCCAGGTCGAAAGTCGACTACGTGTTCGACGTGGGGTTGTACATGGCTCCGAGCGATATGCAACTGAGAGTAAAAAAAGTGGTGGGCTACAACAATGAAATAGTCATAGCCACGGCAGACCAAAAGTTAGGCGTCAACCTCGATGTCAACGTCCCCCACGTCCCACCACCCACGACCGGTGAAACGGGTATAGTGGCGCCACCCCCGGAGCCTAGGGTGCAACCAACACCCCCTGTTGGGTCACCCACTGTGGGTTCACCCCCACAGCAGCAGCACATCGATCGTAAAACAGCCCCGGTGGTTGGTGGGGTAGCTTTGGGACTCATTTGGTTAAAAATTCCTTAGCCGCTACGTACACCAGAGACGCCACGGCGACGATGGCTGCCCACAGTTTTTGACTAAGCCACGTGGCAGTTTTATCCAAAGCACCCAACAACCACGAGACGATGCTACCCAGGATGCCGGGTAGGGCTTCGGCAGCCTTACCAGCCAGTTTAGCCAGGGCCTCCCCTAGTTTTTTTATCCAGATACCCCCACCACCGCCGGCAGTCGTTAATGACACCACCAGGGTTGATATGATGAAGCCCAATGCAGTCAGAATGCTGGCGTTAGTGATCCCTTGCTCCCGGAACAGTACCCAAATCCTGTCAGCTAGCGTGGTGTCCTGGTAGAGGACTCGATCAACGGTTTCCCGGGCACGGCTGACCTGGGATCGAAGCTGGTCTCGGAAGGAGGATGCCGTTTCCAGCCGGGTCTTCCTTTCCTCTTCCAAATTACGTATTCGTTCCTCGATGGTGGCTTTCAGAGACTCGTCCTCCGTTTCACCGAGTTTGACCTTTTCATGGGCGATATGGCCATCTATCGCGTCCAGTTTGGACGTGTTGTTCACTAGATGTCCGCGAATGGTTTGCATGGCCATGTCCAGCCCCCGTAGTTCCCGAATGGTAAATTCGAACCCGGGTAAGGGTTTGTTATGGTATGTGGTCAACAGCTTTTCAATGTTATCAGTCATGTCTTGATCCGATGTGGCGCCCCTGACGACTTGCAGATGTTGAATGGCCTCCTTGGGAAGGGCTTTAGGCTGTGCGCCACCGTAATCTATGAAGCCTAGTTCATCACGGATAAAGTCACTCCCATGGTGACTGCCGAGTGTTGATAAGGCAAGCGGTTCTCTAGTGTGCTTATTCATGAGATCGATCTCCGGGCGACCCCTCAGTCGCAGCGTGCCATTGTCATCAACAAAAAACTTGGAATAGTCTCGCCCCCACGGCTCTACGTAATTTTTATCCCCTTTTAAACCATCGTAAAACCCGTTGACAGCCTGCTTCACGAGTTCGTTGCCTTGCGTGAATGTGGTGTCTTCCTCGAATGCCTGGGCACTATAATCCCACATATCATCCATAGGTATGTACTCAGCCATTATTTAGTATTAAAACTTATATATTTCATTTATATAACAATGTACGGTAGAAAACTAGATCCTTTCAGAAGATCGAGAGAGCCACTAGGTGCCAGAGCCGTGCGCCAGTCGGTGACCATCACCAACAATCCCAGCAAGATAGACCAGAATCAAACGCTGCTGGTTAGATTCCCAAACCTTGGCGAGAATGACATCATTGTACCAGGCACGGTTCGACTGGCGTTCAACCTCACGTTGACCTCCACCAACGACAAACGCGAGCTAGTGCGGAACGTAGGTCGAGCCATCATCAAGAAAACCACCATCAAGATCAGCGGTAATGAGGTGCTGAGTATCGACGACAGCGACGTCTTTCACTGTTACGGGGACCTCTGGAAAAGCGAGGGAGAACGCGTCAATGACGTGTACCAGGGTATCAGCAAATCAACTCGGTTGCGTATGGGTTATGGCTTCACGCAAGACCAGCTAGACAAGATCACGGACGGTGGAAAGGCCATCGCTCAAGCGTACGGGAACAGGTTCTGCGTGCCACTCAATTTCGAGTTGCTCAAGGGACATGCGCCGTTTTACCAGGCTGCGCTTGGTGATAGGCTTGAATACGAGCTCACGTTTAATGACTACAGCAAAGTAGTGCGTACGCCGAACGGTGATGAGGCCAGTTACACTATAAACAACATCTCTCTGGAGTTTGACATGGTCACTAGCCCGGAGCTGGCCAGGTAGGTTCGAAGCCAGTACTCGGGGAAGATGGCCATCCTGTACGACCGTATACTGAGGCATAGATCAGTCGTGCGAGATAAGAGCGACACTGTGTGGAATATCAACCTGAACGTGCTGGCGCGATCGATGAAAGGTATCCTGGTGGTCCCCGTGGAGGATTATGAGCCGTTCCGGTGGGACAGCGAGAAGTTTTTCAACCCCAAGATTGAAAAGGTGGAAGTGACCATAGAGGGCGTGCCCAACCAGCTGTTCAGTCATGGTATGAGGGCATACCAGCAGTGGGATGAGATAAAAAAAGCTACCAGCGATCAAACAACACCCATACATAACCAAGGACCTGGACCTATCCTCAGTGCATATCGGCGAATACTTGACCAACAAGTACGCGCTGTGGTTGGACATGCGATCCACGGATATTGATAAACTGCACGGTAGCAGTCGCCGCATAGACAACGGCAGCGAGGGGATAACAATCCAGATCACCAAGAAGGCTCAACCAGCTGGTAAGTTGAAATTATATCTGTACGTTATTATGGACGCGCAACTTAATATAGACAATGGGAGATTCGTGCAAGCCATCTACTGATGGCAGTAGGCCACTGCCTGCCGGTAAACCATCTAGTAAGCCACTGCCTACTGATTTACCCCGCGACCCACACTGCGCCATAGTGTGCGGGCAGACTGGTTGTGGGAAGACCGTTTTCGTGTTGGATATGTTGTAGGGGTACTACAAGGATGTGTTTGACAACATCGTTATCATGTGCCCTACTCTGAGCATGAATAAAACGTACACGGAAAGACCTTGGGTGATGATGGACCCGGACGTACACAGAGTCGACCCAGGAACACGCCTGCAGGACTGGTTGAAAGCTCTTCACGAGAAATTTAAAGGGGAGTCTACGCTGTTTATACTGGATGACTGCAGCGCTAATCGCGAGATAACAAAAAAGAGAGACATGCTATCGTACCTGGCCTTCTCTGGCCGGCATGCAAATCACAGCGTCTTGGTACTGACGCAGGTGTTGAAAGACCTCAGGGAGCAGACGCGATGGGTGGCCTTATTTCACTGCAAGGGCCGGGATTCGTTCGAAGAGTGTTTGAGAGAGAACGATGTGAAGAGCAAATTAGAACGGGAACAGGTTAAGAAACAGCTCGCTGAAACTAAACACGCTAAGCTAGTGCTCAAGACCGACCAACCAGTAGCCTATAGGGTGTTTTAGCTTAGCAAAGCTTAGCAAATGCTTAGCAAAGCTTAGCAAATGCTTAGCAAATGCTTAGCAAAGCTTAGCAAAGCTTAGCAATGCTTAGTATAAATGCTTAGTGTTTAGTTATAGCTATGGTATTTGAAGTGTTTGTCGTGTGCAACTTAACCTTCATTTCTCTCTGTTTCATCTATATCGTATATTATATAGTTAAAACTAAATCTTACTTGTTACATTATAAGATGGAGTGTGAGGAATTGCTAGAGCAACTGTTGGTGCCAGTGGACGATGATAAGCGAGAGAAACTGGTGGCGTTGGCTGTTGGTGGCAAAGCCAAACATTACTTTGGAGACTACACTCCCGATAAAATTCACAAAATGTCAGCCGAAGAAATCGATAAACTGTACCCTAGATACGAGTCCCGTCTCGGAGCAGAGATGACAAAGACAATAGGATCGGCTATGACTCAGATATACACTGGTATTGTGTCATACTTCCTTCCCATCCCCCCGGAGCGCCGACTTTACCTGTGGGAAGACCTCGAGAAAGACCCTTTTATCGAACACGCCTTGAGCTCTATTAGCTTCGAGTTGTACCACAAATACGGTATGTTGTTAGCCCCGGTGACAGTGGCGATTATCACGGCAAAGCATTGCCAATTTAAGAGGAAAAATAATAATAATAGTATAGATGGATGCTGCACAGGACGAGACACCAAAGTTGGGGGAACCCCAACAACTGGAGGAAACCCCCAGGGGGCAGGGGGAAACCCCACCCCAGACCCCTTCAGAGGTGACCCCTACAGTAACCAGGCTGAAGAATCCTAAGAGAGTAGCTGCCGGTAAAAAACGGTGGTGTAACCAACATAAAATGATTAGGGTGACTCACCCGTCTCGACTATTGTTGGTTGTATGCGCAACTGCTGCCGTGGCTATCTCATGGTTATATACACGACACAGTGAGGGAAACCCTCCACCGGAGAAACCCCCACAATTAGAGGTCGACCCACATATCATGTTATAATTTAATATTTTTATATCATATACATAATGTCTGAGGGGAAAACGTTTGTCAACGACGCATACCACGCCACAGTGGTCGCCAGTCTAGCCGTAGGATACGCTCGGTTGACCAAAATGGTGCTTAAACAACCGACTATCAAGCTAGATTTCAACCTGCAGGATATGGGTATGCTCATAATGAACCTTGGTATGGCGATGGCTACAAAAGACATCCTAGTAAAACAAGGGATACTACCTGAAAATATTATGAAGTAAATATAGGATGGCTATGATTGCCATGATGGTCGGTGGTGCGTTAGTAAATGCCCTAGCATTTTCCGGGAGTAATTTCCTCTTCTCAGAACTACGAGAGTCACATGCGGCTGAAATACAGGAAGAAAGGAAGCGGCACGATCTCGCTATTGAGAAATTACAAACAGCACAGGCCGTGTACGCTAAAAAACGCCTCCAGAGGATCGATTACATTAACGAACAACTCAGGCGTGAAAACCATGCCGTTCAAACATTCCACGATGTTGATGACGCAGCGAAAGAATACTACCTATTAACTGGTAAACAGTTGCAACCACTCAGTAAACCCACACTCAGTACTACACACCATCCAAGGGGCAAATGGACCGTGAACTGGTCTTCATAGCGCTGGGTATAGCAGCGACTGCGTTTGTTGCGAAACAATTAGACTAAGTACTCATATAAGTATGCTAAACATGAGACCTGCTCCATACCGATGCGAATACATACTTATGGGGAAGAAAGAACCCTGTGGTAGGAGATGTAGGACTGAGGGGTACTGTTGGTTCCACCTGGGAAGCCCTAACTACTCGTGTTCTGTGTGTGGTATAGGGGTTAAAGGGCACTACTGCCTATGTAAAGCTCACGGGGCGAGCATAGACAGACATCACCTCATCTACGAGAATAAAAAGGCCTACATAAAAGAACGTAGGCGACTTCTCAAGATAGCAGTGTAAGGCTGGAGGAGTAACCTCCCTTTGACTGAGGCCCAATTAGAGATTATACACACCTACGTAAAGCTATGTTTGTGGAAATTGACCCCAGGGAAATCGAATCTCTGGTTAAAAACATATTCAAAGAGGAATTGAACGACTGGGGACGCTTCAGATTTCAGGTCATATTGGAAGTGGCATGGATTAAGGAGGGTGTTAAGTATACTCACCCCTTCACATGTGAGGGGGATATCATGACTCAATACCAAATCAATTGTTTTACAAGTATACAGGAATACATGTACAACTTCAAGGAATACTATATCCAACAGTGTAAGTACTGGATTGAAACAGCCTATCTAGTGATTTTATGATTTTTTATCCGTTACCTCACTTTACTGTGGCCCAATTAGACATTGATCTTCTTAGGTGTGTACGCAACTATGACTACTGTTGGTGAACTTAAGCGGGTCGCCAGGCAGAGAGGTGTTATTGGGTTTTCTCGCATGAGGAAGTCAGCATTGTTGAGATTACTAGGTTTAGAAGCCCCTCCTACGGTAAAACAATTAAAAGCTCCAGCAAAACAGCTTGGGCTCACGGGTTATTCAAACCTGGGGAGAGCCAGGTTAAACGCATTGTTATCACATGCCCCCGTAGCAAAATCTCCCACTGTAAAACAACTGAAAGCCGAGGCACGTAATTTGGGTTTAGGTGGGTATTCCCGTATTAGGAAACCACAGCTTGTAGAACTATTACGGCAGAATAGAGCTATTGACCTACAGTTCGTGCGCACTGAGCGCGCTGTAGGCAACTATTTGAGAGGCTGGCGCATGCATATTGATAGGAATATAAATATCACAGATATCAAACCTCTGATAGCTGATAAAATAACCCAGGAACTAAACAGTCTAGGAAGTATCAAATTTCAGATCACAGTTAAAATGTCACTCGATAAGCAGGCAGGGAATGGGGTCACTGAGTACGTTCAGCCTTACTTCCGAGGTAAACAGCAGGTCATGACCCATATAGAGACCGTAGACGCATCAATCGATACCAGTTTTCAGCAGATACGAGAATACCTAGAATGCTACACACACTTGGGGTCCGGGTGGACTGTAGATAAAATCGATAATGCCTATCTAGACATAGCTAACTACGTGCCGTTCAGAGGTGGGTCATACCTAGACTTGCCCCCCTACTATAGGAAATGCCATGGTCAATGCCATGGTCAATGTCAAGAATAGAGGAGACGATTGCCTGAGGGTAGCTATCAGGTCAGCCTTGTTTCCAGCTGACACTCATTCAGACAGGCTTTCTAGCTTTCCCAAGGATGATGGGCTCAACTGGGATGGTATAGATGAACCCACCCCCATATCCCAGATAACTAAAATAGAAAAACAGAATAATCTAGCTATAAATGTGTTTGGGCATGAAGGTAACACAACAATAGTGCACAGAGTCAGTCCATTGGGGAACCCCCTTCGCGTTATCAATATATTCATGATCCAGCGAGGTGACAAGTACCACTACACATGGATAAAACACTTTAGTAGGCTGTTGTATGACCAATCGGCACACAGAGAAAAGACCCACTTCTGCGAACGGTGCCTACATGGCTTTACACGAGCTGATTTATTAGAATCCCACCGGGAGGATTGCCAAGGTGTGGGGCAGACGGCTATACGAGTCGACATGCCTAAGGAAGGTGATAATATCCTAAAATTCGGTAACCACAAGAACCAAATGTCTGTGCCTTATATCATCTACGCCGACTTTGAAGCCTTGGTCAAACCTGTTGAGGCTGCCGCCGGCGGGGCTGTTGGGGATACTCCCACAGGTGAGAGCTTCACACTCAAAACACAAGAGCATGAAGCCTGTGGGTTTGGATACATTGTCGTCCGTTGTGATGGGGAAACAAAAGCTCCCGTAGTGTATAGGGGTCCCGACTCGGCTGAAAGGTTTCTTAAGTGTTTGTAGGAGGAAGAAAAAATTATTAAGAATGCACTGTACACAATCGCTCCCATGCGTATGACCCAAGCCAACAGGCTAGCTCACGCCTGTAGCACTAATTGTCACGTGTGTGACTCACCACTTAACGGTGATTCGGTGAGAGATCACTGTCACATAACTGGTAAGTATAGAGGCACCGCTCACAGCGCGTGTAACCTCAAGCTTAGAATCAACCCTAAGACAATAAACATTCCCGTTGTCTTTCACAACTTGAGAGGGTATGACTCACACTTGATCATGCAGGCCATCGCGAAAATCGATAGCAATATAACGTGCATCCCCAACAACATGGAGAGATACATCTCCTTCAGCTTAAACGGCCTTAGGTTCATAGATTCAATTCAATTCCTACTGTCCTCACTCGACAGTCTGGTCAAGGCCAAAGATACCTTCCCTATCACCGATCGATACACAGACGCCGAGACTAGACCCCTGCTGATGAGGATGGGTGTATACCTCTATGAGTACATGGATGGTTGGGCCAAGTTCGCCGAGACCAGACTACCCCCCATCAGAGAATTTTACAGCAATCTGACCGACTCGGAAATATCCCAAGACGATTACTCACACGCTATTAATGTATGGAATAAACTGAGTTGTCAGAATCTGGGTGACTACCACGACCTGTACTTGAGGACAGATGTACTGCTGTTAGCCGACGTGTTTGAGACGTTTAGGCGGACATGTTTCAAGCAGTATAAACTCGACCCCGCATGGTATTACACCAGCCCAGGTCTGTCGTGGGATGCCTTGCTTAAAAAGACCGGAGTTAAGTTGGAATTGCTTACAGATTATGACATGCACCTATTCATTGAGAAAGGCTTGCGAGGCGGGATCTCCATGGCAACCAAACGATACGCGAAGGCAAATAATCAATACATGAAGGGCTACGACCCGAGCAAGCCAACCAATCATATTCTCTACCTCGACGCCAACAACCTGTATGGCTGGGCTATGAGCCAGTATCTACCCACAGGGGGATTTGAATGGGCGTCACCCATTGATGTTATGAGCATCGCACCAGATTCGAACAAAGGTTATATCCTCGAGGTTGAGTACCCCAAGGCATTACACACATCACACAACAGTTACCCCCTGGCCCCCGAACATATGAGGGTTAACCCAGACTGGATGTCTGAGTACCAACATAACTTGTTAGGTGGGCGGGTGGCAGACATTGAAAAACTCGTGCCCAACTTAATGAATAAGACCAAGTACATCGTTCACTATCGCAACCTACAGCTGTACCTGTCGTTGGGTATGAGGCTGACCAAAATACACAGGGTGCTCTTGTTCAACCAGAGCCCATGGATGGAGCCCTACATCAGAATGAACACAGACCTCCGAAAGCTTGCCACCAGTGACTTTGAAAAAAATCTCTATAAGCTCATGAACAACTCGGTGTTCGGTAAGACTATGGAAAACCTTAGGAAACGCGTGACCGTAAAGCTGGTTCGGTCGAATGAGGAAGACAAGCTCAGGAGACTGATAGCCAGTCCGGCATTCAACCGTAGCAAGATATTCACCGATGACCTAGTTGCCCTACACATGAAGAAAAGCCACATAAAATTCAACCGGCCTGTTTACGTGGGGATGAGCATCCTCGATTTATCCAAACACCTGATGTACGACTTTTACTACAACGAGCTGAAGAAACAGCACGACGACAGGTGTGAAGTGCTGTACACTGACACGGATTCCCTGCTGATGGAGATTCGAACCGAGGACGTGTACGAGGACATGAAGAAACACCTCGATTTGTACGACACCAGCGACTACCCCAAGGACCATGCCATACACAGTACGGTTAATAAAAAGGTCCTAGGTAAGATGAAGGACGAGTGTGCTGGCACGCCCATAGCCGAGTACATAGGGTTGAGGCCTAAGATGTACTCCATACTGAAAGCCGACAATAGTGAGATCCGGAAGGCTAAGGGTGTTAAGAAGTACGTGGTGAAACAACACATCAAACACGCCAGATTCAAGGAAGCCCTGTTCAAGACCCGTACCTTTAGACATAAAATGAACACACTTAGAAGTGATGGGCATAGGATATACGGACTTACTATAAACAAGACGTCCCTGTCGCCAATGGACACTAAACGTTGGATAGCTATTGATGGGATAAACACGTACGCATACGGGCATGAGAAAATTGAACCAAGACATGTCACGGAACCAGAGAAAGTTTGAGGCTATTTACTATAGCCCACGTGGGTACTGGAAAGGAGCTAGCGCTGTAGATAAGCTGGCTAAAATGGCGCGAGTACCGCCGGAGGAGGCCAAAGCGTGGCTTGAAAAACAAGCCCTATGGCAGATCTATTTACCGGCACCAGCGCTACGTGCCTAGAAGGAGGTTCGGTATTAACATACCTAATAGCGTTCACCAGGCCGACCTCCTATTCCTACCCCACGACAAGAGGTACAAGTATGCCTTAACCGTAGTGGACGTAGCCAGTCGCTATAAGGAAGCCGAACCCTTGACCGCGAAAGATTCGGTCCAGGTAGCCAGAGGATTCGAACGCATATACAAACGCAGCCCGCTGACGTGGCCAACAGAGCTGCAAGTTAACCCCGGGCAGGAGTTCATGGGTGTCGTGTCACAACTGCTAGCCAAACACGATACAAAGGTCAGGCGTGGCATGGCCGGAGCCCATCGCAGCCAAGCCATAGTTGAGAGATTTAATAGGGCATTGGCTGAGCGCTTATTTGGCCATCAGTATGCGAGGGAGATGGCCACCCCGGGAAAAGGATCAACTGAATGGGTCGTGAGGTTACCCAAGGTGGTGGCAGCAATCAACCATGAAGCCACCCGTCTCACCGGCAAGAAACCGGCAGACGCTATCAAACTAAAATCAATAGTGGCAGAGCCGGCTGCTCCATTGCGTGGGAAAGAGAAACAGATACCAGATAGGGCCCTAGTTAGGTATCTATACCAGCCGGGGGAACACGAGGGTGATAGCTGTAAGCGAGCCACCGATCCTATATGGTCAGTCAAAACTTACAACATAAATAAATCGGACATCAAAGCAGACGAGCCTAACTTGTACTACTTGAGAGATGGGCCAGGGAGAGGGTTTGTAAGAGCTGAATTATTGATCGTACCGTATGGCACAGTGTTACCTCCAGTCAACACAGCATAGCGGCACGTGGAGCGATCCCAGGATAGATCCGTTAAACCAACTTCTTTCAACCATGTCCCCGGTAGCTCAGTTGGTTAGGTGGTGTGGCTAGGAGGTGTAACATTGGGCGTTCGTATCCTGCTAGCGTCCCAAACTTTTTTATAGTAGGGGTAATGGTAGCAAGAGCTAAGGGTCCAACCAAAGCCTTATCTGGGAAATAAGGCTTTGCAGAGGCTTTTGTTGGACCTGGTCCAAAACCCCCATTGTATATACTACTCGGGGTATTGAGAAGCCATGTCGTTGGCGTGACCAGCCGATTGGTAGAATCGGGCCTATTCTACCACCCGTCTAGGCAAAGGTAGGGTCGAAGTGGTGTGTTGGATTATTGAACACTATTGCCGGTTCCGTCATCCTCAACCACCAGACTCCCTTCCTCTGCCGACACAGGGGTGCAACCTACGGCAAACGGGTTGCCCAATTTGGTCGCCTCTTACAACCAGCAATGGGGTGCTGTGGACCTATTCGACCCCGGGTCCACACGGGAGCGAAGAGCCATTGGCGTTACCCAGCACCCACCACGAGGAGGTTGCTCTTCAAGGGGTGCCTTGTGGACACTGATACAATCAGTAGGGGGTTCATGGTAAACACAACCAACCACCTCTTGCACAAATCCATCTAACCCCAAAACATGGGGAAATGATTCTGGGGCTTTAAAGAAAAGGTGGACATGCGGCTCCTTCTTGCCAAACATATTTCTAAATACTAAGGACATGTTGAGACAGTATAGTTGAGTTGAGTTGAGTTTCGCTTTACGTCACATCGGCATTATTCCAGCCATATAGTGTTACTATATATATACTATAAGTCACATATTTAGCAAATCCAACTGAGCCAGTGGGGAAGTTGGCTTTTATCCTTAATCAAACTAGTTGATTCAACAAACAGAGTGTACAATATACAGTTCTGTTTGCTTTATATGTGTTGTCAAGCATATTGTTTCTTGAAGCAACCTGGCATCCATAACCTGGCCACCGCATTCCCCGTATGCCGTAACAGCACATGCAGTTCATGCGCGCTCGCGTCTGTATCCCTGTAGTGGTCGGCTGGTAATAAATGGCGAAGACTGCTGTTGTGTCCTGTGTTGGCCAAATGACATGAAGGAAAACACTACACAAAGCAACATATTTAATGTATATTGTGCCTATGTATATACCGTATACGTGTTTAAGGCGACGATATATGTTTTAAAACCTTACCTTAGTTCTTCAAATTCGCTCTTTTCTTCTGATCTTGAATAGATAGATGTGTGCCCAATCAGAGCTAACCTGTAGCTTAGTTCACAAGCCAGGAGCATTGTATAGTCTGAACATTTCGAATACACAGTTTTGGTATTTTCCTCTTCCATCAGTTCAATGAATTCTTCAAATAAGTCTTGATCAAAATATACAGTTTCTTCGGAAAATCCATAAAATCGTTGAACGAACTTGCAGGTTGTCAGCTTCCGAAAAAAGGTTTCCATTGTCAGTATCACTGTTGCCAAAGTTGAGGGAAGAACTTTTGTCAGCGATTGTATCTCAACATAGGAAATTATTCCTTTGAAATGTTCTCGGCTTCTAAAGTCGTGAGGTGTCAAAACTACAGACAAGACTTTGAAGTCAACCAATGTTTCGCTTATCCATTCTTCCAGGTTTCTTTCCATCTGCAAGTTGTAACTGGTTAAATGATCCCCCTGTTTTCTGTTCTTTGCAACAGTGAGTAGGATAGGTGGTTTATTGTTTGCAAAAATGCACATGTCACATATCAACCCCGACTTAATTTTGTGAAATCGCTGAGGATGTCTTGGAAACAGACACTGAAAAGACCCTCCAACGTAGATAAATGCTCCCCGTCCATATGTTTCTTCAAGTACCGACAGAATCTTTGGGTACTTACTTGACAACATCCTGTGCATACATTTAGGGTAGATGACGACTTTACCTGCAACACCAATTTGTGTAAGTTTACTGTGGTACTAGCTTACTCAACCAATCTGCATGCTCAAATGCAATATAATGTAGCAAATGTCAGAGCCACTGACATGTCTGATTAAGTATAGTTGGACGCATCGTCACCAGCTTGTGTGGACGAGAGGATATACATATACGTGTGTCACCCTTCAGAAAGCATTTCACAAGTTCATTACTAACGATTTAGGAGTGAATCCTCACTACGGTTATCTTAAGAGCATTCCACAGGCATACATGCCCCTCTGTCAAAACGTATAAATAAACAAGTGATATGTTCTACTCATAAGAATCAACTTTCGTAACACAGAGGTCAAGGTCAAGTAGAGGTAACTAAATGTTGCAACATAACTCAAATTGCATGTTCTGCTCTTGAAACCAAAACAAATCGCTTACAAATGTTGATTTTCGAAACAGTGGGATTTTTAAAGATTTTTAGAGATCCCGCAAAAATATCTTAGTGGCTTCATATCTTTATGACAGGCAGACACACAACCTGGCACACAAGCCACGGGAAGAATTGAAACAGTTCATGTTCGGGTGAACTTCAATTTCGAAAACTATGAGGTAAAAATAGAACCTTTCAAATATGAATATGTATACCTGCATAAATGTCCTTCTGGAACAAGCTGCAACTGAATATTGTAGATAGATACCCCTCCTTTGGCTTTCCAGTATCTTAAATAGAAACACGAAAACGTGGTGGATCGCAGTAAAATGGCAAACATACATGTCCAATCAAAATGTTTCATCACCATGTTAACAGCAATACTTGTTCAGTCAATTTCCTGTTTTACAACAACAGTTTTGACTACAGTGCGACTACATCCTCCACATCCTCCCCTACTGAATTCACTTACACCATTGAAAATAACATCGACTATTCAGGGTCTCCTTCATATGATTGGGACTATGATTCCAAGACTTTCAATAACAGTATGGAAATATAACTGAACAAATAATAATATGTGTAGAACAAAACACGAAATACATTAATTTCCCATGCAATTATCCATAAAGCCCTATTCGCCCACTGACTGGCCGTGTTAGAATAATGTAAAACATTTTTATAAAGTTGACTGACTGACTGACTGAGTTTGGTTTTATGCCGCTTTTAGCAATATTCCAGCAACATCACGCGGGGGACACCAGAAATGGGCTTCACACATTGTGTCCATGTGGGGATTCGAACCCGGGTCTTTGTCGTGACGAGTCAACGCTTTAACCATTAGGCTACCCCACCGCCCCTTATAAAGTTGAAGACCCTGTACATTTCTGTAGGCCCCTGTCGAAACCAAGATTGCAAACCTGACGATGATATAGTTAACTGATCCTGCAAAAAAATGTATGAATTCTACTTGGCGTACCTCCAAGGGAATCACGTGCGATTGTCTTACACTCTTTGACATTGTTTTCAGAATCTGAAACCGATGAAGTAGACACCTACACAACATGTCATCAACTACAAAGTAAAAGAATAATTGGATTGTTTTACTTTATATTTACTTTATGCCAACTTAAGGTGGCAATTTCCTATGAATACCGATAACTAGTACTAATGTTGTAGTTTTCTCTTGTTCTATTTTGAATTTTAATTTGTTGTCTGTGAATATATGACCAAACACATATAGGACAGGTTTTATACTTTAAACATACATGTAAAATATATTTTAAGAAAAGGCAATGCTTACCCCCTGAAACACGAGAAGAATGCAATGCAGTGCCCACTATGACCTTAAACCTTTGGTCAGAGAAAGATGAAGGATGCGAAAATGAAGATCCATCACTGTCGTAGACAGACATGGTGTTCAAAATGTTACTGCTTTTTATCAATTATATTCAACGACTGCAATCTCCCCAACCATTCACAATGTTCCATTCTAAGTATGTTTCCCTTCTCGTCAATGGTGTAGGTTTCAGGGCCTTTTTTATTATAGAATACAATGCCCGGAGAATACCCGACTGCAATTTCTAAAACCTTTAAATTGTGAGGACTAGTCTGGATTTGCAAAGGAGAGTTATACAGTGCAATCTTAATGAGACTGGTGGGGACAGAAGTGAGAGCACCGTCTGGTCCTTGATAGGATGTGTCACACACTAGTTTAACCTCCAAAGACGTCTCAAACTCGTCAACGCTCCAGTTGCAGGGAAAACCGTTGGGATTTATTTCCCTTGAGTCGTACGTTCCACCTCCATTTCTTTCGTTAATTCCCACGAAGAATGAACCCCCACCTTCAAGTTTTGACATGGAACATAAATATTCCCTGAATCTCAGATCAGTCCAGATGTAATCGACAAACAAGGAAATGTTATGAAATGTTCGATCTTTTTTCGTGAAAACACTCTTAAGTTCAATGTGTCTGCTTTCATGAAGTCGTTTCTCAAAGTTGTGGATTCCTCTTAGTGTTGGTTCTGTTGCTGTTGCGATCACCTTTCTGGACAAGAGGGAGATGAAACCAATGGTCGACGCATTTTCAATCATACAATCCGACGGAACCTTTGTGTAAAAATGTACTGTACATACAGACCGTGCTTTGTTTACAGTGAGGAGAAGAACGGGGGTACTCTCGAAACCAGGAAAAACATCCCACAACCACTGACGTCTGTAAACATCCGTGAACAGTTGTCCATCGGGGATTAGATTCTTCAGGCTGTAATCTGTAAAGTTGTCAAAGTGACCAAGGTACCTGTCTCCTGGATTCTGACCATGCAAATGAATAAGGATCTCTCCGCCTGTGGTATTTCTTAATGCTGATACTTTCTTCTCGATTTCTTTCAACTTTCTCTTTTTAGTCTCGTTATGTTTAAGTTTAGAAGAAAATAGGTTGACATCCAAGTGTATCAAGAAGACATAAGTTCCTTTGCACCCAGAGGAGAAGGCTGTTGCTACCTCTTCACAGTCATAACAACCTGTTCGGAAAGAAGATGGAACAACAGAAACAGTTAACATGTCCACAGAAAGTGGGAGAAAAAATGTGTATTTTGACTTGTTATTTTTATTGAAAGCATTGAGTTAGCTTTTTCAGATATATGCACCATGTGCAGTAATAGGGACAATCACATTGTGACAGAATGGTTCCAAGTAGATGCCACAGACCAACATTTCTACTTTAACCTGTTATGCCAATATATTCAGGTAATTAGGCTACAGTAACGTTATTTCAACGATTTTAACGCATGGAAGTGAAATTTGGGACTATACTTATAGAACGTGTATTGAAAAGGTTCATAGTGAGTATTTGAAAATCAGTTAATCAGTTAACAAAAATGCCTCATGTGCTGTACCTGGATAAATTGGCAGATATATTTTGCATGTACATAACTATTCAAGGTGTATCAAATATTGGTGCTTAGTTATTCGTATGGACCAAATGCCTGCTATAATATGATGAAAGGCTATGATGACAACGGAGGCACAAATTGGGTTTCACATGTTTGAATGCTATTATTTACAACGGGATTTTCCTATGTCAGGTTAGCCCAAGATTGTGGCGATGTAAATCACTTCATGTAAGATTTTAAACAACGTTGTATAAATATGAATATACAACACTGGAATAATAAAATAAGTTACTACTAGAACCTGAACTGCACATTTGCTGTGACGCATTAAACAAAGATTTAATGCGAATGGTAATCATTTTTCGATGTCAATCACATAACTTGAATATACAAAAACAACGTTTTTTCGAAGTTAATGGTTCCATATAATGATGTAATTTGTAATTAATGTAATTTAAACTTTCTGGAAGATGAATATCACATGTTGCTAATATGTCCATTTTATAACCGATGCAGATCAAAATGTACTCCAGCCTATATTTACAGCCCACCTTCAATTGCCACATTTGGAGCCCTTATGAAGATACAGAATATTGATGTTCTTGAAGGGATATGTACATTCCTGAAGCAAAACCTATGTTAACATGATTGTATTATCATTTGTTATATCTCTACTCGACACACCGTGACAATGTTGTATTACCTGTTGTCTGCTTGGCCACATGACCTTCAGTTCTGAATAAAGTAATCTAAAATTGCAGCTGGAAACCTTTAAACACAGTTACATCCAATCCTGAGGTAAAACTCCTGTTGCGATGACGGTGTATGATTACATAATACAGATTATACTTACTTTCAATCCTATCTGCCATATTCTGCCATCCTTTCGATGTATTTAACCATTACTGCATGGCTTCCTGAAAAAATCAAGTTCTGACTGGTTCCGCTTTCTACAGAGTCATATCCCTTTTTAGTGAAGAGAAAATATTACCGCGAGAGAAAGACCATGAAACACTGTGTACTGTGTTCAAAAAGTCTCAAAAGCAAATATTCATTGAGAAAATATCAATTTAATAATAAACATAAAGAATTTTCTAGATTTCATCTTCTTTTTATTCTTTTTGTTCCTGCCCCATCATCAGGTAAAACTAATAAACAGTTAACTGTGTCCATGGCGTCACAATGCTTATGACGTCACAATGCTAAGACGATGTAATGCATGTGTGAGAAAATCAAGAAGCACCAGATATCCAAATTCACCAATTTGAAACAGCAGAAATCAGATTTACATCAACCGCTTGTGCCAAATCCAAACTTGATAACTACAAGGAGAAAACTGTTGTTAACCTAAGTATAAAAACTCTAAGTTCAGCTCAGAAATCCTTGTTGTTTGAAGGACTTGAAGCTTCAGACAACTCATTTGACTACATTGCAAGCATAGAAAGTGGGTTATAACAACTTGCACCAAACGAAGGTAGATCACTATACTAGGGACCGTGAGGATGACCAAAGATGAAACAAGACGACAAAGTCATCAATGTCCCCTGCAATGGCAAAATACTCTTGTGAATATGTCTACTAGTTATGATTATGTCAAATGTTTTGGTGTGTATATGGCAAAGTGGAAGGAGAGTATTGAATGGTTTTTTAAGTTCTGCTCCAGAAAGGACCACTAACACCAAATTCAGTCGAAGCCAACTTGTTGCCATGGAAACACAAACAATATTGTATTCAGAATTCTTAACTACAAAACAGCACCAGTACACCACCAAACCTATCTATGTTTGGTGAAGAAATATTCAATGGCTTTATAGTTTTGCTCCAGAAAAGAGCACTACCACCAATTTCAGTCGAAGTGAAACTTGTTGCCATGAAAATGCAAAAAAAAATATTATTTAGAATCCGAAAACTACCAAAACGCACTACTACGCCACCAAACCAATCTACGTGCCAAGTGTGGTCAAGAAATATTGAATGGTTTTACAGTTTTATCCTCGACAACCATCATAACCCCAATGCACTTCTGTACCACCCAGACAATCAACACCCTAGAATTAAGTTTACGATGGAAACAGCAGCAGAACAAGCTCCCTTTCTTGGACATCACCATTGCCAACTCCAACTACCGGCTCATCACGTCGGTGTGTCGCAAACCTACCCACGCAGACAAATATATTCATCACCATTCAAACCACCAACCCAAAAATAAACATAAATAGTTACCATACTTGCCAGACGCGCGAAAACAATCCGTACCCCTGACTTACTGTAACAAGAAGTTGACTACATGAAGACAAAATTCATCACATACAATGGTTATCCTAAGAACCTTGTATAAACCACTATAAAGGAAACACAGCAAGATCAAGTTTAGCGTCCTTTAAAACCTGAACCATCTCCTATCCGCATCAACATCCCTTATGTTGGGCCCATCAGCCTCCAAGTCAGCAGACTTCTAACGAAAACGGGCAGCATTGACACAACTTTCTCGCTTGGCAAAACCCTTAAAACTCATTCAAGCTATCTCCAACCCAAAAGGGTGTGTGTCTAAACTGAAATGTGACAGTGGTGACATCTACATTGGTGAGACAAAAACACCAGTAGCTCCACGTGTGAAAGAACACAAACCTTCAGTCGACAAATCAGATCTGAAATCTGCAGTTTCTCAACACATTATGAATAATCCTAATCATGAAATTGACTGGGAAACCGAAGTCGTCGCCAAAAAGAAATAGTGACTGGCGGAAACGCAAATTGATTGAAGCTATCCTCATCAAACGGACAAAACCAGCAATAAACAGGGATCAGGGCGTGTACCTCCCGAATGCATGGCTCATAAAACAATAGACAATACCCTACCTTCGTCATTGTTTCATAAAATCACTGTACCCATGTATACATTTCATGTATACACTGTAATTACTTTACATTCTGTACATGTATAAATAAGTATCTGTACATTTCTAAATTAATCCAATAATTTTGCAGTAAACAATATATTACATATTCATAATAACATGAACTCCTATTATCCCTGTTAGCTGTAGCTATTATGACGTCATGTATTGCGTCGTTATAGCATCGTGGCGTCATAAGCATTGTGACGTCATGGACCCCGACACGTTATATGAAAGAATAGAAAGAAGATGAAATCCAGAACGTTCTTTATGTTCATCAAATAGCATCTTTTAAATTGCGAAATCAAGCATCAATTAAATAATTCAAGCGAATAAACATCTGTTACTGCAGGACACATACCCGACGAAATATGTAATTGAAAAATATATATCATGTGCTAGAGAAAGTTTAATGTCATGTCCATGAGTGAGTGAGTGAAAGTTTAGTTTATATCATGCCTAGCACTCAGCAATATTCCAGCCATATGGCGGCGGACTGTAAATAATCGAGTCTGGACCAGACAATCCAGTGATCAACAGCATGAGCATCGATCCGCGCAATTGGGAACCGATGACATGTGTCAACCAAGTCAGCGAGCCTGACCACCCAATCCCGTTAGTCGCCTCTTACGACAAGCAGAGTCGCCTTTTGTGACAAGCATGGGTTGCTGAAGACCTATTCTACCCCGGTTCTTCACGGGTCTCATGTCCATGAAACATTGTGTGAAAAAAGTCACAAAAACAATATGTTTCAGGCGAATAGACATCTGTATTCAATACCCAAGAAACCAATGATCAACATAATGAGTATGGGTTGTTGGAGAATCGTGTGGAGTCTTTGTCTTAGGTTTATAAGTGGAACAATTTTTTAAAGTCGACAGGTGTTGCTTTTGCCATCATGCATACCTGATGATGAAATAGTTGACACTAGTTATGTAATGTAAGGTAATAATGTAATATAATGTGATGTAATAATGCAACTAAGTAATCTGGGGCAATGTAATGTATTAAGACTAATGCAATAACAACGTCAAGTCTTTTCTCCTCCCGGTGTAAAAGCTATAGGAGGCAATTCTATCAAGGTGAGGCAGGACATCCTCCACAGGCCTGTTCCACTTAACACCACCCTACAAACTGTTGCTGTCCGCATGACTCTGAACATAGGGTTTACACTATGCTCACTCTATCTTCCGCCCTCTTCAACTGTCCGCCTATCAGATCATCAGAACCTGTGTGATCAACTCCCAAAGCCCTGTATAATCATGGGCGACCTGAACGGCCATAACCCTCTATGGTGGAGTACTGATACAAATAATAAGGGAAAGGTCCTTGAAGATTTTCTCTCCAATAATGATCTATGCATCTTCAACGATGGATCAAACACTTATCTCCATCCTGCCACTGGAACATACTCTGCACTGTAATGTTATGTAGGAAGTGTCAAGATCAGTATTTTGCTTCACACTGGAAAAGCTGACTCTGAACATGTAACGGATCGACCAAACGCAACCGGCTGGTTTGGGTATATATGTTACAGGGAATATGTATAATCAGGGAATATGCATAATCCCTGAAAAGTTCAGGTAATATGTGTAATGTCTGATTCACTCAGGGAATATACATAATACCTAAAATTTTCAGGAATTATACATATTCCCTGGTTTTAGGAGAAGTCCTTTAGACATATTCCCTGAAACTGTATCAAAGTTTAAATGATTTTGTTTTTGTTTTTGTGTGTGACACCTTTGATGTAAAAATATAACTTTTAGCTTGTTAAGATAAAACAACTTAATGATTGTAGTAACAACATCTCTGATGAATTCCAACAAGGGTAGCGCTTGTAGATTTAAAGATTTAAGTGCTAATCTCATTTCATTAATCGAGTGAAGTAGTACAAGCTTGTAACAACATTTGATCACAATAATATCAACCAGGATATAAAAAAGAGGACTGGACCAAATTCTCCACTTTATGTAAACAAATCGACACTACTTCCATCCCCAAATCAGATATAAACACTTGAACCTCAATTACAGTAACACTTCAATGGACATCACACATAAATGCATCCCCACTTTTAGATTAAACCCTGCACAAAAAACAGTCCCTTGGTGGAGCCCCGAAATTATTAAAGCTAGAAAAGACAGGGAAAAGGCCCTCAATAAATCAAAGAGGGACCGTTCCAAAATTCATTTGGCTAAAAAACTTCGAAATCAAACTAAAAATCCTACCACGGCAGCAAAAACAACAACATTGGAAATCCTTTTGTAATACCCTCAAGCTAGGCCATAGAAATACCAGAAAACTGTGGAATAAATTTAAAGCCATAAATGGTAATTCTCAATCAATCACCTGGCCAAACCTTCTGGACCTAGCCACAGACAAAGACAGAGCAAATACCATGGCTGCCCACTTTTCGAACACATGTAGCTCCATGAATTACACAACAACAAAACAAAAACCTCCCCCCCCCCACCCCATCTCCCCATCAACAAACCAATCAACATACACGAACATAAATCAGCACTCAAAAACAAAAACTCAGCCTCAGCCACAGGTCCAGATAAGATCAGCTACACCATCCTAAACAAACTCCTACCAAACATGCAAAACCTTACACTACTCCTCTTTAATACATTCTGGACTTCAGGACACATACCCTCTTCCTGGAAAACAGCAAAGGTAGTATCAATTCTCAAACCAGGGAAACCCTAAAACGACCCCGACTCATATTTCCCTTACTTCCCACCTTTGCAAAACTTTAGAAACCATCATAAACAACAGGCTAAAACACGAAATTCATACCAAAAATCTTATTAAGGAGGACCAGAGCGGCTTTCCTCCAAACAGACAAACTTTAGAACATATTTTACATTTGGAACAAGATGTCAAGGTAGCACAGGCACAGAAACAATACACAATGGCCATTTTCATAGACTTCAGTAAAGCATTTGGCACAACGGCCTTATACAGAAACTTCAAAACAATGCCATTCACGGGAGAATTCCAAATTTCATTCACTCTTTCCTAAGCGACCGACATATAACAGTCAAATCTCACAACAAAATTTCGGACCAGTATCCTTTAGAAAATGGAACGCCCCAGGGGAGCATCTTATCCCCAACTTTATTCAATTTCATGACTAACGACATTTTCCCTACAAACACTCCAAAATTTCCACTGCTAAATTTGCCGACGATATTTCCTTCTGGACCTCCTCCACTTCCATTAAACAAGCAACTTCCAAAATGCAAAGAATTCTAATTCATATTCAAAAATGGGCCGAAAAATGGGGCTTCCACATTAATGTTAAAAAACCGTGGGCATCTGATACAAACCCAAGTATATGCAACATTACACACCCAAACTCCACCTTAACAACCAAGAAATTACAATTCAAAAAGAAGCAAAATTCCTAGGAGTAACTGTTGACCAACACCTCAAATGGACACCCCACATTCATTATCTGGTCAACTCATGTCAAAAAGATCTAAACCTCATGCGAGCTATCACTGGCACAAACTGGGGAACTGACAAACAAACCCGTCTACATATATGTGAAACAGGCAAAATTCAAAATCTAAATCCATACAGTATAAAACCCTCAAACTAGCCCTGTGGGTTAGAACTGGTACTTCCCTTAACACACTCCTTCTTCTTACAGGCATCTCTTCAATCACACACAGAATCAACCAAGCTACACTCAATTACTGGGCTGAGGCCCAACACAACCCTATATTCAAACTCATAACAACACAATACAACACACAAAAATCCACAATTAATAAATTCAAAATACATCCAAACAAAGCACCCTGCCTCACTCACCTGACCAGTCTGCTTCATGCACAACAATTAAACAACATCACCAACCCACCTCCCATCACAAGCTACATCCACGACAAACCACCACCTAATACCGACACCATCCTAGCCTCGAGCTCCCTCTTCCTTCAACTACCAAAAATACAGACATTGCCACCAAAACTGATATTATTAACACCCACATCAACCAAACCTACCCTTTCCACACCCACATCTACACTGACGCATCCATTAACACCAACAACCTAACAGACCTAGGCATATATGTACAACAATCCCCCCTCCAACAACAAACCTGCACCACTCAAACCACACCTCCATTAACGGGGTGTTCTCTTTTTGCCTGCACGTATTGTTTAGGGATTACAAATACTAGACCGTACTAATCCTTCCAACAATGGGTATTAAAGCAATAGTCTGTAGTAGAAATGTAAGTATGCCAGCACTTACTGGTAAACAGTAATGTTTATCAGATTTTGTTTATTGCATATAGCACCCGCAAATATACGAATATGAGTCATTTGAAAATATGGTGACATTTTTAATGCAAGCACAATAATGCATATATACAAATATACGAAAATGAATTATCTGACAAATATAATGAAATTATAAATCAGTAAATACACAAGATAAGCGTAAAATGTCACACCAGGAAATAAATATTTATGTGCACTGTGCATTATACATAATTACATACAATTGTATAATTTGTTTCACATCACATAATATTATTGTCCTTCGTCGACAGGTTTTTGCAATTAAATTCCATTTATTATCAGTTTTAAACTTTGTAAGTCACGATATGGCTGAAATATTGCCGTTGTGACTATAAATCTTAACTCACTCACTCACTCACATGACATAATAATCACATTCACAATCCCACAAGATGAGAAACGCCATCACCATAAACAAATGGTGAGACCAGTTAAGAGTCTATGTTTTTCAAGTTCAATTCTTTCTTCAAGGTGCCGGTAATGAACTCCACTTACTTGAACAGATTATAAGTGTGCAGGAACTGGACTGTTAATCCTAATCCGCTTATAGCCAATTAAAGTGCAGGCAAAAAGAGAATACACCTCATTAACACAGCTGAACTAACCGCCATCCTCTCTGCACTGCACTTAATCCCCAATCTCAAACAAGCAAACTTCTTAATAATAACCGACTCACTCAGTGCCATCAAGCAGATAAACAACATGCATTCCAAATCTCGTAACGACATTATTCATAATATCATCCAACAGTTACATAGACTCAAGGCCACAAATAAAACCGTCACATTTCTCTGGATACCCGGCGACACTCACAACACTGGAAACAATATAGAAGACTCAGCAGCAAAGCGCGCCACCACACACCCTCACCACCCATTAACTTGCACACATCCAAGTCCGAAATAAAACAAATCATCCAAACTCACACTACTTATGGACCGTTCATAATTTATGGCAAGGGGTTTGGTGATGATTTTTATGGAGAAGCATGTACAATGTGAATGCCCCCCCCCCCTTAAATGTATGTACAAAGTAAGTGACTCCCCTGCATGTCATGTACAAAATCAATGTCCCCCATAATTATGCCCATAATTTTTAAATATTTATAATTTTTAATAATATTTATGTATTCATGTGCAAATGTATGACCCCTCGACCCCCACACACAGTAGATGTGTTGGATTTATGAACAGGTATAGCATAGTGGGACATATAACATGATTGCAGTTAGGCTGCATAGTTGAAATATGGAGACTTATAAAAGAAAGAAAAAGGGTTTAAGTTGGGGCGTGGGGGTTGGGGGTGGAATTGGTGTGTTTGGGGAGCGAAGAAAGCAGTGAGGCAGGGGCCGTAGCTAGTTGTTGATTGCTGCGAGCGAGCTAGCTGAGGTGGGTGGCCTTGACCTTGTAAGGGAGAGGTTGATCATGAGCTGGTTTGTTTACAGACGGCCTGGCTGTGGGGAGTGTGCAGACGTCGTAGAAGACAACTAGTGCTATGGATAAGTGAAATTGATTCCCAGGTCTAAATGTATAGGCTTGTGGTGTTGTAAGCTTAAGACTGATAGTATGGATAAGTGAAATTTTGAAGCCTGGTCTAAATGTATATGCTTGTAATCAGTAGGGTTCAGAAATTTGTTTGGGATGTTCTAATTTTTTTCTAGTAGGTTGGAGTTTTGTAGGAAAGTGGCAAGGGCTTGGAAGATAGCGGGCGGATTGTGAGGGTTGAGGAGTAAGTGAATATTATTGCGGTATTTTATGGGTATGTTGCTGTGTAGTTGCTTAATGTCTGTTTGTTGTAGGTAGCAATGTGTGAGTATGTGGTTTATGTCTTCTTGTGTATTGCACCGTGTGTATAAGCCATCTGGGTGTCTGTTTTGTTTGTAAAGTGTGTAGTATAAGTTTGTAGTGCCTGTAATTAGTCTGTTTATAGCCGTGTCAATGTTTTTGATGTTTGAGTATGTGGGGATTTTTCTTCTTGGAGATTTTATAATAGAGGTGACCCAAGTTGATTTGTTTGTGCTGATGTTGTGTTGGAAGCTTGTATTTAGTATGTTTGTTTTAATGAGTTGTGTGATTTCTGGTTTTGGATGTGTGAAAGTTGATGTTTGGTGACATGTGGGATGTGGCGAGTTTGGCTGCGGTGTCAGCAGTGTCATTTCCTAGGATGTTTGAGTGACTGGGTTCCATATGAATGTGAAATTTTTGTTTAAGCGATTGAGAGAGTCGGTTTCAATTATTTTATTGTGAATGAGGACTGGGCGAGATTTGGAGTGCATGTTGTGTAGTTGTTTGATGGAGTTGAGTGAGTCGGTAAGGATAAGGAAGTTTGTTTTGGGGAGGGGAGAGTGTTAGGTGCAGCACAGTGAGGATGGCTGTTAGTTCTTCAGTGTTTATTGTTGTGTGTATGGTATAGTGGAAGTTGGTTGTAATGGTGACAGGCCGGGAAAGCCACATTTAAAAAATGACTATTGCCGGGAAGGCCACATTTCAATTACATGGCTGTAGCCGGTAAAGCCACATTTCCAATAGATTAATTAAGTAATGGATTACCGTAACCGAAGAAAGAGTGTCCCCATGCATAATGTTGTTTTCACAAGAAAAAAACTAATAATCTGTCCTACTCACAAGCGTGGTGTTTAGCAATACCGGTCAAGGACTGTGCCTATTTATGATTCTGAACCACATTGTACAGTACAACCAGAAATTATTGAGAATTTAAGATTGTAATTATTATTTTTTTTCACTCATTATTCACGTATTAAATGTGAATATAAGCAGAACATAACTCCTGGTTAACACTACCTTAAGTGACACCTCCACCTACAAACTACTGTCTAAGGACCCAAATACAAAGGTAGAATCTAAACATAAGACAAAACTGAAAACTTCTCATGACAACAGTGAGATTAATGATATCATACACAACAAACTGAACCCCAACAACTCCCAGCCACCTTACGCTCATGCCACTGTCAAAATTCAAAAATCGCCAGTGAAGACCAGAATTTTAGTGTGCTCCCGATGATCGGTATTTTACAATACTGCCTAGCTCCTGTCGAAACTTTTAGCACTATTAGGCAAAGAAGGTAAATTCTTCATCAGTGATTCACCATCGTTTGTTAACAAACTTAAGGATTACCAAACTAGTGGCACCATGGCGTGGTAGACGTATTCACTAACATTCCGCTAGAAAGACGACACATGTCATAGGTTCCCAATTGCGCAGATCGATGCTCATGCTGTTGATGACTGGATTGTCTGGTCCAGACCCGATTATTTACAGACCGCCGCCATATGGCTGGAATATTGGTGAGTGCGGCGAAAAACTCAACTCACTCACTCTCATGACTGAGATATTATGACCAACTTTGAGGAAATTGCTCTGGCTACTTCACCATTTTAACCACTATTATTGCACAGGAAGGTTGATGATACTTCCTCCATCCTCGACAACCATCATGACCCCAGTGCACTTCTATACCACCTCAACAATCAACGCGCTAGAATTAAGTTTACGATGGAAACAGAGCAGTAGAACAAACTCCCTTTCTTGGACATCGCCATTGACAACTTCAACAACCAGCTCACCACGCCAGTCTATCGCAAACCTACCCACACAGGCCAAAATATTAATAACCTGTGAAACCACCAACCCTAAAATCAAAAGAGCAATTGTTACCACACTTGCCAGACGCGCGAAAACAATCCGTACCCCTAACTTACTGCAACAAGAAGCTGACTACCTGAAGACAAAAGTGATCACATGCAATGGTTATCCTAAGAACCTTGTAGAAACAACTATAAAGAAAACACAGCAAGATCAAGTTCAGCGTCCTTTAAAACCTGAACCATTTCCCATCCGCATCAACATCCCGTATGTTGGGCCCATCAGCCACCAAGTCAGCAGACGTCTAAAGAAAACGCCCTGCATTGACACAACTTTCTCGCTTGGTAAAACTCTTAAAACTCATTCAGGCTATCTCCAACCCAAAAGGGTGTGTGTCTAAACTGAAATGTGACAGTGGTGACATCTACATTGGTGAGACAAAAACACCAGTAGCTACACGTGTGAAAGAACACAAACCTTCAGTCGACAAATCAGATCTGAAATCTGCAGTTTCTCAACACATTATGAATAATCCTAATCATGAAATTGACTGGGAAACCGAAGTCGTCGCTAAAAAGAAATAGTGATTGGCGGAAACGCAAATTGATTGAAGCTATCCTCATCAAACGGACAAAACCAGCAATAAACAGGGATCAGGGCGTGTACCTCCCGAATGCATGGCTCATAAAACAATAGACAGCACTCTACCTTCGTCATGATTTCATAAACTCACTGTACCCATGTATAAATTTCATGTATACACTGTAATTACTTTACATTCTATACATGTATAAATAAGTATCTGTACATTTCTAAATTAATCCAATAATTTTGCAGTAAACAATATATTACATATTCATAATAACATGTACTCCTATTAGCCCTGTTAGCTGTAGCTATTATGACGTCATGTATTGCGTCGTTATAGCATCGTGGCGTCACAAGCATTGTGACGTCATGGACCCCGACACGTTATATGAAAGAATAGAAAGAAGATGAAATCCAGAACGTTCTTTATGTTCATCAAATAACATCTTTTAAATTGCGAAATCAAGCATCAGTTAAATAATTCAAGCGAATAAACATCTGTTAGTGCAGGACACATACCCGACGAAATATGTAATTGAAAATATATATCATGGCTAGAGAAAGAAATGTCATGTGAGTGAGTGAGTGAGTGAGTTTAGTTTTACGCCGCACTCAGCAATATTCCAGCCATATGGCGGCGGTCTGTAAATAATTGAGTCTGGACCAGACAATCCAGTGATCAACATCATGAGCATCGATCTGCGCAATTGGGAACCGATGACATGTGTCAACCAAGTCAGCGAGCCAGACCACCCGATCCCATTCGTCGCCTTTTACGACAAGCAGCGTCGCCCTTTGTGACAAGCATGGGTTGCTGAAGACCTATTCTACCCCCGATCTTCACGGGTCTCATGCCAATGAAACATTGTGTGAAAAAAGTCACAAAAACAATATGTTTCAGGCGAATAAACACCTGTATTCAATACCCAAGAAACCAATGATCAACATAATGAGTATGGGTTGTTGGAGAATCGTGTGGAGTCTTTTTCTTACGTTTATAAGTGGAACAATTTTTTAAAAGTCGACAGGTGTTGCTTTTGCCATCATGCATATCTGATGATAGAATAGTTGACACTAGTTATGTAATGTAACGTAATAATGTAATATAATGTGATGTAATAATGCAACTTAGTAAACTGAGGCAATGTAATGTTTTAAGACTAATGCAATAACAACGTCAAGTCTATTCTTCTCCCGGTGTAAAAGCTACAGGAGGCACTTCTTTCGTGGTGAGGCGGGACATCCTCCATAGCCCTGTCCCAATTAACACCACCTTACAAACTGTTGCTGTCCGCATGACTCTGAACATAGGGTTTACACTATGTTCACTCTATCTTCCGCCCTCCTCAACTGTCCGCCTATCAGATCATCAGAACTTGTGTGATCAACTCCCAAAGCCCTGCATAACCATGGGCGACTTGAACGGCCATAACCCTATATGGTGGAGTACTGATACAAATAATAAGGGAAAGGTCCTTGAAGATTTTCTCTCCAATAATGATCTATGCATCTTCAACGATGGATCAAACATTTATCTCCATCCTGCCACTGGAACATACTCTGCACTGTAATGTTATGTAGGAAGTGTCAAGATCAGTAATTTGCTTCACACTGGAAAAGCTGACTCTGAACATGTAACGGGTCGGCCAAACGTAACCGGCTGGTTTGGGTATATATGTTACAGGGAATATGTATAATCAGGGAATATGTATAATCCCTGAAAAGTTCAGGTGATGTGTGTAATGTCTGATTCACTCAGGGAATATACATAATACCTAAAACTTTCAGGAATTATACATATTCCCTGGTTAGTTAACATCTCTGATGAATTCCATCAAGGGTCTTTTTAGACATATTCCCATGAAACTATTAAAGTTTAAATGTTTTTGTTTTTGTTTTTGTGTGTGACACCTTTGATGTAAAAATATAACTTTTAGCTTGTTAAGATAAAACAACTTAATGATTGTAGTAACAACATCTCTGATGAATTCCAACAAGGGTAGCGCTTGTAGATTTAAAGATTTAAGTGCTAATCTCATTTCATTAATCGACAAACCAATCGACATACACAAACTTAAATCAGCACTCAAAAACAAAAAGTCAGCCTCAGCCACAGGTCCAGATAAGATCAGCTACACCATCCTTAACAAACCTCTACCAAACATGCAAAACCTTACACTACTCCTCTTTAATAAATTCTGGACTTCAGGACACATACCCTCTTCCTGGAAAACAGCAAAGGTAGTATCAATTCTCAAACCAGGGAAACCCTAAAACGACCCCGACTCATATTTCCCTTACTTCCCACCTTTGCAAAACTTTAGAAACCATTATAAACAACAGGCTAAAACACGAAATTCATACCAAAAATCTTATTAAGGAGGACCAGAGCGGCTTTCCTCCAAACAGACAAACTTAAGAACATATTTTACATTTGGAACAAGATGTCAAGGTAGCAAAGGCACAGAAACAATACACAACGGCCATTTTCATAGACTTCAGTAAAGCATTTGGCACAACGGCCTTATACAGAAACTTCAAAGCAATGCCATTCACGGGAGAATTCCAAATTTCATTCACTCTTTCCTAAGCGACCGACATATAACAGTCAAATCTCACAACAAAATGTCGGACCAGTATATTTTAGAAAATGGAACGCCCCAGCGGAGCATCTTATCCCCAACTTTATTCAATTTCATGACTAACGACATTTTCCCTACAAACACTCCAGAAATTTCCACTGCTAAATTTGCCGACGATATTTCCTTCTGGACCTCTTCCACTTCCATTAAGCGAGCAACTTCCAAAATACAAAGAATTCTAATTCATATTCAAAAATGGGCCGAAAAATGGGGCTTCCACATTAATGTTAAGAAACCCGTGGGCATCTGATACAAACCCAAGTATGTGCAAAATTACACACCCAAACTCCACCTTAACAACCAAGAAATTACATTTCAAAAAGAAGCAAAATTCCTAGGAGTAACTGTTGACCAACACCTCAAATGGACACCCCACATTCATAACCTGGTCAACTCATGTCAAAAAGATCTAAACCTCATGCGAGCTATCTCTGGCACAGACTGGGGACAGGGACAAACAAACCCGTCTACATATATATGAAACATTAATAATGTCTAAAATCGACTACGCAGCTCCGGTCCTCCACTACCTCTCTTCAGGCAAAATTCGAAAGCTCAATTCCATACAGTATAAAACCCTCAAACTAGCCCTGGGGGTTGGAACTGGTACTTCCCTTAACACACTCCTTCTTTTATAGGCATCTCTTTAATCACACACAGAATCAACCAAGCTACACTCAATTACTGGGCTGGGGCCCAACACAACCCCATATTCAAAATCATAACAACAAAATACAACAACACAAAAAAATCCACAATTACAAATTCGAACTACATCCAAACAAAGCACCCTGCCTCACTCACCTGACCAGTCTGCTTCATACACAACAATTAAACAACATCCCCAACCCACCTCCCATCACAAGCTATATCCACGACAAACCACCACCTAATACGGACACCATCCTAGCCTCGAGCTCCCTCTTCCATCAACTACCCAAAAATACAGACATTGCCACCAGAACTGATATTATTAACACCCACATGAACCAAACCTATCACTTCGACACCCACATCTACACTGACGCATCCATTAACACCAACAACCTAACTGACCTAGGCATATATGTACAACAACACCCCTCCATCTCTAACAACAAACCTGCACCACTCAAACGACACCTCCATTAACGGGGTGTTCTCTTTTTTGCCTGCACGTACTGTTTTGAGATTGAAATTACTAGACCGTACTAATCCTTCCAACAATGGGTATTAAAGCTATAGTCTGTAGTAGAAAAGCAAGTGTGCCAGCACTTACTGGTAAACGGTAATGTTTATCGGATTTTGTTTATTGCATATAGCACCCGCAAATATACGAATATGAGTCCTTTGAAAATATGGTGACATTTTTAATTTTACTAACATTGTAACATAATATGCATGCACAATAATGCATATATACAAATATACGAAAATGAATTATCTGACAAATTTAATGAAATTATAAATCAGCAAATACACAAGATAAGCGTAAAATGTTACACCAGGAAATAAATATTTATGTGCACTGTGCATTATACCTAATAACATACAATTGTATAATTTGTTTCACATCACATAATATTAGTGTCCTTCGTCGACAGGTTTTTGCAATTTAATTCCATTTATTATCAGTTTATAACTTTGTAAGTCACGATATGGCTGAAATATTGCCGATGTGACTATAAATCTCACCAACTCACTCACATGACATAATAATCACATTCACAATCCCACAAGATGAGAAACGGCATTACCATAAACAAATGGTGAGACCAGTTAAGAGTCTATGTTTTTCAAGTTCAATTCTTTCTTCAAGGAGCTGGTAATGAACTCCACTTACTTGAACAGACTATAACTGTGCAGGAACTGGACTCTTAATCCTAATCCGCTTATAGCCAATTAAAGTGCAGGCAAAAAGAGAATACACCTCATTAACACAGCTGAACTAACCGCCATCCTCTCTGCACTGCACTTAATCCCCAATCTCAAACAAGCAAACTTCTTAATAATAACCGACTCACTCAGTGCCATCAAGCAGATAAACAACATGCATTCCAAATCTCGTAGCGACATCATTCATAATATCATCCAACAATTACATAGACTCAAGGCCACAAATAAAACCATCACATTTCTCTGGATACCCGGCGACACTCCACAAACACTGGAAACAATATGGAAGACTCAGCAGCAAAGTGCGCCACCACACACCCCCTCACCACCCATTAACTTGCACACATCCAAGTCCGAAATAAAACCAATCATCCAAACTCACACTACTTATGGACCATTCATAATTTATGGCAAGGGGGTTTGGTGATGATTGTTATGGAGAAGCATGTACAATGTGAATGACCCCCCCCCCCTTAAATGTATGTACAAAGTAAGTGACTCCCCCTGCATGTCATGTACAAAATCAATGTCCCCCTCCTGCCCATAATTTTTTAATTATATTTATGTACAAAATGTATGACCCCCCAACCCCCACCACATCCACACAGTAGATGTGTTAGATTATGAACAGGTATAGCATAGTGGGACATATAACATGGTTGCAGTTAGGCTGCATAGTTGAAATATGGAGACTTATAAAAGAAAGAAAAAGGGTTTAAGTTGGGGCGTGGGGGGTGGGGGTGGAATTGGTGTGTTTGGGGAGCGAAGAAAGCAGTGAGGCAGGGGCCGTAGCTGGTTGTTGATTGCTGCGAGCGAGCTGGCTGAGGTGGGTGGCCTTGACCTTGTAAGGGGAGAGGTTGATCATGAGCTGGTTTGTTTTCAGACGGCCAGGCTGTGGGGAGTGTGCACACGTCGTAGAAGACAACTAGTGCTATGGATAAGTGAAATTGATTCCCAGGTGTAAATGTATAGGCTTGTGGTGTTGTAAGCTTAAGACTGATAGTATGGATAAGTGAAATTTTGAAGCCTGGTTTAAATGTATATGCTTGTAATCAGTAGGGTTCAGAAATTTGTTTGGGATGTTCTAATTTTTTATCTAGTAGGTTGGAGTTTTGTAGGAAAGTGGCAAGGGCTTGGAAGATAGCGGGCGGATTGTGAGGGTTGAGGAGGGTTGTTAGTTCTGCAGTGTTTATTGTTGTGTGTATGGTATAGTGGAAGTTGGTTGTAATGGTGACATGCCGGGAAGGCTACATTTCAATTACATGGCTGTAGCTGGTAAAGCCACTTTTCCAATTGATTAATTAAGTAATGGATTACCGTAACCGGTGAAAGAGTGTCCCCATGCATAATGTTGTTTTCACAAGAAACTAATAATCTTTCCTACTCACAAGCGTGGTGTTTAGCAATACCGGTCAAGGACTGTCCCTATTTATGATTCTAAACCACATTGTACAGTGCAACCAGAAAGTATTGATACTTTGAGATTGTAATATTTTTTTTTCACTCATTATTCACGAATTAAATGTTAGCAGAACATAACTCCAGATTCAAAGACAAGTGAACTGTTAGTATTTTGTCAAGTCACCTAGGCAGCGATGCTTCAAAGAAGTTAGAAAGTCGTGGTCCATGCGGTCCCAATAACGGGCCACCTCTTTTTTCATTTCAGCAGTATTTGTCAGATTTTTCTTATAGACACTTTCCTTCATAAGTCCCCAAAATATTTTCTATTGGATTTAGATCAGGGCTATAGCTTAGTCAATCTAATAATGTCATATTTTGGGTCCGAAACTAGGCCTGGGAATGCTTTGAACGATGTTTTGGGTCGTTGTCCTGCTGGAAAATCCAAAAATTTCCATAGAACACGTGAGCAGATGGAAGTAAATGTCCCTCGGGAATATATGTGTACCACTCACTGTTCATATTCCCTTCAAATACACAGAGGGGGCATTGACCCTAACACAGATATGCCACCCCACACGTTAAATTTCGGATTGTACTTTGGGCGCTGATACAAAGGTTTTCCAGTTTGTTTGGTCCAGAATTTCAGTGTATTAGGAAACAGCCACACAGAACTTTCATCTTAAATAATCACATTGTCCCAGATAAAATTTCTATGCCGTAAACACCAGTTCAACCTTCGCTCCTTTTGTTCAGGTTTCAGGATCGGTGATTAAATTCCTCGACTTTTCTGCCAACCCATTGCATGTAGCTCAGTTCTAACTGTCTCCTTACAGACAGCCACAGTTCCTCTATCAATCATATCCAGCCTTACGTTTTATAAACTCCTTTGTTTGTGTTTGGAAACAAGAATACCAAGCCGCCTCCTGTCACCGACAGCCCATTTTCTGGGCCTACCTGCGCCTCCCTGGTGCTCAATGCCATATCCATTTGCAATATTTTTTTCAAAACACGATAAACAGTGGACAAATGGATGCCTGTTCTACTTGAAATTACTTTAGCTGATCTGATGTCCTTGTTATAATACTGTACAATCAGCTTCCTCTTTTCTAAATCATCCATACTGGGGATCACTGAAAATGTCGTCTGCTAGCAGGTAAACAAAGGGGGATAACTCTTCACAAACTAATGAAAAAGGATTAACGGAGTTGTCTCTCTTGAATGAAATCAAGCACTTGATAGCTGGTCAAGGTTGTTTATACTAGAAATCCAATTCAACATATTCCTAAAATTCTCAACAATTTCTGGTCATACTATATAACATTGTTTTCACAAGAAACTAATAATCTTTCCAACTCACAAGCGCGGTGTTTAGCTTCTTCACTCAGAGTTTATTACTCAAAATGGAACCACTTCCGGTGGTACATGAGTACATAATGCAGAATATACAAAGTATGCAGGAGGGTGACAGGGAATATGCCCAATGATTATTATTATATGTAATATAACTATTAGTATATCATATTGTGCTAATTATAAAAACAAAACCTGTTGTGATCTCAATAAAACTATGAGGAAACATGTCTTGTTTTGTTAAATACGGTAACATGTTTGAATCACTAAGCATGTTTTGACAGCATAGCCAGGAGAGCCACATTCCATGTTCACGTAACCTTAACTATAGCCGGGAGAGACACATCAGTTTAGGCTATGTGTTTCGGAAATGTGTCTCTCCCGGCCTGTAACCGTTGTAATGTTGTGTGTGTGTGTGTGTGTGTGTGTGTGTGTGTGTGTGTGTGTGTGTGTGTGTGTGTGTGTGTGTGTGTGTTTTGAATGCCTTGACCTGTGATTTTTGTTCTGGTAGTTTTGTGGGTGTCTTTATGTAGCTGCTTGAGGGTTGTGTCTAGGGTGGTGTCTGTGATGGGTGGAGGTTTGTCGTGAATGGAGCTGGTAATGGAAGGTGTGTGTTGTATGGTGTTTAGCTGTTATGTATGTAGCAGACTGTATAGGTGGGTGAGGCATGAAGCTTTAGATGGGTTAGATTTGAACTCTTTAAGTGTTGATTTTTTAATGTTGTATTTTTTGCGATTAGCTTGAAGATAGGGTTGTGTTGGACCCCAGCCCAGTAAGTGAGTGTGGTTTGGTTTATTCTTTGTGTGATTGAAGAGGTGCCTGTGAGTAGAAGTAATGTATTAAGAGAGGTACCACTCTTCGTGCCGAGGGCTAGTTTGAGGGCTTTAAATTGCACTCAATTGAGTTTTTGTAGATTACAGGGGAGGGGTTGTAGAGGACCAGGGCGGCGTAGTCCAGTCTCGACAGTATAATTAAGAGTTTTATCTATGTTGATAAGTGTATGTTCGTCGGCACCCCAGTTTGTGCCATTGATGGCTCGCATTAAGTGTAAATCTTTTTGACATGAGTTGACCAAGTTATGAATGTGGGGTGTCCATGTCATATGGTGGTCGAAGGTTACTCCTAGGATGTTTGGCTTCTTTTTTTAAACTCAATTTATTGGTTATTTAGATGTAGTTTGGGGGGTATAATTTTGCATATGCTGTGTTTTGAATAATATGCCCACAGTTCTTTGGACATTAATGTGGAACCCCCAATTTTGGCCCAGTTTTCGATGAAATTTAGCATTTTTTATATTTTAGTGGATGCCTGTTTAACTGAAGTGGAGGAAGTCCAAAATGAAATATCATCTGCAAATTTGTCAGTTGTAATCTGGAAATATGTCATTAATCATGAAGTTGAATAAAGTTGGGGATAATATGCTCCCCTGGGGGGTTCCATTTTCTAGAGGATAAGGATCCGAAATGGTGCTGTGAGATTTGATTGTTATTTGTCTGTCGTTTAAGAAGGAGTGAATGAAATTTAGAATTCGGCCGTGAATGGCATGTTTTTGAATTTTTTGTAGTAGGCCGTTGTGCCAAACCATGTCGAAAGTTTTACTGAAATCGATAAAAATGGCCATAGTGTATTGTTTCTGTGCCTGTGTTACTTTAATATCTTGTTCCAAATGTAAAATGTGGTCTAAAGTTTGACGGTTTGGAGTAAAGCCGCTCTGGTCCTCCTTAATTAGGTTGTTTGTTTGAATGAGGTGTTTGAGCCTGTTATTGTCCCCCGTAAAGCGTTTTGCGGGGGGTATTAAAATGGACTCCGTCCGTGCGTGCGTCCGTCCGTCCGTGCACATTTGTCTTTTCCTGAGCAGAACTCTAAAACCGTTCAATATTTCGTCACCGAACTTGACACATACAGGGATCTGGTGGTGTACTGGTGCCTTTTGGTAGTTTTGGAATTCTGAATAAAATATTTTTGGCGTTTCCATGGCAACAAGTTTGACTTAGACCGAAATTGGTGGTTGTGCTCTTTTCCGGAGCAGAAATCTAAAACCGTTCACTACTTCTTCACCAAACTTGTCACATAGATTGGTCTGACGGTGTACTTGTGCCTTTTGCTAGTTTTGGATTTCTGAATAACATATTTTTGGCATTTCCATGGCAACAAGTTTGACTTAGACTGAAATTGGTGATAGTGCTCCTTTGCTCTTTGAAAAACTTTCAATACTCTCCTTCCACTTTTCTATATACACACCTAAATATTTGACATATTCATAACTCGTAGACATAATCATGAAGAGTATTTTGCCATTGCGGGGGCTATTGATGACTTTGTCTTCTTGTTTATAATACAGAGGTGGGAGGTGAGAAATATGGGACGGTATGAGTCATGCTCGTTGTTGGGTTTCCCTGGTTTGAAAATTGGTACCACCCTGGCTGTTTTCCATGTGATGGGTATAGTTCCTGAGGTCCAGATATGGTTGAAGAGAGGGATTGTGAGGTTTTGCATGTTGGGAGTGTGTTTGTTGAGTATGGTGTATGCAATGGTATCTGGACCAGGGGTTGAGGCTGTTTGTTTGTTTTAAAGAACTGATTTGAGTTCATGGATGTTGATGATTTTGTTTATTGGTAGATCCGGGGTAGGGGTGGGGATGGGCGGGAGAGTAGGTGTGTGTGTGTGTGTTTTTTATGGTGTTTTGGAAGGAGGGGGGCTGGGGTAGTTGGTGGAGCTGCTTGTGGCCGAGAAGTGAGCAGCAAATGCATTAGCTTTGTCTTTGTTTGTGGCTAGGTCCGGAAAGTTTGTTAGTCCTAGTTTGCCTTAGGGTAAAACAAAATTTTCTCCAATGGTTGATTTTTGCTGCCTTGATAATTTTTTTAGTTTTATTTCGTAGTTGTTTAGCCAAATATAATTTTGAACAGTCCCTTTTTGATTGGTTAAGGGCCTTTTTTCTAGCCTTTCTGGCATTGATGATTCCTGAGCTCCACCATGGGACTGTTGTTTGTGCAGGGTTGTACCGAATAGTGGGGATGCATTTATCTGTGATGTCTAGGATGGTGTTTGTAAGGTTGCTGTTGAATGTGTCAATTTCTGGGTTGTAGATGGTTGAGGTGTCTATTTGTTTGCATAATGTAGTGAATTTGTGCTAGTCTGCTTTTTGTATATTGTACCTGGTTTCTGTGGGTGTGGAGGGGGTGGTGGTGGTGGGTGAGGTGGTGGTGGGGACATGTGATGTTATGGGGATTTTGATGGGGTAGTGGTCGCTGCCCCAGGTGTCATTGTGTACCTCCGAGATACAGGCTTGTGTGAGTTTGGATGTAGTGAGTGTGATGTCTATGGCTGTGGGTGAGTGAAGGTGGGAGAGGGGGTAACGGGTGGGTTGGTTGTCGTTTAAGGAATTTAGGTTATGTTTGTCTAGCCAGTCAGTAAGGCGGGTTCCATTTATGTCGGTGAAAGGTCTTGTGTCCCACAGTGGGTGATGAGCACTGAAATCTCCGAGTATAATGGTATCGGGGCCTATGAACATAGAAAGTGTGTCCAAATCTTGGTTATTGAGTTTGTAACAGGGTCTTCTATAAACGTTAATAATGGTGATTTCTTTGTTGTTGAGTTTAGTTTTGATACCCAGGACTTCTAAATCTTGGACGGGAATTTGCAAAATGTCATAGTTTAGTTTCTCTGTAATGAAGATGCCCATACCCCCACTAGGGGGCGGCTGGGTGATTATATGGCCGAGGTCTGTCTTTCCGGATGTAATTATAGCCTGGTAATTTGAAGGCGTTTTGGGGGGATAATTTGGTTTCTTGCAGAGCTATAAAATAGGGGGAAATTTTGTTTTGGGCGATGAGTGCCTTAAGCTATACTCGGAGACAGTTACAGTTCCACTGTATTAACGCCATGGTTACAGTAATTTGCAAGAGGAAATTTATAAATACCATGGGGTGGGGCTTGAATTTGTAATAAAGGGGGTTAAGTGCTAGAGTAGCTTAGTGTTGTTTGGTTTAGAAAGGGCTTTAAAGGGCGATGAGAAGGCTGGCTAGACTTTTGTGGTAGAGTTTGGACTTGTGTGAGAGCGTGTGAAGTTTTTTGGCTGTATGATTTTCCATGAATGTTGCTGCTATTATGAATTCTACTATTTTGTTGAGGTTTTGGTTAAGTTTTTGTGGTGTGAGGGTGACAGTGTTTTTTTTATGTTGTTGTTTGTTTGTTTTGTTTTTTTAAATTTATTTAATTATTTTTATTTCATATATTTTTTTATTTTGTTTTAAAAGCCGCAATGTTTTTGAGGGTGGATTATGGGTTTGTTGGAGAGGTTGGGGTTGGGTGGTTTAGGGTGGGAGGTAGTGGTGTGTGGAGGGTTGGGGTGTGTGTGTGGGTTTGGGGCGGGTTTGTAGGGGTGGGGTTGTTTGGGTGGGTGAGTTTTGGGTGGGTAACTTTGGAAGGTGGGGTGTGATGGTTTTGGGGGTGGTTGGGTGGAGCGGGTTTTGCGGGGTTTGGGTGGAGGTGGGGCGGAGGAGGGGAGTGGGGAGGAAGATGAGTTTGCAGAGGAGATAGTGTATGGAGAAGATGATTGCGCTGAGAGGAGTGAGTGGTAGGCTAGCATTGTGCATGCTAGTTTGGGCACGTCGGTTTGTTTTATGTGTTTACTTAGTTGAAGTATGTGCTTTTGTTTGTTTGGGCAAGTGGTTTGTGTTGAGATATGGCCGTGTGTGTCACAGTGTGTGCAGTATTTCTGGTATGTACATTCTTCTATTGTGTGATTGTCCGACCCGTATTTTGGACATAAAATGGGTGATCTGCATGTGTTGGCTGTGTGTGTGTATGAGAAACAGTATTTGCATTGTTGTTGGTGTTCCGGATTGGGTGAACTTTGTATGATAGTGCTCCAAAGGTGATATGGGTGGGGAATGTGGTGGTGTCAAATGTGAGGAAGGTTGTTTGGGTGTTGGTGTTGTACATGGTGGGTTCTTTGTTGTTGATTGTCCTGAAATGTGTGATTTTGGGTTGATTTTGGATAGTGTTGGCGATGTCGATGTAGTGTTGAATGTCTGTTTCTGTTTCCCTTGCAATACGTACTACCCCCTGTATGGATGATTGCCACCGTGGTATCTGCCAACTGATCTGTTTGCCATCTACGAGTGTGTGTTTGAGAATGTCGGTGAGCGTTTGTGTATCTGTGAATGTAATTTTGAAGCCCTGGCCTCAATTATTTATATATTTGTATTGGATGTGTTGTTGTTGGAGGCATAATGCAAATTTGTTGACTGAGTATGTGTGGTTTAGTGGAGTGTTGGTATTGGTGGCGAAGGCTAGAAGAACATGTTTGTTGTTTTGAGGTTGGGGGTAGGGGGGTGTATCTTGGGCGCATTGTTTCTTATTGTAGTGGGTGTTTTCATTGGGTGAAATGTGTGGTCGTTTTGCATTTTGGTGGTTTTGGTAGTGGTACTGGGGAGGTTGGGGGTTGGAGGGGGTAGTTGTAATTGGCTGAGAGGGTAGTAGTGACTCAAGGTCAAGGCCAAAGTTTATAGGAATAGGATCAATTTGATGTGGTGATGTGAGGTGTGGGAAGTCTTTGGTTGGGGTTGAGAATAGTGATGTTGAGAGGAGGGAGGGGCCATGATGCATAGGGTGGGGGAGGGGGGTGAAGAGGGGTAGTGTGTTGTGGGTTTGGAGGGTATGTACACTATTACAAACAAGATACAAACAGTTTAGGAAACATAGATACAGTGTAGGATAGCAAGTTTCAGATTGATGAAAGTTTGATTTGTTTTTAGTTCGTAGAGTTTGTTATATACACAATGAGAGAGTCACAGGTGAACACTTGCGGTTTCCTGGCAACTTTTAACTGATTAATAATGTCATCCTCACCATCAAACATAAATATTATCTATATTGCATTGTATGTATGGCCAGAGGCCCACGTGGCTTGCGTCAATAAAATCTGTCTGTCTGTCTGTCTGTTAACTTTCGCGAGTTGGTAAGCTGTGTTCTGATTGGTCAATCCAAAAGGTTAGGTGACGCGACCTTCTACTAGGCTTTGTTACACTCAGTATAGCAGTGCAACGAATAATACTGAGCCTTAGTTTAATTAGACTGGAATGCAATATTATGTAATAAGATTGTAATGTTATGTGATAAGAATGTTCTGTTGTGTGAAAGAATGTAATGTTATGTGATAAGAATATTTTGTTATGTGATAAGAGTGTAATGTTATGTGATAAGAGTGTAATGTTATGTAATAAGAAAGTTCTGTTATGTGTTAAGAATGTTATGTGATAAGAATGTTCAGTTATGTAAAAAGAATGTAATGTTATGTAATAAGAATGTTCTGTTATGTAAAAAAAATGTAATGTTATGTAATACGAATGTTCTGTTATGTGTTAAGAATGTTATGCGATAAGAGTGTTCAGTTATGTAGAATGTTATGTGATAAGAGTGTTCTGTTATGCAATAATAATGGTCTGTTATGTAATAATAATGTTCTGTTATGTGATAAGAATGTTCTGTTATGTAGTAAGAATGTAATGTTATGTAGTAAGAATGTTACGTAATGTAATAGGAATGTAATGTTATGTAATAAGAATGTTCTGTTATACAATGTAATAAGAATGTTATGTAATAAGAATTGAAAGTAATGTTATAAGAATGTAATGTTATTTAATACGAATGTTCTGTTATGCAATGTACTAAGAATTTATGTAATAAGAATGTACTGAAATATTACACAATGCGATTGTAATATTATGTAATGTAATAAGAATGTAATTTAATGGTATGCAAAATAATGTTTTGGTGCAGGTCACTTTGAGGGACATTCTCTAATGAAATGAACTGCGAATAGTTTCATCAGAAAGAAATGCCTTGCATGATACTGCATCGTGTTTTGTGTTTGTTAAAACGACAAAATTTAATACATGTGATCTCTAGGGTGGGCTATACATTCTCTCTCTCTCTCTCTCTCTCTCTCTCTCTCTCTCTCTCTCTCTCTCTCTCTCTCTCTCTCTCTCTCTCTCTCTCTCTCTCTCTCTCTCTCTCTCTCGCTTTCTATAAATTCATTTCTTACCTTGAAGATCCGACTCCGTGGTCGAGTGCACAGCTAGTTGCACATATATTGAGATCGGGGTCTTGTATTGTAATGCAATGAATTATTTTAGATGAGGCGAGGTGTTATACAACCTCGTGAACAAAGGACGTCCACTGATGGGGACTGCAAGACGAAATAGAGACATATTGGATTTCAGTAACTAAACTCAGTTACCTTACCTTGATGTATTATGGCAGACTGACCCGGTACTTATGTCAGACTGACCCGGTATGAGTAGGCCTGACGAAACAAGTCACGCATGCTTTAGTTTTAAGAATACCGTCTGTTATATGTCCTGCTAAACTAAATCTTCAAATTACAGCCCCACGAAGCTTCCTGGGACTTAACGTCAGTGGTCACGTTGACTGGTGCTATTTCTATGTTACGAGTCATTATCTGTATACACAAAAGCAGTAGCCAAGTTTCAGTCATGCCATATGAGGGTAAACATTCGTATATTGTGTTCGGTGAAAGGCAATTCATTGTGATTATTACAACAGACTAAATGCATGCGAAAATTTTCATCATTAAAATTGTTATTTTGTAATATTAAAGCGGTGTGGTCATATTACGGGACTGATCGTGGTGTGGATCGTTGTTCATGGTTCACCGGATGGTCTGACTCAGTCTTAGTCATTTACAGAAGCTGGGATATTGTGGATATGGAAGAAACTCACACACTTTAGGATCACATCAGCAGTGTCCTGTATGCAGGAAATAGAGATAGGGTATACCTGGGTTAGGATTTTCTCTAGCAACCCATGCTTGTCGTAAAATGCGACTGACGGGATCGAGTGGTCGGACTTACTGACTTTGTTGATGCATGTAATCGTTTCCTTACTGCTTGTGCTGTTGATCACTTGATTGTCTGGGGTTCTTTTCACGAAGCAACCTTGACTAAGGTTAACCTTAACTCACATTTTTTAACACTGCACTAAGGTTTCACCATCAAGCATATACTGCTTGACTGCGTGGACTTCTCGACTGCAAGGGACTCGCATTATGAAGTGACAAATCTGAAAGACCTTTTTGTCCCGTGTCAGCGGGCATCTCGTAGTTAGCTACCTGAGGGAAGTCGACCTGTACCATAAATTGTAGCTACATAATGTGAATAACGGATTGCCCGCTTTTGAATTTGGTGCTTTGAATATCTGTTTTAAATAATAATGTAATGAATATGTATGTTTTAAAAACAACAACCTCATTTGTAGTTTGTACTTAAAATGTGTATGAAAGCAGATTCGATATCGTCACTATATGGCTTGAATAATGGCGATAAGACGTAAAACCCAACTCAGCAACAACACAACAACAACATCAGGTTACCTTAATGACTTACGATCACCTTATTGGTATGTGAAAGGAAGCCCTGGTCCAAACACGGTTATTTACTGACCGTAAGTGAGATATATGTGTATAGGCAGGTCAAAATAGAGTTAGAAAAGTGAGACTTTCATGGTTACTATGTCAGTAAATGACAACGTTTTGAGATTTAGGGAGACATCTTGAAAATGGTGGATATAGTAGGTATAACCAACTTCAATTCATGAAGTCTATTCCTTCCTACTTGGGTGTCCCATCTGTTTTGCATAAGGTCCTTAGTGGGTTTAAAATCTCTATACGGCATTAGCAGTGGAGATAAGGGCTTGGCAAGCGCTGCTTTAGCTGCAGCATCGGCCTTTGTGTTACCTGCTATGCCGACGTGACCCGGCAACCAGCAGAGGACGATGACACATTGACCAGTAGAAAAGGTCATTGGAATGTCCAGGATAATAGGGTGACTTGAAGTAACAATTTGAAGTGCTTGAAAGCAAGATAATGAATCTGTTAAAACGATGAAGTTTTTGGAATGGTTCTGTTGTTTAGTATAGGTGAAAGCTGTGGCCTCGGCAGTGAAAATGGAACTATTGTCTGGAATTCTAGAGGAGACAGTCTTGGATCCAATGACTGTAGCACTGGCAACATGGCCTTCCTTCTTGGGTCTGTCTGTGAAAATGGTTGTTATACTTAGAATGTAAGTAGTTGTATTCCTGTTTTGGAACACCAAAGCATTTGTTTGGACTTTTTCAGTTTGGTGAGGGTAAGATCGACTTGTGGTTTCACCATCTGCCAGGGTGGGGAAGACAAAAGTCGGTAAGGTGCTATGGTATTGAGATCAATTTTAGCTACAGATATGTATGTTTGAATTCTGATTCCAAGTGGTGGAACCAGGCTTGCCAGGTTTGAAAACGAGTTTTCATAGTGATGGTTGAAAAAGTGAAGGACCAAGAAAAAATTACCAGTAGGGTCAAAAATCGAACAAGTTCTTTTTCGCCGTTTGGAAAACATGGTTGACCATAGAGCCTGTGCCAGGTTAATATGCTTTTCCCTGGTCGCAAATTTCATTTACATCATCGTGGCTTCACCCCAGTCGGGTGTCTGTTAAACAACGCTTCACATATATTCCGTGACAGGGTTCTTGTTCATACTGTTTAATGTACAGGACACTGCATTAGCACATTCACTTTATGAAAAAAATACTGATAGAGAAAACCACACAGAACGGGATTTATAAAAGCTCTCCTCATGTCCGGGACGCAGGGGAGACAACTTGACAGTCAAAACACAACTGGCTCTCAATGGGATCCCATCTGAAATATATTCAAGTCTGAGTTGAATGAAATAGATTCTTTTGCTTCATATCTGTGAGTGACCTTGAAGGGGTCATCTGTAGTTTTTAGTTAAATTTCTATTTTTTAGTTTGTTTTTCAAGGGGAGAGAGCGAACGCAGTCCCCAACACTTTTAAATTGCGCACCCGAGTCGTCCACATTTGGGACGATCGCAGGGGTCAACAAAGCCGATGTGCAATGGAAAGGTCTCGCCCCAGGCCCACAGCCTTGCGGATCACTGTATCTCTACAACCAAATCTGGAGTGTTCCCTATGTACTAACGTCATTCAACATAATTTAGAGAGCCACCAGACAAATGTTTAACGAAATCCATGTCATGTCAAACTGAACAGTACTTAGTTGCCACGGGTCGGATCCTAACTGCATATATGTCCAGGGCTGCTGAACGTGTATGTGTCTCAAACAGTATAGTGATTACTGGGATTATCCTTACACCTACACTCACTGGTCAGTGTGACATCTTAAATTAACAGATGCCAAGACGGCTTCGACCAAAGGCAGCAGCGTCAACACCAACTGCTCGTGTGTTGATCATGACATCTTAATGGCACGCCTTCAAGGATGGACAAAATCCTTGAAGAATTTCTGTGAATACCTATTGTAATTAAAAGAGAGGGTATGAAAGTCCATGTCTCTCAAAGCATTTCTTTATCTACCAGTTTGTAATTGTTGTATCTGTGGTATTTAATTTATCACAAGACTGATCGACAATTGCTTACAGCTGAAGGGAGGATGTAAATCAAGCTGGTGTCCACATGGTTCCTAGTATGGCGATCTACTTTTAGTTGTGGGTAATCTGTTTTTGTTTTGTGTTGTACTCTATGGTATAAATGTTTCAGATTATCATCCTAGTTTACCTTTTATATCTGTAATATTCTAATTGTTTTTACTGTCCTTTTCCGACAGTTGTTTTAGATTATTTATCTTTTTATCATTATGAAACTTGTCTTTAGTCAAGAAATGGCTGAAATATTTCCGATGTGTCTTAAAATCTAACTCACGTGTTGAAATGTTACTGAAGACCACTGCAGAACAAACCAAGAAGAAAAGTAGAGGCCATGAGTCAGTCCCTAATTGTATAATTGTTCCTGACTACAGAAGTGAGTGTGTTTCATTGACAAATGCCGGGACAACTTAGGGCAGGGGCGGGGTCCACAACACAGTAAAGTGAAATTGCTCCAACACAATTTTATTTCACTCACTCATCCACTGCTTTATCTGTATCGTTGTGTCATTTGCTGGAAAACATTATCTGTGATCATCTTAAGGGCCGAGTATGGATCCAGGTGTTTCAAAAACCAATTTACCATTTCTCTCTAAAAGTTTTCGATTTCTCAGTAAATGCAGTTAGGTATACACGTTTTCATCTTGTTTTGTCATCAGTAGTTAAAACGTTTTAGATTCACATACTATACTAGCAACATAAAGAAACTGTGCACGCAGAAAATACCTTCAGAATTGGAATACAACACATAGACGAAATGATGTAGCCGCTTTATAAGCTGAAGAAGAAATTGTCAAAAGAACATGAACAATATCCGTAACGATGACGTCAGAAGTTCAAAATCGGGTAGGGGGTCACACGACGAAGTCACAAAGTCAATAACGGGTATGACCACCATGTGCGTGAAGCACAGCAGTGCATCGACGACGCATAGAGGCTATCAAATGAGCATTGAAGGCATAGGGAATGGTCTGGGGCGTAATCACTGCTGTCTGGAACCTGTATCTGAGCTGAGTCACCCGAATCCATCTGTCCTGTCTTGGCGTCTTTACGTTGGGAACGCCCAGAACGTGGGTGGTCGGCAACGTCATTACTGTTTCGATAACGCCTGACCCATGCAGATATCGTGTTACGATGGCATTGGAAATGTGCTGCCACCTGTTGTTGACTCATTCCTGCTCGAACCATTCCAATGGCTTCATGACGTTGAGCAGATGTTAATCTTGGCATGATGTGCATGTGACTTCTCATGTGAATTGGTGAACGTTTGAATGACCAAAGATCAAGCTTTCGACAGTGACCGCAATTTCAGAGTTTCACATGTTGTGTGCATCTGTACGGGCTGCACGTGCAGTAACACATTGCAAGGCCTTAGGCCACCGTCAATGACGTCACGTCGCCTGGCACGTGCATGAGCGTTTGATTGTCTCCAATACTTGCTATGTTCACAAATGTATTTATGTATAAATACGCTGTGTGCCTATATTTATATTTTCTGTGTGCACAGTTTCTTTATGTGGCCAGTATAGTTATACATCGATATCCGTTATAGCCATATAGCTGGAATATTGCTGAGTGCGGCGTTAAACTAAACTTACTCACTCACTATATCTGTATATCTGTGATATTCTAGTTGTTTTCATTGTTCCTCGTTCACAGATTTTTATAATTTAACTTTATGTATGTGAATGTTGAACTATTTTAAGTCACGATATGGCTGAAATACAGCCGCCACTTACTGACTCCGAGGTGAACAGACGTGCTGTGTGGAGCTCTCTGGCTTATGTCACGGGTGACTGATCCTGGAGTGACTGAGAGCATACGAAGTTACACAAGCTTACTTCAAGAAATGGAGAATGTGACAGAAAAACTTGTGAAAGAAAGCTTATTGACAAATTTGATAATAATGAATCTGGTCAAAACTTCATAAGACAGTCTGTATATGACGTGGCAAAGACACAATGTGATGATTTTCCTGACGGCGTCTTGATCAAGAGAATAAAACGAAAAGGACAAACTAAGAGTGTTTCGACAAAGTATGCCTCAGATAGATATATGCTGTATAAGTCTGTGAAATGCTGTGTGCCTGCACATGTAATACAGAACGAAGTTCTGTCTCGACAAAAGTGTACCAATACTGTAGCAGACAACGAGACTTTAAACAACAGATACACAGATATATTATCTAGTGTTCTGTCTAAAATGATGTACATGCATGAAGACATGACGAAGAAAGAGCTACGGGACTTTCGCGATGAATACAACTCTAACATGTTACAACTTTTTGACGCATATGAGTGTAAGAGAGATGACGCTAGACGTATAGAAATTGAAAATGAACGCCATCGTGCCAATGAGAAAGCACTAAAGGCAGATTTTTTTTCTATTACAGAAACAGCTTGAACCAAAAGACATTGATTTCAGAGACACATAAAATACACTGGATTCGACCATAACTCGTATTGACAAAAATGATGTTGATGGAGAAATTGATTGCATGAGTACGCGAAGTAAGCTCATGTATTCAGAATGTGTTAAGACTGGTTCTCATCTCCCAAGCCAATTTGTAAAGCCAGCTTTATATAACAATACCACACCAGGCCATCCAGATACACCCAGCAGCACGCAACTCTCTCCCAACACAAGCGATTGCATAATCACAGGCACATACTCAAGCAATGATGACAAGCAATGTGATCAGTCATCAACACACCCTGCTGAAAAGAGTAGTGACAACAAACAGGACAAAAGAGATGTTACAGTTACGTTCAAACAACCACTGGAAACGTGCATTCACTGGTGTGTACAGAAGTAAGAACAGGCGATTTGTGCTCAGTTATGTTCGAGCTGACGACCCTTTTGACGTCGTGAAGGATGCTATCAGTAAGTATGCATTGGATCGTGGTGTTACTGCCACGAACACTGTGTTGCTAAAACATTGGGACAGCAGATACAACCCTACCTACACCATCAGGATAGATGTCTCCTGTCTAACTGTGCTGACGGCATAGCAGATGATGACTGTTGCTGGCCCGAAAACGTCAACTGTCGTGAGTGGGTACCTAAACAAAAATGGTACGGTGATAACAGACAATAATGACCATGATGAACGTAATTAACATTCTACTTATGACAATGACGCCCTCCCGAATTATCACATGGAACGTTAGGGGTGCCGCTGCGTGTCTAGATGAAATCAGCACCAAACTAGACTGCACTGATGTGATGTTTATCAGTGAACATTGGCTACACACGGATCAGCTATCCTTCATTACAGATCTACATAACGCTCGTGTTAACTGGAGGAAAGCCAGTGACATTGACTTTATGTTACATAGGTACGAGACTGAGAACTATTTCAGAAACATCTCATTTAATGTAAATGATTTCTCCTCCCCTAAAGCATACATCGATTATTATCTTGATTACATAATCAAGTCACTTCACGCTTCAGCTGAAATGTCTATCCCAACAGCAAAATTCCAATCCCATTTAAAACCTTACAGGAAAAACGATAATCTAAAACATTTCCATAATTCAATGCGAGCTGCTCGTAAAGAATGGGTCTCACATGGAAAACCACGTAATAGTGACGATGTATATTATGTACAATATAAACAAGCGAAGCGTTTCTTTAGAAAACAACACCGTCACTCCAAAAGCAAACTCCAAAACGATAAATTTCAAGATATATATGAAGCTGCCGAAGTTGACATACAAGATTATCTCAGAGTTACAAAGCATAACAAACGCAGTAAAGATCACATACGGGTTTTACATTACAATGGTGACTCCTGCGACACACAGGAAGATATATTTAATCTGTTTGGGCAGTACTTTAACGACCTATCGCAACCATATCATGATGAATCATTTGATGTATCTTTTACTGAGCATGTAAATAAATTTGTTGTTGATGAACTGTTTGTATCTGTTAAACGTTTAAGATGTGGTAAATCTCCTGGACCAGATGGCATCTTTAATGAACATGTTAAACGTGCGGGAAGGTCGCTATTTCCCCATATCTTTACGTTGTATAACGCTATTGTTTCACCTGAATATGTTCCTCAGATGTTTAATATTGGTAGCATTTTACCACTACATAAAGGTCATGGTAAAAGTAAGGATAATCCCTCTAATTAAAGAGGGATTACGCTTACTTCTGTCATTGGTAAATTATTTGAAAGGCTTCTGCTCTGTAGAATTGAAAAGTGGGCAAAGGAATACAAAGGCTTTCCACACCCCTTTCAATTTGGATTTAAAAAGGGAGATGGTGCAGAGATTGACGTCTTATCTATATTATGTGTTCATCCATGCAATCTTATGTTAAGTGCAATGGCCACTCATCCCATATTTTCCATTTTAGACAGGGTGTTTTGGTGTTTTATCAACCAGGGACTAGAGTTTCGAAGCTCTCTTAGCGCTAAAATAGTCGCAAGTGCCATTCATTAACATTAACTTACGACTGTCTGAGCGCTAAGAGAGCTGCGAAAATCTAGGCCCTGGCTGTTCACGCTTTATATAAATGATTTGTTGCATGGATTCAGTAACTCAAAATATGGACTCTGTCTCCCCTGGGTTAATACACCAGGTATTCTTCTAGCTGATGACACCACACTGCTTAGCTGTACTACCAACGGGACTCAGTCTCTCTTGAATATTCTATATGATTATGCAAACAGGTGGCATCTTAAGTTCAATGCAAGCAAAAGTGCAATTATTGTTTTTAACAGCATTTGCAGCGGTGCTTTTCCCGACGTCTACATTGGCAGAAACAACATCTCTGTGAAAACAAGTGTTGTTTATGCCGGTGTGAACGTCTGTACATAAAGATCATCCTCTGCTCGCACTCTCCAGGCATGTGACAAACTGCGACTCATTGTAAATGTTAATTATAATCATGGCTTATATTTTGGTGGTCTTAACCCCTTACATGCTGTACGTATTTGGCAAAATGTAATTCTACCATATGCTTTGTATGGTTTAATGTCTGGTGTGAGTTATCTCCCAAGGAATATGATATGCTTGAATTAGTACAAAAATATTTCTGCAAAAAGGTTCAAGGTCTATCTAAACGATCCAGTTCAGTTATTGCCAGAAGCTGTTTGGGGCTCATTTCAATAAAGTCAAACGTAGAGCAGCAAACCATTATATTCCTCGGGAGGTTAGTACGTACTGATATTAGTTTTGTTTTTAAGAAAATGTTTTGTCATAGATTTACACAGTTCATGTGCGATGACGCTCCTTCATTATGTCTAAAGTGTAAGACCTCACCCGTCTTTCATCTGTTGGCTTTGATACGAAAATATGGAATATGACTTAAAAAATACTTGGAAACTTCTGTACTTCCAACGAAACAACTATGGGTCCATCAGGTTAAAACGGTTATTCTTGAAGCGGAGACAACAAATGTATTATCTCAGAACTTTGTACAAGAGCAGCTTTAGCACGGTATGTTACTTATGAAAACTGCCCGAGCAGGTTATGGTACCTTACGTTAGAAAAAAACATTTATGCTTTTTTGATATTGCAATACTATTACATATCAGCACTTACGCAATCCAATCTCATGAATGTCTTTGTGGTACGTTTGCCTATGACATCGTTAAACATGTATTTCTTTATTGTAATGAAACGCAGTGTGAAAGAGACAGACTGATTGAAGACTTAATTGACATTGTTGATGTAGAAACTCTTAGTAACCTCTGGAATAATGATGACGATATACTGCTCTGTTTTATACTTGGGGGGTATTCCTACTCACTGCACGAAGACCCTCGAGTATGAAACATGGGCAATGTGCATAAGTCGAATATGTGGTACTATTAAGTTGTGGAAACGATATTTATATGAATGTGTATAATTTCTGACATGTGTAAATACCATACCTATTACTGTATATCCATATAGTTCAATATTGAATTACTTGCTGTAATGTACCTGTGAACCTTGCATTTATCTTCATGTGATATGGAGGAAATAAAGAATATCTATCTATCATACATCATCCCAGTGTTGCTGTCATGTTATCATACACACTGATAGAGGATGAGCTTTTATATTTAACGTCACATCGGCAATATTTCAGCCATATAGTGACGAAAACAATTAATGATTATATCATATATCAATAAAATTAGAAATTAAAACCTGCTGACAAGGAACAGTAAAAACCATTAGTCTATCACAAATATCCATTTAAAACTAGTAATTAAATCTAAAAATGTTAATCAGAAAGGACAAGACAATGTAAAAACAGGCTATAGATTGCCAACAACTGAAGGTAGATCACCATACTAGGGACCATGGGGACTTACAGTACATTTGCTTCCTGCATGGCTGGATTTATACCATCCCTTCAGCTGTTAGCAGTTTAAACACATTTAACCATACATTAAAAACACACACAGTCAACGATTAAAAAGGTTTGATAGATTTAAATTGATTTTGAATGTTTTGGAACTTACATACCCTCTCAGGAGAACAATAATTTTACAATACTTCAATCCCATTTGAGGGTACAGCCACTAACAATTTCAGTTACTAAACTAAACTACCAATAATAAAATATTTATCTATTTACAAATCATTGAACAAATCTAATTCTTTTAAAAATGCAATAATTAAATGAGAACTTATATTATTAAAAATATCCTTCATAGTTCGTTATTTGAGTGAGTGAGTCAAAATGTTAAGTCCCATTGGCAGTATTATAGCCATATTGTGACCATATCAAATTATATATTTATACTAATCCCTTGTGATGGAATATTCAAAACAGTCAACGGGCAGCAGCGAGTCTACCTGGCCGCCCACCTCTACAACTGACCACCATCATCCCAGTGTCTGTGTCATGTTATCATACTCTCTGATATACTCTATGTGTCCACAGACAGTTAGCACTCTGATATACTCTATCTGTCCACCAGCAGTGAGTCCACTATCATCCCAGTGCCTGACATGTTATCATACACTCTGATATACTCTATCTGTCCACAGGCAGCAATGAGTCTACCTGACCACCATCATCCCAGTGTCTGTGTCATGTTATCATACACTCTGATATACTCTATCTGTCCACAGACAGCAGTGAGTCTACCTGACCGCCCACCTCTCCATCCGACCACCATCATCCCAGTGTCTGTCTCATGTTATCATACACTCTGATATACTCTATCTGTCCACAGGCAGCAGTGAGTCTACCTGACAACCCACCTCTCCATCTGACCACCATCATCCCAGTGTCTGTGTCATATTATCATACACTCTGATATACTCTATCTGTCCACAGACAGCAGTGAGTCTACCTGACCGCCCACCTCTCCATCTGACCACCATCATCCCAGTGTCTGTGTCATATTATCATACACTCTGATATGTTCTTTCTGTCCACAGACAACAGTGAGTCTACCTACCGCTCCATCCGACCAACCATCATCTCAGTGTCATGTTATCATACACTCTGATATACGATATACCTATCTGTCCACAAACAGCAGTGAGTCTACCTGACCGCCTACCCCTCCATCTGACCTCCATCATCCCAGTGTCTGTGTTATGGTTATCATACACTCTGATATACTCTATCTGTCCACAGACAGCAATGAGTCTACCTGACCTCCTACCGCTCCCTCTGACCACCATCATCCCAGTGTCTGTGTCATGTTATCATACATTCTGATATCCTCTATCTGTCAACAGACAGCAGTGTCTCCTTCTGACCTGCATATCTCTCCTCTGACCACCATCATCCGAGTGTCTGTGTCATGTTATCATACACTCTGATATACTCTATCTGTCCACAGGCAGCAGTGAGTCTACCTGACCACCATCATCCCAGTGTCTGTGTCATGTTATCATACACTCTGATATACTCTATCTGTCCACAGACAGCAGTGAGTCTACCTGACCACCATCATCCCAGTGTCTGTGTCATGTTATCATACACTCTGATATACTCTATCTGTCCACAGACAGCTGTGAGTCTACCTGACCGCCCACCTCTCCATCTGACCACCATCATCCCAGTGTCTGTTGTTATCATACACTCTGATATACTCTATCTGTCCACAGGCAGCAGTGAGTCTACCTGACCGCCCACCTCTCCATCTGACCACCATCATCTCAGTGTCTGTGTCATGTTATCATACACTCTGATATACTCTATCTGTCCACAGACAGCAGTGAGTCTACCTGACCGCCCACCTCTCCATCTGACCACCATCATCTCAGTGTCTGTGTCATGTTATCATACATTCTGATATCCTCTATCTGTCAACAGACAGCAGTGAGTCTTCCTGACCGCCTACCTCTCCCTCTGACCACCATCATCCGAGTGTCTGTGTCATGTTATCATACAATCTGATATACTCCATCTGTCGACAGGCAGCAGTGAGTCTACCTGCCAACCATCATCCCAGTGTATGTGTCATGTTATCATACAATCTGATATACTCCATCTGTCCACAGACAGCAATGAGTCTACCTGACCACCATCATCCCAGTGTCTGTGTCATGTTATCATACACTCTGATATGTTCTATCTGTCCACAGACAGCAGTGAGCCTACCTGACCGCCCACCTCTCCATCTGACCACCATCATCCAGTGTCTGTGTTCATGTTATCATACACTCTGATATACTCTATCTGTCCACAGACAGCAGTGAGTCTACCTGACCACCATCATCCTCTGTCGTGTCTGACCATCATCATCTGAGTGTCTGTGTCATGTTATCATGACACCTGATATATCTCCCATCTGTCATGTTATCATACACTCTGATATACTCTACCTGACCGCCTACCTCTCCCTCTGACCACCATCGTCCAAGTGTCTGTGTCATGTTATCATACACTCTGATATACTCTATCTGTCCACAGACAGCAGTGAGTCTACCTGACTGTCCACCTATCCATCTGATCACCATCATCCCATAGGTGTCTGCGTCGTTATAGATTCTGGGGATGGTGCTCAAGTCCGCTACTTAAAGACGTCGTCTTTCAGTTTCCTGACTGCAGTCCTCTCCCACCACTTCCGTGACGCCACCAGCGAAGGGCTCTGGCTGGCTGCTTTCTCAAACACTCATGTGGAGTACTGGACGTCTGTAGCAGTTACCATGGTGATCCCGGTGCTTGTCAGGAAAGGCTATGCCCGTTTCTTGTCAGAGAAGAACTTATTGGACAGCAGTGTAGAGACAGCTGCCATGATACCGACCATATTCAGTGCCAAGTATTGATAGCCATGGTTACATCCATATTGCCTTGGGGCATTCACAGATGAGACTGTTGCCATGGTTACAGTGATACTGTAATTCTTTATTAACAGGTAAGCATGTTGTCAGCATTACAGTGATTGTGAAATGACTTATAAGCCTGTTGTCAGTATTACAGTATTTCATTTATTGACAGATGTTGTCTTGGATTCAGTAAGACTGACTGTATATTTATAGATGAGATTGTTATCATGGTTACAGTGATTCTGTAATTACACATGGACAAATGAGACTGTTGACATGGTTACAGTGATACTCTGTATTTATAGATATGTCACATGGTTGCATTTATAGTGTGAGAATTCCTTGACGAACTGTTGTCATGGTAACAGTGATAATCTGAAGATATATTGATAAATGTGACACATGCCATGGCAGCATTTATAGTGTGAGGATTCCGAGATGGACTGTTGTCATGGTTACGGTGATACTCTGAAGATGTATTGATAAATGTGACACATTTATAGTGGACTGTTGTCATGGTTACAGTGATATAGTATTTGAGTATACACTATACATGTTTAACATGAATGGGTGTTTTTGTAAGAGCAATAGTGGTTAAGTGTTGCAATTGCAATATATGTTGTTGTAGCATCGACCTTTACTTGCTGTCATGGTCACAGTTGCAACATTACTGGTGCTGCGTTAAGCAATATTCACTCACTCACGGTGGTTTGTCGTCATGGTAACAACAGTTGCTTTTGCCATGGTAATGTCGGTTACTTGTCGTAACAGTCGGGGCTGCTTGTTATTGGTTATCGTAGCAACAGATGCTTTGATAATTGAACCAAGTCTGGGTGGAGGCCACTGAAAGAAAAGCATTATATCGTGTTTCTATATTTTATGTTTTTAGTGGGGTGGGTGTTAATCTTTTTTCTTCGTTTCCACAACTAATTTTGTACAACATTTTGTGATCATTTTACAGAACACAAAACGTGTTATGCAAATAAACCTGTGAATACACTATGGCATGGAATCTGGATAGAGTTGTCTCCCTTCCAGTAGAACGTTGTACAGTGTTATGCCTGATTAGAGATGTGCATGTATGAGGGAGAGGTCAGGTCATTCTACTATCTACATTACTTGAAGCCTGGGGTCGATCTGACTTTGTTACATTTTGGCGGGGCGGTGGGGTAGCCTAGTGGTTAAAGCATTCGTTCATCATGCCAAAAACCGAGGTTGGATTCCCACATGGGTACAATGGCTATAGCCCATTTGTGGTGTCCGTTGCCGTGATATTGCTGGAATATTGCTTAAAGCAGCGTAAAACTAACGACTTTCACTTCTCTCTCTCTCGCTTCGACTTTTAGTGGTTAGGTTAGGGTGAAATAATGTCCCTTATATACAGCACGTCCACACAGTCGTGCGACAAGAAAAAGAATGATCATTCAAGGTAGGCACGTGGGCAATTAGTGGAGCATGCTGCAAGATCATTAGGAACTAGGAAGCTAATTAAGGAGAGCAGCGCAGAGTGCACGGGCGAATGGACAATGAGGTCTCTGGAAAAAAGTTTACAGTCCTTCGACTAAAAGTCGAAGCAAAAGAGAGAGTCGTGAGATAGAATAAGTATATAAATATACAATTTATATTAAAATTTTCAAACTCACTCACTCACTCAATACATATTTTGACTTAAGTTATAAGTACCTACAAAAAATGACTGTTTATCAAGCTTTTGCCGGAATTTACACATGAATAAATTATTGATGATATCTGTAAAATAGGTTTTGCAGTTATCAATGAAATTTCTATGCTTTTATTGGGAAAATGTTTTGGCTATTCTGTTTGTAAATAATAATGTAATGAAAAAGCATGCATTTAATCTCTCCATTTGTCTACATATTGTGTGTTACATAATCCGAATAAAACTATGTCCTAGTCCAAACCAAATCAAATCAGTATGGTAGCATTGTGAGGATTCCTTGACCTTCTGTTGTTAAGGTTACAGTGATACTCTGATGATGTATTTATATGTGTGATACATGTCATGGCTGCATTAACAGTGTGAGGATTCCTTGACCTTCTGTTGTCATGGTTACAGTGATACTCTGATGATGTATTTATATATGTGACACGTGTCATGGCTGCATTAACAGTGTGAGGATTCCTTGACCTTCTGTTGTCATGGTTACAGTGATACTCTGATGATGTATTTATATATGTGACACATGTCATGGCTGCATTTGTAGTGTGAGGATTCCTTGACATTCTGTTGTCATGGTTACAGTGATACTCTGATGATGTATTTATATATGTGACACATGTCATGGCTGCATTAACAGTGTGAGGATTCCTTGACCTTCTGTTGTCATGGTTACAGTGATACTCTGATGATGTATTTATATTTTATTGTGACACATGTCATGGCTGCATTAAAAGTGTGAGGATTCCTTGACCTTCTGTTGTCATGGTTACAGTGATACTCTGATGATGTATTTATATATGTGACAAGCGTCATGGCTGCATTTATGGTCATGATACCTTGACATTCTGTTGTCATGGCTGCATTAAAAGTGTGAGGATTCCTTGACAGACTGCTGTCATGGTTATGGTGATACAATATTTGAGAACACACTATACATCTTTCAGATGATGGTTCTCTTAAAATGAATGTGTGTTAGTTTTTGTCAGAGCAATAGTGGTCATGGCATTGTATGTTGCTATAGCATCTATATTTACTTGTTGTCATGGTCACATGGTTTGACTCTGAAATAGCTGCAACATTGCTGATGCGGCGTTAAGCAATATTCATTCACTCACTGGTTTGTCGTCATAGTAACAGCACTTGCTTTTTGTCATGGTAATGTTGGTTACTTGCCATAGCAGTTGTGGTTGCTTGTTGTCATAGCGACAGTTATTTGTTATCGTAGCAAGAGATGCTATGATAATGGCACCAAGTCTGGGTGGAGGCCACTGAAAGAAGAGCATTGAATCATGGTTCTATCTTATGTTTTTGGTGGGGGTGGGTGTTTATCTTTTTGTTCCTTTTACAACTGATTTTGTGCAAATTACCACGTTGTGGTCAAACGTATTATACAAATAAACCTGTGAATACACTGTGACATGGAATCTGGATAGAGTTGTCTCCCTTCCAGTAGAAGATTGTACTGTGTTATGCCTGATTTGATGTGTACATGTATGAGGGAGATGTCAGGTCATTATGCTATCTAACAATACTTGAAGCTTGTGGTCGATCTGACTTAGTTACATATTTGACAGGGCGGTGGGGGAGCCTAGTGGTTAAAGCAATTCGCTCGTCACATCGAAGATCGATTTCCCCGAAATCGGTTGCGGGCTGCCAATCTCCATTTCATCAACGTCAACGTCTGCTGTGGGCCAAACGTTACCTCCGATGGATCCAGAGAGACTGGAATCGAGTCGTCTTTAGCGATGAATCCAGGTTTACCCTCCGATTCGCGGACGGCAGGCATAGAGTCTGGAGACGACGTCACGGACGGTATGCCGAATGTTGTGTACAGGATGTCGACAGATTCGGGGGCGGAAGTTGCATGGTGTGGGGTGCTTTCTGTGGGAACAACTGTTCCCGACTTCTGGTCATCCTCGGGAAACATCACAGCTGCTGCTTACCGCGACCAGGTGCTCACCCATGAACTCGTTCCTTTCATGGCGGCTCATGGCCCAGGTCTACAGTTCCAGCATAATAATGCTCGGTCGCATACCGCTATGTTGTCACGAAATTTCCTTCAAAACGCTGGAATCAACGTCATTGACTGGCCATCGAGGTCCCCTGACCTTAATCCAATAGAGGACGTTTGGGATGCACTTTGGAGAAGGCTTCGTGGTCTTAGGAACCAACCTCAGAATTTGCAGGAACTTGGCGCTGTCTTACAAGAGCAATGGCGCAGAATCCCCAACCACGTGTTCACAAGCATCAGGCAGTCGACGAGGAGACGGTGTTTGGCAGTGGTGAATGCGCGGGCGGCCATACACGATATTGAACTGAGAAATTTCGCATTTTATTCTTGTGATTTGACATTCTGTATACCCATGTTTTGGAACGGCGGTGAAGCCTAATGGAACTGATTATGGCATTGTCAGTGTATCGAGTACATCACACAGATCTCAGCAATGAAATAATGACAATTTAACCATCTTACCATCTCTTGTTCTTTTATAGTGCCCTGAAGAAAGAATGTGAAGTTTCTTTTTTGACTCAGTATATGTTCACAAGAGCTTATCATCAATTTTAATTCTCTCAACATTACTTTTGGTGATTTGTGTTACACATGGGACCATCACGTAGCATGTTATTAATCAATATTCTGTGTATATATAGCTAGTCTCTACGAATATGCACTCGCATACTCGTTCACGTGACTTCATAGCAGACGAGATAGCGGCGAGACGCCGACAGGTAAGAAAGTGTGCCTCGGCTCTCGTCATTCTACCAGCTTATTATTGTCTCTAAAACTTCACTTGTTTTCAAAATGTGCATTGAGAGGTAATGTTCATTGCAAGTATCTTTAGAGAAAACAAAGTAGAGATTGTCATTATTCAATAAGCACGAAGTATCGCGCCAACATCAGTGTGCATGACATGGACCTGGTCATAGGTCGATGATGATGAGTGAGTGAGTTGGGTTTACGCCGCTTTTAGCAATATTCCAGCAAAATCACGGCGGGGCACCAGACAAATGGGCTTAACACATTGTACCCATGGGGAATCGAACTCGGGTCTTCGGCGTGACGAGCGAACGCTTTAACCAACAGGCTACCCCACCGCCCCGTCGATGATGATGACTACTGCTGGATGACATGCCTTGCAATGATGGTCGAATTTTGCTGTAAACACATTTTTCGAAGCTGATGTGCCCGCGTTATTAGCAGAAGTTGCTAAGAGAATGTTCACCCGTTTGTACTTTTGAGTGGTAAATATTTCAGGGCGGTGGTAGCCTTGTGGTTAATGTACAGTTCGCTCGTCACGACGAAGACTCCGGGTTCGATTCCCCACATGGGTACAATGTGTGAAATCCTTTTCTGGTGTCCCCCGCCGTGATATTTCTGGAATATTGCTAAAAGCGATGTAAAACTAATCTCACTCACTCATTCACATTGTGACATGCTTGATAACAAATACAACAATGCATTCAGCCTGTAAAACGTGTTCAGCTGATTGCTGTTCCGGCTTGTTTTCCTTGATAGGTTCCTTTTGGGACAATTACAACTTCATTACATTACAATAGTTATGTAAGATATCGATGACACAATTTTTATAACCGTTGGTGAGGTGAGGTGAAATTGGGTTTATCGTCGTGCTTGAGAATATTTCGCTCATATGACGACGTGCATGCGTGTGTATGTGTATGTGTGGCTGCTTGTACTAGCCCAGACTGAAGCTGGTTTATAGTGCTAGCCCACTGAGATACCATGCCGCAGTGAAGCATGAATACCCCACTCAGACTCCGAGCCGACCAGTCCTTGTTGTACCCATTAATGCCGAGCGTCAGGCAGGACCAACAAGTACCATATTTTAACGTCTTTTGGTATGACGCGGTCGGGGATCGAACCCGCGACCTTCCGCTCTCCGGGCGGATGACACCACTACACCACGGAGGCGGTTGCCATAATCGTTTGTAATTCTTCCCATCGGCAATATTTCCAATAATCAATCATTTTTAGGTAGTGTGAGTAACTTCTGCAAAGGAACTTCTTATAAACATGTCAGAGCAATTCTGTTGCCATGAATACATGATAAACAAGCAGTCTAGACTTTTCATGGAAGCATACACACGAAATGCGCATACGAACACACCGCGCACGTGAACACACAAATGTACATGTACACACACCTAACACACAATGAACACACATAGGAATGTTAACACATAACATTAACATCGGATGAATCTTGTGTGAAGGTGAACCTAGACACATGCACATGTATTCCCTGAGTGTTATCT